>NC_135336.1:32768426-33078347 GCF_023851605.1 Tamandua tetradactyla | reverse complement strand
AGACAACTGGGCACCATTACCTGGCCAAGTTGAACCATGAGCCCAACCATAACACTCCCCATTCCCTCCCTGCACCCGGTTACCTGTATTCTAATTTGAGTCTTTGAATTTGCCAATTTTAGTTATTTCACATCAGTGAGATCATACAACATTTTGTCCCTTTGCATACCATGATTTTTTTTAACCCTGTTTGGAAGAGACAAGATATAATGTTTGTATGGCTAAGTTTTCATGCCTCAGTATTAAGGCACTAGTGTCAATAAGGTTAAATGCATGATAAATCTTAAGCCTTAACATATATGAATTCGAATAAACTTGGGAAGAGCCAAAGATCAGCCTCCACATATGAGTTTCTAAAACATTGTACGAATAGAGTTTTAGCTCAGAAGGGACTCCTCATAAAAAAAAACAAAAACACCTCTCCTAAGAACTCCTAAGTGGAACTTTTTACATTGTACCGTTTTCTTGCTCTTCGCTTTGGATACAAAAAAGAATAAGGGGTTACCATCATTCCTACTGAATTATCCACCCCTCCCTGAATCTTAGAAAAATGAAGCTCTGCCCTCTTCTTAAATATCTTTGGATTAGATGGTTTCATAATTTTCTCTGAAAATTTACCTTTTTGCAAATGGCGTGGCTCTGAACTAAATCCTTCGCTGCTTAGAAGTCCCTGTCATCTAAGGTATATCCATTTCAGTGGGGATAAACAATAGCTGTTCACCATGCTTTTAACACAGAATAGCCTTCAAGTCAAATCACATTTCAGTCAAGTGCAAAGTACAGCCATAGTATCCCACCTCTTGTTTCAGCAATATAGATGTGATTTAGAAAGCAACAGATTTAAACGATGAAAAATCTTCATGTCAGGACAAGAGAAATCCAACTTATCATCCCACCATCTCTTCTTCAAGTCTTGAATTAGAAGTTTAATTCCTTTACATAACAGAATATCCAAAGTAATTTAATAATCTTTCCTTAAGGGCGCTATACCATTGCCATCAGAGAAAGAAGTTGACTTGCATTTCATGATTTTACTTACATTGCTTATCTGAGCCTTTCAAAAAGAGTGTCAGGACTAGGCAAGCCCCTTCCTGCAAGAGGACAAAAAAAGCCTGAGATTTACTCCACATCTGTGTCAATGTGACACCTTTTAAAGTAGCCTATTTTTAAGGGACATATATACCCTTTCTTTTCTCCTTTGCCACTTCTCTGTTTTACTTAAATGGAGTCAGAAATACAGCTTCAATCACTAGTTACTAAAGGAACTGGGCACAGCAATGGGCAAAAGTCAGCCTATTCCATCATTGAGTGTATAGTCTAGTGGGAACAATGGACATGAAACCAGTAATTATAATTGGGCAAAGAGCTACAAGAGAGAGTGGCTTTATAAGATTCTTATCATTGGTAGAAGCAGGACAGAAAAGTCAAGATAGTAATTGGCAGCTTTTATTCCCAGATGTGAAGCCCTAAATTGTCACTGCAATATAGCATCTCTCTCACAACCAAATTCCTAGAAAGAATATTTGGGCCTGTAGGTGACCATAAGAGACCTCTTCAGAAAGGTATAAGCTTTCTCCCTTTATGGTTCCCAGCTCTACAGAATCAAACAAAGAAATAAAATAGAGGGATCTTGCTCAGGCCCTAGCACTGGGAAAGGAGGGGGAGAATGAATACTGGCTCTCAAGGATGTATAACTTTGAAGAAATACACACAGATCACTAAGATTGCTCCAAATTCACCTGACAATTTCCTATTGACTGTTGAGTGCTAGAGCAATGTAAGTATGCAGCTAGAGTATTAAGAAGAAGGAAAATAGAGCTGCGGCAAGAGCAATAAATGTATCTGGAAGACCAAATTGAAACTCAGTGGGAGGTTAGATTCAAGCAATACTATTTCCTGAAGGTTGGAGGGGAAGGAACAGATGGGATTTCAGCCTGAACCATCCTTAAAAGCAATAAATGTGGAAGATAGCTTTAAACAAAAAAGGTAAATTGGGACTTGATGGAAGGATGGAGGGGAAGATAGCTACTTCTTTGAGTAATGGAGGTTAAGGAATAAGCTAGAGGGAAAAGAAAATTGTTCAACTTCAGGAAAAGCATTGGGCATCTAGTTTGGGTTGCCCTCCCAAACATTGCGTAAGTGAGAATCAGTATAAAGGATTGGAAAGAGGGGTCTGGATTTGAAGGGGAAGGACAAAACTTCGATGTGGGTTTGTGGGTTTGGTTTTGTCTGTTTGTTTTCAGGAAAGCTGAAAACAAAGGAAATAGAACCCTGAGGTCCACTTACTACAGAGCTGGACAGTATTTTAAAATATCATCTTTGGACTCACAGGGAAGCTTAAAACCTGCTAGAATCTTACAATCTGTCCTGTCATGCCCAAGGATAGGAATAACCATGTCCTTCACAGAAGAAAGGGGAGAAGACAGAAAAATAAGAGATTGAACTGATAGCCTTAATTTTTCAAAGAATAATGAAAGTCTTAGTTTTCAACCTAGCAGAGATCAGAGATATATAGAGAGAGATAATTGGGGCAGGGATTATCTGAATTCATCCTTCAAGAAACAAAAAGGCTCCTTCTCCCTGGCTCTAAGGAATCGCCACCACCTCTCCCTGTTAAGAGACAAGCCTAAGGACCGAGGTTCTCATTCTGCTCTTTTAGTGGGATCTTACTAATGAAAACTGTGGCCTTGGTACCCATCTTCAATGCCTAGAACATTAAAGCTGACCAAACTGATCATTAAAATACCAAAAATTTATCATTTTTGTACCAAGGGTTTTATATATGTTACCATGTTTATTCTTGAAAACACCCCATGAAATAGGCACCATTGCTATTATCCCCATTTCCCAGGTAAAGAAACTGAAACTTAGAGAAATTTAGAGAAGTCAGTGTTCAGTAGGAGAAGTGAGTGGTGCCAAAACATGGATTACTAGTCAGAAATCGGTTGCATAGGTAACAAGACCATTGAAGGGAAAGAAAGATAGTGTTGCAAAGAAGATTCAACTTTTATTTGTGTACGTTAAATTGTGCAAACCATATCACTTAGAATTAAATAGCTCCTGAACTTATTAACAGAAAGAGAAAGGTTTTTTTTTCCTGAATTTAAGAAGATGTGCTTTTGTTTTATAAACCTCGAGTAACAGTGAAACCTACCATGTCTTCAGAAAGCCGATTAATAAAACTACAGCTTGGGATCATTTTGTTCCATTTCAGATGGAACAGCCAGATCATATAAGAACAGTTGTTTCAAATTCTAAGTTTGTAAAGTTAAGAACCAAAGTCCTTTTCATAAATTCAAGTTACGATACTTGGCAAAGGGATGCACACAAAAAGACTCATTTTAAATTAAAATATATGTATCATAAAGTGGTGGGTTTCTGCTGGGAGCCAGTTTGAACAAAAACAAAATCAAAGGTGGAGAGAAAGTGCAGGAATGTGGTGTTTGTTTTTACCTTTGTCAAAAAATTGTCGGGAATCAGACAAATTTTAAGTATTTACCTCCTCTAAAGCTGCCTCTGAGACTAATCTCTGCCAGCCTCAAAGATCAGGCAGCATCTTCTGCTGGCAGAACTGTCCCTGTTTTGGGTTGCTGGGCTCAATTCGTCCAGCCCCGATCAGGGCATGGTTTTATCCCGGTAGAATTAGACTCATTTGGGCATAGTGCTAATGGTGGTCAATGTTTCTAAGTTTGTCCAGAAGTAGGACAATAAAAGCAATTCCATTTGTTTTGAAACACTGACATACTAACCAATTTTATTCTCTTATACTTAGCTGTCTGATGGGCTTTAATAAAACTGATGTGAATCTACACATGCGCCACACAGCAGCATTCACACAGTGGGGTCTAACCTAATGAATCATGAATTTCCAGGAAGTTTCACTGAAGCACCAAGTTCTCCACAAACCCAGTTTGGCCCGAGATCTATTCAAACGATAGATCTGAATGTGATCAAGCGATGTAAGAAACCACACAGACGGCACAGCACAAACTTAGTTAAAAGCTGAATTTTCAAATCTTTTGCTACTTCATTGTGTGAAAAATAAAGGAGCACACTGAGATTAGTTGGTTAACTAACTCATCTGACTTGTGAACTTACTAAGGCAGCAAATTAACATCATCTCCTTCATTTCTAATAGGAAACTTAAAATTGACTCTGAACAACAAAATAAGTCTAGTTATTTCGCTGTAGTTCTAGGCCTACATTTCAGTCTTATGGGTGGAGGGGAGTGAAAATGAGAAAATTCATGGAAGATAATTTGCCATCTGACAAATTTAATATTCCTTTGCATCTGAGGAAACGCTTTTAAACATAAAACCTCATTTGTTTTTTGTTTAAAAACAAATAACCCTTGAAGTATGCAGGACAGGGAATGTACCAACAAATGGATTATGATGCAAAGAAGGTATTCCACTTGTCCAAAATCACATAACTAGGTAACAGTGTGAGAAATAAAGGGCTCTCGTACAAATTGGTGCCATGGCTTTTTCTTTTTCTAATGAATAACAGTAAAGCAACTTTTAGATTTTCCTGATTCAAGGGAAATTTACCAGAGAGACAGCAGTGCAAACTTCCACAGATGTTTTTTCTTAACATTTTATGTAAGTATAAAATACATTCAGGGCAGTGCAACAGTGGCTCAGTGGCAGAATTCTCACCAACCATGCTGGAGACCCATGTTCGATTCCTGATGCCTGCCCATGCAAAAAAAAAATATATATATATATATTCAGTAATACACAATAAGTACACTAAGCTTAAGTGTATATAGCTCAGTGAATGTTTGCATATATATATATATATATATATATATATATATATATCTGTGTAAGTACACACATGCACACACATATACACTAATGTAAGCACCACCCAAATTAAGATATTGAACATTTCCAGCTTCCTAGTGCTTGCTCCAAGTCAATCTGTGTCCCAGAGATAATCACCATTCCAACTTTATCAGTGTAGATGAATTTTTGTCCATTTTTTGAAAAATGGGATCATGCATATATACTCCTTTGGCTTCTTTCACTTAATATAATGTCTGTGAGATTCATCTGTGTGTATCAGTAGCTTCATTTTATGGATTTATGACATTTTATTTATCCATTCTCCTATTAATGTATATTTGTTTTGTTTTGTGTTTTTCTAGTTTTGGGCTACTGTAAAGAAAGCTGCAATGAACATTCTTGTATATGTCTTTTGACAAACTGATATTTCTCCAGGGTATATAGATAGGGATGGAATTGCTGAGTTATAGAGGAGGTGTATCTTTAATTTTAAGACATTGTAAAAAAAACCAAAAAACCAATACTGTCAACAGTTTCCCAAGGTGGCTGTCCCAGTCTGCACTCCCATCAGCAGCATGTGAGAGCTCCAGTTGCTTACTCCCCATCTTCTTTTGTCAACACTTGGTATTGTCAGTTTTTTCAATTTCAGCTTTCCGGATGAGAGTGCAGTGGTATCTCAGTGAGGCTTTAATTTACATTTATCTGACAAATGATGTTGAACTAATTTTCATAGTCTTCTTGACCATTGTACAAAGCACTTGTTCCAGTTTTGGTCCATTTAAAAATTAGCTTATAAGTCTTTTTCTTATTGAATATATACACTTACACATTTAAACATATATATTATAATCATTATATATATTCACTATATTCTTTATATATTATGTGTATATATATATATAGAGAGAGAGAGAGAGAGAGAGAATACATATATCATGTGTATAAAATCTTTTCCAGTCTGTAACTTCAGGTAAAATCTAACAACTTTTTCTTTGATGATTATAGTCATATTTCCTATGACTTCTTCTACAATAGCAGTTCTCGACTTTTTTGGTCTCAGGACACATTTGCACTTTTAAAAATCATTACCCAAAGAATTTATGTGGCTTATATCTATTAATATCTACCATTTTAGAAATAAAAATTAAAATAGTTATTAATTCATCTAAAAATGACAAATTCATTACATAACGCAAATAACATATTTTAAGAAAAATAGCTTTCCAAAACAAAAAAAATTGTGAGACCAGTGGAATCATTTTACGTTTTTGCAAGTCTAATGTTCAGCACAAAAGAAGACAGCTGGGTTCTCATATCTGTTCTGCTTTCAGTCTGTTACAGTTTGTGTTTTGCTTGAAGCCTATGAAGAAAATCTAGCTTCATAGAGATATGTAGTTAGAAAAGGAGGGAGCATTTTCATAGCTTTTTCAGATACCGTGAATATTCTTTTTTGTTACTATACTGAAATTCAACAAATGATAGTTTTCTAAGGATTATTGCAATATGGAATTTGAAATCCTATCAAAATCCACTGTTCTATCTTATACTTGGAATGGGTCTTTTTATCCATGCATGATTTTGTAATGTCCTTTTTTTCGGGGGGAGTTGCGCAGCTGGAAATCAAACCTGGGTCTCCTGCATGGCAGGTGAACATTCTACCATCGAACCACCTGTGCCCATTCCACCATGATTTTGTAAACATTATCTGAAAAATGTAATTTCAATATCTGAAAAATATTGGTTCATGAATTATACACATCTTCCGAACATTTGCACATTAAATTATGTAGCATAGAAAGTTCCCGTTCATTAACATCACCACTGATCTCAACAGACAACTCTTATTGGGTACTTGTCAACTCACAGTGGTAGATATAGTGATGGGATCATTTCACTCTTTTAGGAGAAAATGTCTGTCAAATACTCATCTGAACAATCATAGATTATAATCATTCTTTCGGCTAAAAACTAGTATTCCACGAAAAAGCAGCTATTTCATTTCACAATCTGAACAACTGCACAAATGGTTTTCTTTGCACAATCATCATCCTTTGGTATGCAGCAGAAGTGCTTTATGTTTGCTCCCCTTGTAGCCACAGAATATTGAATATTAATGGTTAAAAAACGTTTAAAAGACGTACTTGAGTCAAGATTTAATTAAAGTAATACTTTCATTGCTTCATTAAGGACATTGTAAAGTGAAACTAGCTTTTTTTTTTTTTTTTCAACATGGGCAGGCACCAGGAAATGAACCCGGATCATGGCAGGCGAGAATTCTGCCTGCTGAGCCACCGTGGCCCGCCCTGAAACTATCTTTTTATTATTTATTTATTCATTTAAGCTTTTACTGTGAGTTCATGACAATGGAGAATACAATGGCTAAGAGGACGGAAGAGGTGTCACTACCTTGATTTGTGCTAATCTGCTACCGCTGACACTACTCCACCATGACTTTTCCTCCATCAGTGCGAAATGTCAGCGTGGCGTATGGGCATGTCAGACCTTAGTATTAGCATGAAAATGATTTTGACCTCACAAGTCCCTTAAAAGGGTTGTGGAAAACTCCAGGATTCTGGAGGCCATGTTTTGAGAACCAGTATTCTAGAAGCTTTAGGTGGCATTTAGGTCTATAATCCATCTCAAATTACTCTTTGTATACAGTGGAGGTAGGAGTATAAGGTTTTCTTCTTCTCCCCTTCATACGGCTATCCAATTGCTCCAGCATCATTTATTGAAAAGACAACCTTTTACTTCCTGAAATGTACTAGGCATCTTGGTCACCAATCTAGTGACTATATGTCTGAAAATTCTGTTCTGCTCCATTAGTCTAGTTGCCTATCCTTATGCCAATTTCACACTGTTTTAATTACTGAAACTTTACCTTAATTTTTGAAATCTCGTAGTCTGTCTTCCTATTTTGTTCTTTGACATAGTCTAGGCTATTTTAAGAACTTTATGTTTCCATATAAACCTTAGAATCAGGTCGTTAATTTCTAATACACACATCCACACACACAATCCCTGCAGTTATTTAAATTGCAATTGCATGAACCTATAGATCAATTTGAGGAGAACTGACATAATGATACTGACTCTTCCAATCCAATCTGTTTTATTTGGGTCTCCTTTAATTTAATTTTCGTGGATAACCTTATTCCTTAGTAACGTACTGTCTGGGAGAACCAATAAAATATCAAATAGATTGATGAGACTAGTCATCCTTTCATATATATATATATACATACCCACCTTGGGAACCACTGATCTTTTTGCTGTTCCTATTTGATTTTTTTATATATAAATTCTGTTGACATTTTCCATTTCTATACTGTTTTAGTTTCCTAGGCTGCTTAAAGCAGGTACCACGAAATAGTTTGGCTTGAGCTGTGGGAATTTATTATCTTCCAACTTTGAGGGCAAGAAAATGTCCAAATCAAGGCATCATCAAGATGATGCTTCTTCCTGAAGACTGGCTTCTGGAAATCCTTGGCCCCCCTGCCACACGGCAAGGCACGTGGTGGCATCTGCTGGACTCTCCCTTCCAGGTTTCTTTGATTTCAGCTTCTTCTGTGGCTTTCTCTTTCTCTCCAAATTCATTCCATTTATAAAAGACTATAGTAAGAGGATTAAGACCCTGAATGAGGTGGGTCACAACTTAACTGAAGTACCCTTAACAAAAGATCCTACCAACAAAAGGCCCAGACCCACAGAAATGGATTAACTTTAAGAACATGTGTTTTTTTGGGGGCCGGGGGGAGGTACACAGAGCTTCAAGCCACCACACTCCACCCTCTGGACCTCTGTCATGGTTAGGGACAGGTGTCAACTTGGCCAAGTTGTGGTACCTGTTCATCTGATTGGGCAAGTGCTGGCCTGTCTGTTGCAATGAGGACATTTCATAGGATTAGGTCATGATCACGTCAGCTACATCCACAGCTGATTCCATTTGTAATCAGCCAAAGGGGAGTGTCTTCTGCAATTAGTGATGCTAAATCCAATCATGGGAAGCCTTTTAAGGAGGACTCAGAGGAGACAGGTTACATTCCTGCTTTGGCTGGTGAGCCTCTCCTGTGGAGTTCGTCCAGGCCATCCATTGGAGTCATCGGCTTCGCAGCCTGCCCTGTGGATTTTGGACTCTGCGTTCCTACGGTCACGTGAGACACTTTCATAAATTTTATATTTGCAAGTGTTCCCTGTTGGTTCTGTTTCTCTAGAGAACCCTAACTAATATATCTTGGTACCAGGAGTGGTTCTTAAGGAGCAGAATCTTAAAAATGGGTTTTTATGAATGGTTTTCTACTCTGAATGGGCTCAGAGACACTAAGGACTCTGATTCCCGTAATCAGAATGACACTCCCAATCCATGGACTGAGTTGGCAAAGGAGATAGTCAAAATATCATCATTCGATTCTCCTAATGCTTCGCTTGTACGAAGCCAGACTCTGGGGGATAATGTTTTTGACACCTTTACAGAGTTTTGTAGGAATAAGAGTTATAGAGATGTTGGTTGGTTGTTGTTAGATACACTGTCTACATTAAAGGGTGAAAGGGATGGGCTTAAGGCTTCAAACAAGAAGCTTAAGTGCCGTCTGAAAGATGTAGAGGTTTCTATGAGTATCCTGAAGGAAAATTTTATTTCCTGTAGCCGTAGACTTGAGATCTCTGAAAATCAGACTCAGAATCTTATTGTTAGAGTAGCAACTTTACAATGTAAACTGAAATCTCAGTCTTGCATTGTGTCTGCCGTTAAAGTGAGGGCATTGATTGGAAAGGAGTGGGACCCTGAAAAATGGGATGGTGACATATGGATTGATAATGATGTTGGGGGTGAGGTTGAAACCCTAGACCATGCTGAGCCTTCTTTAGATAACCCTGTAATAGTCTGCCCTGAGGACATAGCCGCCCCACCTCCAGCCTGCCTTGAGGAATTGGCCACCCAACCTCCTCCTGAAGGGATTAGCCCTAGAGTTATTAATCCTGTTTCACCAGATGAAACTGCAAATGAAAGCCCTGAAGCAAATGGCTTGGAAGATATTTCTAATTCTTTTCATGACCCACCCCCACCACCCCTCATTTCTTCTAGACCTATAACTAGACTAAAGTCCCAACAGGCCCCTAAAGGTGAGGTACAAAGTATCACACATGAGGAGGTACGTTATACTCCAAAAGAACTGTGTGAGTTTTCCAATTTATATAGACAGAAATCAGGGGAATATGTGTGGCAATGGATTTTAAGAGTGTGGGATAATGGTGGGAGGAATATAAGGCTGGATCAGGCTGAATTTATTGATATGGGCCCACTAAGCAGAGATTCTGCATTCAATGTTATAGCTAGAGCAGTTAGAAAAGGTGTTAACAGCTTGTTTGGGTGGTTGGTTGAAACATGGATCAAAAGGTGGCCAACATTACCTGAGGTTGAAATGCCAGAACTGTCCTGGTATAATGTAGATGAGGGGATCCAGAGGCTTAGAGAGATTGGGATGTTAGAGTGGATTTATCATGCAAAGCCTGCTCTTACACCCCAGGAATGTCCAGAGGATGCACCTTTTACCAGAACAGTGAGAAATAAATTTGTGAGACTAGCACCATCATCCCTCAAGAGCTCTGTGGTTGCACTTCTCTGTAGGTCAGATATTACTGTAGGAACTGCTGTCACTGAGCTGGAATCCTTAAACAACAATGGGGATGACAGGATCCCGAGTTGGCAGAAGCCAGGTGGCAGCACTTAATCACCAAAGACAGGGTAGACGTGGGTATTATAATAGACAACAAACTCAAAGGAGGCATCAAAATTATATGACACGCAGAGATTTGTGGCATTGGCTAGTAAATCATGGGGTGCCTAGAAATACAATAGAAGGGCAGCCTACTAAATTCTTGTTGGAGCTGTATAAACAAAAGAGTTCTAGGTCAAGGGAACAGAAGTCTAACCTGAATTACAAAAACACAGAGTCACGGCCCCTTAACCAATTTCCAGACTTGAAACAGTTTACAGACCCTGAGCCCCTTGAAGGAAGGGGAGGCCAGGTCCCTATGGGGAAGAAACCTGTTACACTGCCACAAATTTATACTGTTAACCTTCCTCTAAGTCTTCCCCAAGGAGACCGACGGCCTTTTACCAGGGTAACTGTGCATTGGGGAAAAGGAAATGATCAGATATTTCGGGAATTATTAGACACTGGTTCAGAAGTGACATTAATTCCAGGGGACCCAAAACGTCACTCTGGACCACCAGTCAGAGTGGGGGCTTATGGAGGCCAGGTGATCAATGGAGTTTTAGCTCAGGTCCGTCTCACAGTGGGTCCAGTGGGCCCCCGGACCCATTCTGTAGTTATTTCCCCAGTTCCAGAATGTATAATTGGCATAGACATACTGAGCAACTGGCAGAATCCCCACGTTGGTTCTCTAACTCGTGCAGTGAGGGCTATTATGGTGGGAAAGGCCAAGTGGAAGCCACTAGAACTGCCCCTACCAAGGAAAATAGTAAATCAAAAGCAATACCGTATTCCTGGAGGGATTGCAGAGATTACTGCCACTCTTAAGGACTTGAAAGATGCAGGGGTGGTGATTCCCACCACATCCCCTTTCAACTCTCCTATTTGGCCTGTGCAGAAAACAGATGGGTCTTGGAGAATGACAGTGGATTATCGTAAACTCAACCAGGTGGTAACTCCAATTGCAGCTGCTGTTCCAGATGTAGTATCATTGCTTGAGCAAATCAATACATCCCCTGGTACCTGGTATGCAGCTATTGATCTGGCAAATGCTTTTTTCTCAATAGCTATTAGTAAGGACCACCAGAAGCAGTTTGCTTTCAGCTGGCAAGGTCAGCAATATACTTTCACTGTCCTACCTCAGGGGTATATCAACTCTCCAGTCCTATGTCACAATCTTGTTCGCAGAGACCTTGATCGTTTCTCCCTCCCACAAGACATCACACTGGTCCATTATATTGATGATATCATGTTGATTGGACCTAGTGAGCAAGAAGTAGCAACTACTCTAGATTTACTGGTAAGGCATTTGCGTGTCAGAGGATGGGAGATAAATCCAACAAAAATACAGGGGCCTTCCACCTCAGTAAAATTTTTAGGTGTCCAGTGGTGTGGGGCATGTCGAGATATCCCTTCTAAGGTGAAGGATAAATTGCTGCATCTGGCCCCTCCCACATCCAAAAAAGAGGCACAATGCCTAGTTGGCCTTTTTGGATTTTGACAACAACATATTCCTCATTTGGGTGTGCTACTCCGGCCCATTTATCGAGTGACCAGAAAAGCTGCTAATTTTGAGTGGGGACCTGAACAAGAGGAGGCTCTGCGACAGGTCCAGGCTGCTGTGCAAGCTGCTCTGCCACTTGGGCCATATGATCCAGCAGATCCAATGGTGCTGGAAGTGTCAGTGGCAAATAGAGATGCTGTCTGGAGCCTTTGGCAGGCCCCTATAGGAGAATCACAACGCAGACCCTTAGGATTTTGGAGCAAAGCCTTACCATCTGCTGCAGATAACTACTCTCCTTTTGAGAAACAGCTTTTGGCCTGCTACTGGGCCTTAGTAGAGACTGAACGCTTAGCCATGGGCCACCAAGTTACCATGAGACCTGAGTTGCCTATCATGAGTTGGGTGTTGTCTGACCCACCAAGCCATAAAGTTGGGCGTGCACAGCAGCACTCTATTGTAAAGTGGAAATGGTATATATGAGATAGAGCCAGAGCAGGTCCTGAAGGCACAAGTAAGTTACATGAAGATGTGGCACAAATGCCCATGGTTTCCACTCTTGCTGCCACATTACCTTCTCTTTCCCAGACCAGAGCTATGGCCTCTTGGGGTGTTCCTTACAGTGAATTGACTGAGGAAGAGAAAACTCGGGCCTGGTTTACAGATGGTTCAGCACGATATGCAGGTACCACCCGAAAGTGGACAGCTGCAGCATTACAACCCCTTTCTGGGGTGTCCTTGAAGGACAGTGGTGAGGGGAAATCCTCCCAGTGGGCAGAACTTCGAGCAGTGCACCTGGTTGTTCATTTTGCTTGGAAGGAAAACTGGCCAGAGGTGCGTTTGTATACTGACTCATGGGCTGTTGCTAATGGTTTGGCTGGATGGTCAGGGACTTGGAAAGACCATAATTGGAAAATTGGTGACAAAGAGGTCTGGGGAAGAAGTATGTGGATAGACCTTTCTGAGTGGGCTAAAAACATGAAGATATTTGTGTCCCATGTGAATGCACACCAGAGGGTGACTTCAGCAGAGGAAGATTTTAATAATCAAGTGGATAAGATGACCCGTTCTATGGATACCAGTCAGCCTCTTTCCCCAGCAACTCCTGTTATTGCCCAATGGGCTCATGAACAAAGTGGTCATGGTGGTAGGGATGGAGGTTATGCATGGGCTCAGCAACATGGGCTTCCACTCACCAAGGCTGACCTGGCTACAGCCACTGCTGAGTGCCCAATCTGCCAGCAGCAGAGACCCACACTCAGCCCCCGATATGGCACCATTCCCCGAGGTGACCAGCCAGCTACATGGTGGCAGGTTGATTACATTGGACCACTCCCTTCATGGAAGGGGCAGCGATTTGTTCTAACTGGAATAGACACATACTCTGGATATGGGTTTGCTTTCCCTGCACACAATGCTTCTGCCAAAACTACTATCCATGGGCTTACAGAATGCCTTATCCATCGTCATGGTATTCCACATAGCATTGCTTCGGATCAAGGAACACACTTCACAGCAAATGAAGTGCGGGAATGGGCACATGCTCATGGAATTCTCTGGTCTTACCATGTTCCCCATCATCCAGAAGCAGCTGGATTGATAGAACGGTGGAATGGCCTTTTGAAAACTCAATTACGGTGCCAACTACGTGGCAAAAACTTGAAAGGCTGGGGTAATGTTCTCCAGGAAGCTGTGTATGCTCTGAATCAGCGTCCGCTGTATGGTGCTGTTTCTCCCATAGCCAGGATCCATGGGTCCAGGAACCAAGGGGTGGAAATGGGTGTGGTGCCACTCACTATTACTCCTAGTGATCCACTAGGAAAATTTTTGCTTCCTGTCCCTGCTACCCTGAGTTCTGCTGGTCTACAGGTTTTAGTTTCAAAACGGGGTGTGCTTTCTCCAGGAGAAACAACAGTGATACCACTGAACTGGAAGTTAAGATTGCCACCTGGCCACTTTGGGCTACTTATGCCTCTGGATCAACACACCAAGAAGGGGATTACATTATTGTCTGGTGTAATTGACCCTGACTATCAGAAGGAAGTAGGACTGCAACTACATAATGGAGCTAAAGAAGAGTTTTCTTGGAATATAGGAGATCCCCTGGGGCGTCTATTAGTACTGCCATGCCCTGTGATTAAAATCAATGGAAAACTGCAACAACACAATCCAGGCAGGACCACTAATGGCTCTGAGACTTCAGGAATGAAGGTTTGGGTCACCCCACCAGGCAAAGAACCACGGCCAGCTGAAGTGCTTGCTGAGGGGAAAGGGAACATGGAATGGGTAGTGGAAGAAGGTAGTGATAAATATGAACTTCGACCACGTGATCAGTTACAGAAACAAGGACTGTAATGCTGTTTTGTTTGTGTTATACTATTTAAATTGTAAGATATCAAGTTTAAGAATGAATGTTGCCCAAGGATTTGCACCCTATTCTGGAGAGACTTAATGTGTTTCCAGTTATATGCTGGACAGTTGAGTATTGTCAGGTAAAAGAAAAAATGTGTGCTTATTTGTTTTCATTTGGAAATTAAGTATGGTCTAAGGTGATATATATATATATATATGCCAAGTTGACAAGGGGTGGACTGTCATGGTTAGGGACAGGTGTCAACTTGGCCAAGTTGTGGTACCTGTTCATCTGATTGGGCAAGTGCTGGCCTGTCTGTTGCAATGAGGACATTTCATAGGATTAGGTCATGATCACGTCAGCTACATCCATAGCTGATTCCATTTGTAATCAGCCAAAGGGGAGTGTCTTCTGCAATTAGTGATGCTAAATCCAATCATGGGAAGCCTTTTAAGGAGGACTCAGAGGAGACAGGTTGCATTCCTGCTTTGGCTGGTGAGCCTCTCCTGTGGAGTTCGTCCAGGCCATCCACTGGAGTCATCGGCTTCGCAGCCTGCCCTGTGGATTTTGGACTCTGCGTTCCTATGGTCATGTGAGACACTTTCATAAATTTTATATTTGCAAGTGTTCCCTGTTGATTCTGTTTCTCTAGAGAACCCTAACTAATACAACCTCCAAAAGACATGTTTTTTTCCATATGAAAAATACATTCATTCCATCACACTATCCCAAACATCTTAAGTCATTTCAGTAACAATACTAAGTACAGAGTCTCATCCAAATCAGTTAAAGGTGTTATGTGTTCTGAGGTACAATTCTCCTCCATCTGTGGACTTGTGAAACCCAGAGAACAAGTTATCTACTTCCAATAAACAACAGAGGGACAGTCATAGGGTAAACATTCCCATTACCATAAGGAGAAATTAAAAGAAAACAGGGGTCATGGATTCCAAACAATTCTGAATCCTTACAGGACATACTCCATTAGATTTCAAGATCTGAGAGTCATCTAGGGAATGCTATTTGGTCTCTGGGCCTGATGGAACAGTAGCTCCACCCTTTGCAAGTGTTTACGCAGCAACCATGCTCTCCCCCAACACTGAGATGAAGGCTATGCCATTTTCAAGTGTCGAGGTGATGGCCAGCCTCTCCACAATCCCTGGGGAATACGCTCTACCCTCTCTGAAGATTAGGGCAGCAGCACTTCCTGAGCAATGGGGCAGAAGGCTCAAGCTCTTCAAGGGGCAGCACATACTTATCCTTTCCACTCTAGGGGTGGGTCCACTCTCTTGACCTGAGATGATGTCTTCAAATCAGACCTCGGCTTCCCTGGTCCTGCCCTTGAAGTCATTTTTTCTTCACTCTGTCCCTTTCAGTTCAAGCTGGCAGTGTTTCCATTCATACACAAAAAAAACTTCTCAGTTTCCCATATAGTTCACTAGGGTCCAAACCATCAGATAACTGTACCTCCAGTCCTGGCTTGCTGGATCGACTTGACTGTTCAGTTAAATCCTCACATGGAGCACTATTCTCTGGGAGCTTGCTTTCCAGAAACTCAGAATTTTCCAAACTGTTTTAGTTTGTAAAAGCTGTCAGAATGCAGTATACTAGAAATGGAATGGCTTTTAAAAGGGGGAATTTATTAAGTTGCAGTTTACAGTTCTGAGGCCATGAAAATGTCCAAATTAAGGCATCCAGAAAAAGATACGTTAGCTCAAAAAGGTCGATGATGTTCAGGGTTTCTCTCTCAGTTGGAAAGGCACATGGTGACATCTGCTAACTTTCTCTTCTCATTTCATAAGGCTTCCCTGAGGGCATTTTTGTTATGCATCTCTAAAGATTGCTGGCTGTGTAGGCTCTGTCGGTTCTAAAGCTTTTTCCAAAATGATTCCTGTTAAAGGGTTCCAATAAGCAACGCCACCTTGAATAGGTGGAGAAAACACCTCTATGGAAACCATCTAATCAAGTTACCACCCACAACTGGGTGGGTCACACCTCCACAGAAACAATCAGAAAGATCCCACCCAACAATATTGATTGAGAATTAAAGGACATGGCTTTTCTGGCATACATAATAGCTTCAAATTGTGACCATGAGTTCAGTTCTCTGCTTATCCCTTTCCACTTACATATTACTATTAGCTAAAGGGAGAAACCAGTCTGCACCTTCCACATTTACCTTGGAAACCTCCTCAGCTAAATATACAACCTCAACACTTTCAAATTCTGCCTTCCACATGACATCAGATGTCATTTTCTCCAAGTTCTCTGCCACTTCAAAACAGTTTCCAATAACACGGTCATCATTTCTGTCTAAGACCTCATCAGAGGTACCTTCAGCATCCACACTTCTACTAACAATCTTCTTCAAAGCAGCCAAGGCCTTCTCTATCAACCACCTCATAATTCTTCCAGCCTCTACCAATTACCCAACTCCAATGCCATTTCCACATTTTTGGTTTTTGCAATAACAGAACCCCACCCCCAGCACCAAAATCTGTTTTAGTTTCCTAGGCTGCTTAAAGTAGATACCATGAAATTGTTTGGCTTGAACAGTGAGAAGTTATTAGCTTACAGTTTTGAGGTCCAGAAATGTCCAAATCCAGGCATTTTTTCCTAATTTGTATGATTTTGTTTTAGTTGTCATGGTGAGACTTATGACCTGCCACTAGCTATTATATGCTATCAAAAGTAAAGTCCCTTAGATAGCTCTTTCAAAAGATATGTCATTAAAATCATTTTCTCCTCCAACACCTAACCAAACTGGAACGCTAACAAAATTGTAAAGTATATGGCTGTCAAAGCTTGCAAATTCATTTTAAGGGGATTGAGTTTATGCATATTAGTTGCGTTTTGAAGAGTTGTATACCTTTACGTTATATTGGGGATTCTTGGGTGACCTATGTATGGGAAGCATCATCAGTAGATCAGATGACATCATCAGTAGAAAAAAAATTAAACAGTTGACAGACAGAATTCTGAGTTTTAATCTGAACTCTGCCACAAGTTAGGACAAGGCCAATGATGTGAGCTTTAACATACTGGCATGTGTGTGGTTAAATGATCTCTAAGGTACTCATTTTAACTTTTTTTTAAAAATAGGATATATTTCATACATTCATAAGGCAAGAACTTTAAGCATAAATAAGATAAACATTAGGGATTCCCCCACCCTGTTTAATAGAAAATCCAAGGATTTTGAAGTAGTCTTCATGATAGCATTCCCTCCACCCCCTTCCTAAGAAATATCCTTCCCTTGAACTTTGGGTTTATCATTTCCTTAATTTATAATTTTTTTACTAAAACATAAAGTACTTTGTTTATCGACATTTAAACTTACTATAATTTTAAAATGTGAAATTGTCCTCTGCAACTTATTTTTCCCCCTCAAACTTTGTTCGTGAGATTTGATCAAATTGATATGGGTAATAGTAACAAAAAATCTAAATCTAATTGTCCCAAAAGTTTTGTGCTTCCCATCTCCTTAACTATAAAATACACTGGGAGGAGAGCTTAAAGGAAATCATTTCTAAATACTTTTCTAGATCTGAAATTCTAGTTTTGTTTTTTTATAATGATTATAAAGGTACATAATTTGCTCTAACAAAGTGCTGATTGTAGCTATGACTTATTTGCGGTTGACTCTTTCAGCAGAGTCCCTATGGGAAATGTGAGTATCATCGTATCATTTATGGAAAGTCTGGCAAACTTGAAAGCCTACTTGAATCTAAGACTTCAGTAGGCAAAACAAATTAATATCAGGTCTGAGCTGGCATATAAATGACCAGAAAAGACAGAATTCACAATGCAAGAATGCAAAGTTTATTTTCTTAAATAAAATACTATATTCAGATCTATACAAATAATTATTACAACCATTAAAATGTTACATTTAACAATAAAAATTTCAAAACTTTAAACAAGAGCATGGTTTAGAATATTCACACCCCAATACAATGCATTTGTAAAAAGATGTCAAAATAAACAGGACCTGTTCTTATTTACAACTGTAGGACAATCTGATATTATACATATTTGCTCTGGATTCCATTACAAAACAAATTAGTTTCCATTAGAATTATAAACCAGGTGATTTACAGTAATAGGACACACTGCACAGCAGACACCGCTGGCATAATAATAGATACAAATATTACACTATTGAAAGCGCAACAGTTAGTTCTTCCTGGTGACTGCCCTACAGTCAGCTTCTCACCCCAGTGTATCTATAAATAATCTGTGAAGGTAATTATGTTCTCAGAATTTTTTTTTTTACCTTATTTACCAAAATGAAATATATATATATATATATTTATATATATATATGGTCGGCTGAAAGTGGAAGCAAATCTTTTCTTCACAGTAACACAACTGCAGCATCTTAAGCAACACTGTCTGGTCCCGTTCTTCTTGGAAGATCAACAATCCAACTCCCCGTAAGGGTTACCACTATAGTCAAGTCCAGTGCCTCAGTGACCTCACAGATGAAAAACAGTTTTAAGAATGGGGGAAGGGGGTGGGGTTGGGGGAGACAGAGACCGAGAAAAGTGAAGAAGGGATTTAGATGGAGTAAACTTTAAGTTCCTATGACACAGTATGGTGCATACATGTACACACAATAAAAGAGCAAACAGAGAAGAAAAAAGAAAAAAATTAAACATCACCTGTTTTTTTTTAAAAAAGTGTTAACTTACAAATGAAGTTATCTTCCCTTTATGCAGTCATCCCAAATAACACCAATTTGTATTACATGCCCAAATTTTTAACCCAAATTGGCTCATGTTTATGAAGCATCTGACTGCATCCATGTGCCAGAAAAAGGAAAAGGATTATAGCTGACAGAGTTTGTGCAAATCAAGAAACAAGGATCTTGAACGACCACCACATACAAGCTCTGAGTTTAAAAGAAGTTTTGCTATTAACTAGTGTTTGACAAGATCGGCATCAAAGATGGCTCAGAGAATGATAAGGCAACAGTGAGAAACATCAGCTGTACTTGTCTTCTAGGAGGTGTTTGATTACACAGTATGTACCATCCCAGCTGGTCCTTTGATATAACAGAGGAGTGGGTGGGTGATATGGTCCAATGACTGGTCTAAGGACCAGAGGCACAGTTTCAGGTAAAGTGCAGTACCAGAGTAGAGGCATGTGGGCAGAGCTAGAAGCTCTGTGTCCAAGAAAGTCTTCAACGCTTCTTACCCATGTAACTGGACTGCCTCAACGTTAAGCTTGGTGTTCCCCTGCAGTCTCTAGTAGAAACACTCTTAGGCTCACACTGGAAATGTAGAATGCAGAGAGAACATGGTTAAGTCAAAAAGGACACTCTTCTGCTAACTCAAGAGGAAGGAAAAATGGTAGCATTTAGTCAAAAAAGGCATCTCAAAAAGAAATTAAATTCTGCCTTTAATTTGTATAAAGTTATAAAATTCTCAAAGATTAACTTCACACTAGTCTATCTGGTCATAGGCTATTAGTGCTACCCTCTGGGCGTTTACAGCCATGGGTACATTATCTCTGAGCAAAGGCAGGTAAATACATAAAACCGAATTAAAACAATGACTTCTGAGCTCAGGATTTCAACCCAAAGTCATTGGATTTTGGTGTTACCTTTGCCCTTTCTTCATTCCTCCATGGGAAAAAAAAGCAAACCCACCAAAACAAGGAACTGAGCTGCATGGCACACTAAAATATGTTAAATCAATTTTGAACTAATTTTATTTTTATAAATTCTTGTTGCCTCTTAAGAGAATAGGAGACGTATTCCTTTATTGAGGAGACATGATCCACAAAGTTGGGAATTAGGAATCACTGAGTATGGTTCACTCTCCCATACACTAGTCCAGTAGAGGGTGGGCCCAATAATTTCAAAGCAAAGAGGTAATCATCCTGCTAAGGAAATGACCAGGTTTCCTACTTCCTACCTGACATGGAGTGGGAGGAAAATAAGTGTACCTATGTACCAAGACAGGATAAACCTAAGAAGATGCATATTTCTCAAATTTTCTATGCTTCACTCCAATTAAAATGTTTCCATATTTTTTGGAATATAAGTTTTAGCCTCTCTACAAAATGGCTACTGTTTAGAAGGCAAGATCAAGGCAAATAAGTTATCTCTAAAATGCTTAAATAATTTTGTATTTTTTAAGAAGGCTGATTTTTTAAAGTCAATTTTCATTCCAGTTCAACATAAATCTGCTATGTGACTGGAAACTGATGCAAAAGAACATTCCCTCCCTGTTCTTCCCTTTTCACAGTTCTGATACACTAAATTTTATAAGGCATGATTACTGTGGAATTCTCACACCTTACTTAGGAAAAGGGTGCCATCTCTGGGTACCCACAAAAGTTATACAATAAAAACAAAAATACATTTCCTGAAATAGTACAAAATATATAAGATATCCCAAAGCAACCTGCATGTACCCAAAAAAGAAATGACAAACTTGATTTCTTTTATCTATGATTGACACATTAAAATTTTATACATGAACAGAAATATGAAAATGTTCACCTCATTAGAAGGTACCTATTAAATATCCAGAAGAATTGATCTTCTGTAACTGATTCTATGTAATAAATATATTAAAAGAGATAAATGATTTAGACAATGACTCTCACTTATGACTCAGAGATAAGTTTGTGCACTTCCAGAAATTATAAAATGATTTGTGGAAATGGCTTTACTTTCTAGAGTCTTACATTAGCAAGCCAAGAAGCAAAAATTAAAGTTACTTTAACCAAAATTTACACATTCTGCCACTCCTTTGCCAAAAATTATATCCATATACCACAATATATTATATCATAAAATTGTCTCCCTCAAAATCACGTAGCTGTAATTAACAAATACTTAACACTGTTGCCAAATATCATATACTTGTGCTTTCAAATCCAAATAGGAGGATTAGGCGCTGAATACTTGCATAACTGAGTCCACATTTTTAATGAGCTCTGGCATATATATGCATATGCATGTCAGATAATTAGAGCTGCAGGTAAGCAGAAGCCCAATTGTTTGCCCATGGTCACATCTCCCTTCAGATGGTCAGGTAAGCCTTACTTAAGTATAGAGACTCATCCAGGATCAAAGTATTACATTCCTGGAATGAAAGCTCTGAGAAATGCAAATGCTATCCCTGAACAGAGCTGAACAGAAAAAAAAAAAATTAATGGAACAGAAATATCTGAAATTATCTGGCTTTGGGGGTTTTGAATTGCAACAATTCAAATTTAAAAGGCAGCAGATTGAGCTTCTTCTTAATTCCAATTATATCTAAGGCTCCCCAGTTCTTCAGAACTCAACATCAACAATGCAGCCACATGCGTGTGTGCTTGAGAAAGAGAAGGAATAGCCAAACAAACTGAAAACTGCCCTTTTTGAAACTGGCAGAACAGACCTTGAAAGTATAAAGAAAAACTTGAAGGTTAAAGCTTAAAAATTCAGTTCAGAGAATTAAAATGCAAGTCATAATGTCACTTTTTCCTCAGTAGTTTTATCTTTTGTTTGTGTTTAAGCGACTTATTCATGAAGCCTTCTTTTCCCTCCCTATGGCCATTCTGAAGGGAGAAAAAGGTTTTCCTGTTTGCAATATACATGTTTTTTGTCTCCAGAAAGCTGCTTTCATTGGCAGTAAGGATAGGAAAGTTTGGTTAGAACAGTTGAAGAGGCACAGGTGACCCTTTTACTGAGTCTTTAGAAGAGGTATTCACTGGAATTAACTGCTCTGACCAAGACTTAGGTGGGTTTTTATAGAAAGAAAAAAAATGCTGGTCCTTGGGTTTAGTTAACAGAGCAGACAATTTACATGCATCTTTCCCTCCTCATCCCATTTTTGGCAGAATATAGCAACAACAAAAAGTAATGGGTTTAAGAATAAGAGTTTATAGGATTGTTTTCTTAGTTTTTTTTCCCCTTAATTTTCAAAAATCAATACGAGTATGATGTGTGTGTGTTTGTGTGTGTGTGTGTAAGGGTTTTAATTTATTATTAATCTCAGTGGGTTTATTTTAAATCCTTACACCAAGTTTTTCTATATTTCAGCAGGTCTCAGGTCTCAATTTTCCATTTAGAGATGGCAGGTCTATTTTTAAAGAACCAGTTTATACTTTAAAATCTATGGCTGTACATACACAAACACACACACACAGACATATATAAAAGACTATATATTTTTGAAGCACCATTTCACATCTACCATCAGAAAAAATAATGAAAAAAATTCATCTCATTATAATTCCATTATGAAGGATAATAATGCAATATACAATGCCATATTTAAAATATAAATATCAATAAATGAAAATACAGACAGAGATTAAGACTTTGCTCAGAAATATTTTTAAAATAAGGCTCAAATAAATGTGCAGCATCCAAACACACTATTTGCTGATGATTAGTTCTAATGATTAAATGAATGCAAAAAAATTTATTTCAAGATCCAATAAGTAGACTGAAGAGTATTAAAACAAAACTCATCTGATGGAACAACAATCATTAACTGAACACATGCAAAACTCTATAATATCATTGCTTTCATCCTTAGAGCCTGATGCAAGACGCAACTCCAAAATGGAGAAAATTCATATACTTTTTTAGCTTTCACTTTTAAGGCTAACTGTCTAAGGAAGACCTTTGCTTTAAAGGGTATTGGCACATTAAGGAATAACGTGGTTCCCTAATTTGAAGAACAAGACACAAAATTCAAATAAGTTAGTAAATTGTTATAATCAAAAAAGAAGTCTCTACTTAAATCAAAGGCTGATTATAGTAATTCATTTATTTGCTAACTGCTTGACTATAACCATAGACATTCAATTCAACATTAATTCAGCACCTGCCACATATAAGAAACTGCTCTAGATGCTGACATTAGCCAGCATTTGGTTATGAGCCATTGTGTTATATCACTTTGTCTATAGTTTTGGATAGAATTTCACTATCAAATTTGCAAATTTTCAACATCAAGTTTAAAATCTAGGTTCCTTTCAATCACCTGGCACATGCCAAGATGATCTTTCCCAAACTTTCAGCCAATTCAAATTTAAGGAATAAAAGATTATAAATAAAACTTGTAAATGTAAATCTGCTTGGGAAATAAAGCACACCATGCAATTTAAAAAAAATTGTTTTTGACAATTTACTATCATCAGTGACATGGCTTCCTGACATTCAGAAGAAAACTGAAAATTGATTACACAAGCACAAAGACAGACATATACACACAATCTCACTCTTCATGTACAAGTATGTGTACATGCACACACAAATACATTTGTAATCTCACCCATTACATCTACATTTAATCTCTCAGTTTTTAAACAGCTGAACTGCAATCATGACCTAAAATATGGCTTATGTTGTGGGCAGGTCTGTTTGAGGACTGCTTGGAAGAGTCAGAGGCAGAGGAGTTTGCTATTGTAAGCAAAGGTGACATTGCTGAGCCATCAGGAAGAGCTGTAGCTATTTCTGGAAACAAAGATGTCATATTAAAATTGGATAAGTGAGAGTTGGTCATGTGCATTGGTGGCATATCAGGGAGAAGAGGAAAACTTGGTTGAGCAAAACCAACAGGTCTGGGAGGAGATAAAATTGATCCAAATCGGTTATTTAAACTTCCACTGTTTACCTTCTCAGTGCTAGGATTTGAGAACATTTGATTAGAAAAATAGGGGATTGAAATATCATTGGACAGTGTAGGATGAGCAGGAGAGTATGGGGGATAGAAGGAGGGGAGAGTATTTTGGGGATCCACTGGGATGAGGGCTGGAGTTCGAGTGGCACTGGGCTGAGTAACCTGTGGAATGAAAGAAGTATTAGCATTTATTGGTGGATTCATGCCACCTTCGGGAATAAAAGGAAAACCAAAATTTTGTGAGAGTGTATGCTGGTCAGGAGCTGAGTTATCGTTAGGTACTTGTGGGCTGTCAGGCATAAAACGAACAATACTTCCTCTCTTCTCTGTAGTGGGTTGCTGGCGTCCAAGAATCATACTGCCACTAGTAGACAGAGGGAGATGGGGAAGACTTGGATCAAAGACATTACTGTGTCTTTGGTTTCCAGAACGATTCCTTTCAGGCTGACGAATTTTGGAACCACTGCCATCTTGCAGAGGATGCCTTGACCTCTGGGGAACCAAAGAATTAGCATGACGTACAGGAGGCCCTTGATCAGCATTTCCATGAGACACAGATGGATGCGGCAAAGCTGGTCTTGCGACCCCATGCATGTTTGTTGTGACTGGAGGGTTCATATGTCCCTTGTTCCCATGACTGTCAGTAATCCTCATGGGATTAGATTTCTGTGCAGAAACATTGGGGCTTGTGTTTCGACCTTGAATATCTCCTGAGGAAGAAGAACTTGAAAAAGGAATATTCAAGGTGCTGTTCCTGGCGTTAATTGTAGCCAAGGACATGTCACAACTTTCCCTATTCTGACTCTCACTCTCTCTTCTAATATGGACACTTTCATGAGTTGGGGGACAATTATATTCAATTGTAGAGGAAGGCCCACACTGTGCATTCCTCTGAAGTTCTGACAGTGATCTCTGGCTTCCAATGACTTGATCACTGAGGTGAGGGGCAAGCAAACTCTGCATGAAACTTTGGTGACATGTATTTTCACCATCCCTTGGTGGAATCGCATTTCCTGTAGGAATACTCTGAACTGGTGGATACGGTAATCTCTTTTGACGGTCAAGTGGTGGACCAGTGTTTTGACTAATCCGAAAAGCCTGGGACTGCATACTCCTCAATGATGATACAGGGTTACCTATTTCATTATTTCTTGAAGATTGTACTTCAAAATTACTCTGGGGCTGCTGACTGGCTCCACTTGGCTTAAATGTCTGACAATCAGAAAGGCGGATATCTGAGGCAACAGTATGGTCCACACGACCCTGCATATTATGAATGGCCAAACTCTTATTTCTGGGAACATCAAGATAGCTCCTCATTTCAAGCTGATCTGAAACTCTAGAACCCTGAATTGATATACCCATTCTCTGCTCTGAATTGGAAGATGTCTTTCCAATGAGTGCCTCGGCAGAATAACTTGAAACTCTATTTCTCTCTGGTCTGTGTGGAGTACAGGTCATGTCTGAAGGCCTGGTCACAATACTTGGTTGGGACACCATCTGCTGCTCTAACCCTCTTGATGTCAAAAGTCTCTGCATTGTATTATGCCCAGATAAATGTTCAGAAGAAACCCCTGAACCTTGCTGCCTGCTTCCAACATCCTGCTGCTGGTGCATAATATCCTGGTTAAGATGGTTCTGAGGATGGCTGTGGTGGTTCCGGCTTGTTGAAGGGTTATCACAGCTCTTCTCTGGCTGGGAGCTTCCAAAGTGTTGTTGCATCTGTTGCTGCATCTGTTGATGGTGGGGATGTGGCTGACCACTCTTAGGTCGGGACTGATCAGTTCCATGGTGCTTCGGTTGTAAGGAAAGTTGAGATGCCTGAGCACCCTGAACGAGATTCCTCTTTTTCTGCATTTGAACTTCCTGTTGTAGAGTTCTCTGTTGGTGGACATTATGGGGCTGAGAGTGGACAGAGCTCTCTGCATGAGGAACATGATGCTGCAGTTGATACAAGTGATGCCTCTCTCTTAACTGCCCTGCTTGCTGTTGCTGCTGCTGCTGCTGCTTTAAGTAGAGATGGTTACTATGAAGGTGAGATATCCCTTGAGTTGAAACATGCTGTTGCAGGACCTGTAGGTGTTGACTTGCCTGGGTTTGCTGCTGCTCAGCAACTGAAGGCTGAGAAGTGCACTGTACTTCAGTCTGCCTCAGTGCGGGGGCCACAAAGTTGTTACTAGGTGGAAATAGCCGTGTAAGGCCATCTCCATGCACTGGGTTGCTAACAGGCACAACTGAGTTTGAAGAGTTGGGAGGAATCTGACCAACGATCATTTGAGTTTGATCAGAAATGCTGTCTGGTGTTCGGCTTATCAGGGACATATTTTCATGCCTGTGTGGAGCTGGCTGACAATGCTTTTGACGTTTAGCTGAAGAAAGTAAAATATCATCTTGGACAGCACGCTTAGCAGAATCCTTACGGCTTTCATGACTTGGCTTTAAGAGTGGCTCTTGCATCTGTGAATTTGGTATAGTACTAGTCATAGTATTGAGCTGTTCTTGGGAATATTCAGGCATCAAAGGTGGTCCAGGAGGCTGAGTGCCATAGGAGCTGGATGAAACAGTCAGATTAACAGTTGCCGGAACAGTTGTTTGCTCTGAAGTTTGGGATAAACCTGCACAGCTGACTAGAGGATGGCTGATGTTGCTCTGATGTATAAGATTATTCACGCTTAAACTGGTGATTGTTGGTGGCTGAGAAGATGAAACCTGTAAAGAGGAATTTGATGTTTTAATTCCTACAGAACAACTAGGTTTTTCAAGGGGCCTATCCACAGTTGCTTCAATTGAATCCTGAGAATTGAATTCACTTGGTGTTGCCTCTGCCTGTTCTGTGCCATTGTCTTTGGGTATCTGTGTTTTGAAAGGCTGGTCATCCTCTAAAGATGATGTCTCTGGTTTGGAAGAAGTTTCCCTTATATCGGCCTGGATGCCAACTCTTCCCTTCTCCAGGTTCTCTTGGTCAAAAATAGCTCTTGCTGCAAGAGCTACTATATCAGTTTGTTCTGCAAAGGTACAGCTGTCACAGGTATTAGTTGTTGTACTGTTAATCACATCCTCTCTAGTTGTTTCAGGAAGCATGGATGCAACTGAGAAACTACGACTACTGCCAGAGCTGGTTGACATGGGAGAGTCAGCCTGCCTACCAGTGAGCAAAGAACCATTAATAACTTCCTGATCAGGGAGGCAGGAATGATGCTGTGCTGGATCTCTACCATCACTGTTCATCAGTAATAGCTCCTGTTTGGGATGCAAATCAACACTTGAATCAACTATTTTGGAATTTCCAGAAGAAAAGTCAGGATGGTCCACCTGTACTGAAAGAGATGTTTTCTGAGGGTCTTTCTCTTTAGCAAGATCAGATAGCAGTGCAGATAAACCAGGCCCTTTTAAGAGACCTGTGTTTTGTGCTATATCTGATGAATCTTGCTCAGCCCTGCAAGGTTCAGCAATTATTTCTACCTCAGAAACACAGTCAGTACTTGTAGTGCTTGTGGTAGATGACAAATCAGAAACCTGAGAAACCAAAATGTGGGGATCATTTGGAGATGGAATCAACACATTCGCTGAAGTGCAGGATTTGGCAGCATCTGACAATGCCAAACTAGTTGGTGGCTTATCCTGAGATGTCTCTCGATGTAAAATGGGGATGGAATCTTTGGATTTTGCTGGGTCCATTGCAAAATGTTCACTTGTTACAGACTCCTGGGAGGATGAGCTAGACTCTTCTGCTGACTTAGATTTGGATACAGACTCAGATGTCACTGATTCAGAATTCAGAACTTCCAAAGAATGTGAACCAGAAACACTTACACCATTTGCCTGGGACATAGCAACAGATGGCAACACAACAGGGAGGTTTTCCAGCAGTTCATCGTTACATGATGGCTCTGTTGAGCCTTCAGTGCTGGGACAGTCTAACTTCCCCACATCTCTGGCTGGATTCAGGGGACATGCTGACTTGATAGCTAAGTGTTTCTTGGCACCTGGCTTCTTACTCAACCTTTTTGACCTCACATTAGATGGCAAACAAGCTACAGTGTTCATTGAGGGAGTAGTCACTAGATTATAAGTACTAGGTAGTGTGGCTGAATTATCTGTTGTCACAGGAGGTGCTACAGTAGTTGTCAACGAAACACAGTTAGCTGTGGTGATTTGACTATTCGCAGCAGTTTGAGGATTGGCAGGCTGGCTAATAGACAGTTGTACACAGCTTTGCCCAGCCATCTGGGATATGCTTTGATTGAGGCTGGCCAAAGCACCAAAAGTATTCAGGGCAACATTGGTATTTGGATCTTCGCTGGTGGTGGGTTGAATAATTTGCATAGGGGTTTGATTTGTAGTTCCTGATGAAGACATCACAGGCTGCAAAGCAAAGAGCTGTCCATTTAAAGAAATGGTTTGAGGCTGTTGTTGACTTGACATAGCAACAGAAAAAGTTTGTGTTGAATTAGATGTTGATAAAGAGGAAGGTCTTGGTAAAATGTGGACAAGATGCTTTCCTCCAAAAGTTTGTGGGGTTGAAACATTTTGCACTGAATTATTAGACCCTATTATAGCACTGGCACCATTGACAGGGAGTCGAACAGAACCAGGAGGTGGAGCAGAGAGGAGTGGCAAAGGATTCTGATTAGCTGCCTGTATGATCACTATCTGTTGACCTACTGTTTGGTTGGGAACCTCTGCTCTCACCACTGTTGGGCATGGGGTGGTGCTGGGAGGCTGAAGAATGATAACATTTGGATTAGCTGGAGCTGCATTAACAGCTGAACCAACTGGCTGAGCCATCTGAATCACTTGCATTGCTGAATTCAAAGGAAGGATACTTTTTGGAGGCTGAGACTTAACCTGTGGGTGGGTAATTAGTGGCTGCATAGGTATAGATGGACAAGAAGGCAAGGTTACAACAACTTGCTCAACAGGTTGCCCATCTGCTGGAAAGGAATTATTCAAGTTGATGCCTGTAGCCACATGTCTACTGTGGTTGGTTGTTGTAGTGGGGCTAGTACCAGACTCATTTAATACTGGGGTCACAACGGTAGACGGTGTCTGGCTTAAGGGCTGAATGGTGTTCCCCGCCAGTTGCAAAGTAGTCCATGTTGTCTGTGTGTTTCCAGCTGAGGAAATTCGGGTAAGGCTATTAATATTTTTCAAATCCGAAGCACTAACACTCGAAGAAGGCAAAGAGCAAGGAAGAGCCCAACCACTGTTCAAAGGGTTTGCAGAATGAGTGCTAACAGGAGCGATGGTCTTCCCCATGTCAGGGGCTGATGGTGCCACCACTGTGGAACTACTTGTTGAGTCCATACCCTTGCTATTGTTCACTGGAAAAGAATTACTTGCAGATCTAGGAGGCTGGGAGCAGACCGTGGTGGCAACTGAAACAACAAATGTGTTTTGCAAATCACTTCTACAGTCCTGTAGGCTCAGACAGGGCTTGGTGCCATGCTGCACTTTATTGGCAGTTGCTGAAGAGCTGGAGGGGATGCTTGTAGCACAAGGGACCATTTTCTTCAATAATGTGGCGGTTTCTTGCCCATTCTTATTTTCAGAAGGATTTTGATCATTTACAGATGTGTGCAACGAATGATGTTGGTGAGGTTCAGGCCCAACAGGAACAGCAATCAGTGAGCTACTGGTGGCACCAAGCACACTAGAATCACTTTCTGAGGTGGAAAGCTCAAGAATATTTTGAGCAGAAATGGCAGCAGGAAGACAAAGAGGAACAGGCTGATTGGCAGCCAATGCAGAAACTGTGGTCTGATGCCATGGCTTGTTTTCAGAAGGGTAAACTCCAGAAATAGACACAGGAGTCACAAGATTGCAAGTCCTCTGTACTGGCACCACGTTAGCGGTTTGCTTTTGTAAATTATGACCGACATTAAAGGTTATCCCCTGAACAGCTGCTCCCTGGCTGTTTCCACTAGGCTGACTTCCATTTGAATAAACAATGATATTTTTTTGAACCTGGTCACTAGGAATAACAACAGAGACCTTTGAGTTTTTAAGATTTCCCTTCCAGTGGATTGTGGGGTCATCATATAAGCATATATCATTTGCTTTCAGTAATTCAATATATCGGCCATTTTCTTTTTGTATTTCTTCCAGCTGTTTCCGAAGCTTTTTAATTTCTTCAGCTATAATAACAAAAAAAAATTGTAAGAATTCATGATTATGAGTATTAAAATGCAATAACTTGAGTAATAACTGTGTTCCATACCACTGAATTCTAATTCCAGCATTCTAAATACCTCAATTGAGAATCTTCAGCTCTTTTCTAATATAAGTTCTTTCCTTTTTTTTAGAATGGCATCTGAAATCCCTATCATATCTTTTTAAAAGTATATAACTTGGCTGAACTATGTTCCAATAGCCTTGACTCTTGACGATGATTGTATAGCTATATAGCTTTTATAATGTGACCATGTGATTGTGAAAACCTTATGGCTGACACTCCCTTTTTCTAGTATATGGACAGATGAGTAAAAAACTAAGGCATAAATAAATAAATAATAGGAGGGATAAAGGATATGGGATGTTTTGGGTATTCTTTTAATTTTCACTTTTATTCTTATATATATATTTTATGGAGTAATAAAAATGTTCAAAAATTGACTGCGGTGATGAATGCAGACCTATATGATGATACTGTGAACCATTGATTGTACACTTTGGAAGATTATAGGGTACATGAAGATATCTCAATAAAATTGCATTAAAAAAAAAAAGGAGAAGCTAAGCCTACTTATATTATACTTAAGAGTCACCCCCAGAGAACCTATTTTGTTATTCAGATGTTATTCTCTCTCTAAGCCAACTCAGGAGGTGAACTCACTGCCCTCCCTGCTACACTGGCCATGACTCCCAGGGGTGTAAATCTGTCTGGCAATGTGGGACATGACTCCCAGGGATGAGCCAGGACTCGGCATCGTGGGACTGTGAAAGCCTTCTTGACCAAAAGGGGGAAGAGAACTAAACAAAATAAAGTTTCAGTGACTAAGAGATTTCAGATAGAGTCAAGAGGTTATTCTGGAGGTTATTCTTATGGCTTATATAGATATCACTTTTTAGTTTTTAGTGTATTAGAATAACTAGAGGAAAATACCTGAAACCATTGAACTGCATTCCAGTAGCCTTGATTTTTGAAGACAAGTGTATAACTATATAGCTTTTACACTGTGACTGTGTGATTGTGAAAATCTTGTGGCTGACACTCCTTTATCTAGCATATGGAGAGATGAGTAAAAAATTAAGGATAAGGAATAAATAATAGTAAAGGGGAGTAAGGGTTATGGGATATTTTGGGTGTTGTTTTTTATTTTTATTTTTATTTTTATTCTTATTCTTATTTATATACATTTTTTGGAGCAATGAAAATGCTAATAAAAATTGCCTGTGGTGATGAATGTACAACTATATGATAAAGTGAACCACTGACTGTACACTTTGATTATATGGCATGTAAATATATCTCAGTAAAATTGCATTTTAAAAAGCATATAACTTTAAAATCCAAAAACGAAAAATTACTCAAAATGTTGAAATCTCAAAATTCATTAAAAAAGTTTTCAACAGATAGCTACAAAAGTGAAGCAAGGGATGACATAATATTGATATATTATGATAACATGCTGGGAAAATAACATTGAACATCAACATATTTAAATGCTGCAACAGCTTACATTACTTGTGGTGGTAATACTCTCTCCTATAATGTTCAAACTAATTTCTACTTTCCCCTTTGAAAAAACAAAAACTGAAGGAAATGAGAGTATGTAAGAAGTAAAGCAGTAGAGCAGTAAAGAAAGCACTGACATCAGAACCTGCATTTCCCTTGGTAGAGTCACTGTATTCTCCTGGCAATGAACGTGTCTGTCACCTCCCTACCCCTTCCAAGGAAGACTATCTTACCAGTGGGTGCTACTAATGGATCAGCCTAGGATGGTGGTATTTTATGCCCTGTGGGCCCATCCATCCCCACCTGCTTTTCCATAACTGGTAGCTCTTAGTTCCCTGAACTCTCATCACCAAAGGGAGCCCAAGGTCAATTCCCTGAGGTAGCCTGAAATGAAAAGTTCCATTCAAACAAAGAAGAGCTGAGTTCAGCAGATTATTTTTCTCAGATATTTAAACTAAGAGACAAAGAAGAACGATGCCAGCGCCATGGATATTAGAAATTAAAGGGCAACCAGTATGGACTAAGTAATAATGATTAGTACTTCTACATATTGCACAATTACTATACATCCAGCACTTTTCACTCATTGTCTCATTTATTAGTAATAATATATAATAACACTTACTGAACATTTAATAGGTGCGAGACTTTTAGTCTGAGACATTTATATGCATTATCTCTTTTGATCCTCAGAACAACCACAAGTTGGGCACTATGTATCAGCATCACCATTTTTAGAGATGAGAAACAGGCTCAGAGTTGTTATATAATTTGCCTAATGTCAACCAACTAGATACCATGATTATCTGCATTTTAAGATAGGGAAACCGAGATTTGTAGAAGTTAAGTTACAGGCTGAAGGGTACAGAGTAAGTGGAGTTGAGACTCAAATCTAGGTAAAGCTGAATCCAAAGGCCATTGCTTTGATGTTGCTGTCATGTGTATGATGAAGAGGAAACCTTTGAGAGAAAGAAGAATATGGAGCAGATGCACAAAAGAGACCCAGAGAAACAATGATGATGACAGAAATGACAACACAAGTTACATTTAAACCACCTCAGGTACTGCTCCCAATATCCAACCTGCCTGTTTGGCTTTTCATGAGCCCCAGGCAACTTGTTTATATATTTTTAATAGTTTCCCTCTTCCCTAAGGTAACTTAATAGCCTTGGCCTCAGTTCTTTGAAACCAAAGGAGCCTTCATTAGAAAAGTCTACCCATCATTCTTGCCTTCATTTTCTTTTTGTGGGGTGCCTCAAAATGGTTAGCAAACATAAATTGTGTCTCTGACAGCATCATAAAAAAGGGCTTAGCCCATAAAAGACAGCTGACCTATGTGAGGAGATGAGTTGTTATAAACCAAAAGTAAACAAGGAGAATTCTGAATGCTGACCTTCCGGACATGCTTTCCAAAATCCTTCCAACCCACTACAAAACATAGCCCAACCTCGCCCCTATGTCAGGAAATTGTGTCCTTGTTTCTCTCCTTTTAAGGTGGTCCACTGCATTGTCATAGGAAATTCTCTCTCTGCTCTTGTCAGAGGCATAAATAAAGGACAATTCCAACTGGCCTACCACCCTGATTTGCCTGGGATATTTTTCTTTTCCACTGTTGCAAGCAAATGTTTCACTCAAAGCTGGTAGAAAAGCAGAACTCTTTTAACAGTATAAAAAAGTCACTTCCACCTAAAAATCAAGTATCATTAAATGATCAGGTAGTTTGATGTACATATTACAAGCAATATAAAAAGTTATGAACTAAAAAATAAAAATAAAAAAGAAGAGCCTCAAAAAAAAATGTAAGTTATGAACTGAACGTTTTGGCCTTTTGATGGCACAGGCATATCATTAATCTTGCTTTTGAGTTGCACTGAACAGGACTCTGTCCCACATCCTCTTATGGGATGCCACTGGCTAGAAGAATCCACTAGAATAGAGGAAATTCAGTATATTAACATTGTGAGTTAGGCAAATATGAGTTACACAGAAGAGTCTAAGATCAAAATTATGTATGCCTGCAAGATCAGAGTTGCCCACAGAGGGTCCAGAAAAGAGTTAAACTAAAATTTATTTTCTACATTGTCCTCCCACATCCATTGAATACAGGGTCTTAGTAATGGGTGAGAAAGCATTATTCTTAGGAAAATTACATGGAAGTGTTAAATGGCAAGAAGGTTTAGTAGGTAGGTAGATAGATAAGATAGAAGAAAGGGAGGGAGGGAGAGAGGGAAGAAGGAATGAAGGGAGGAGAATTAATAACAAATGTGGCAAAATATTAAAAATTGGTAAATAAGGGTATCTGGGTAGGGAGTATATTGGAATTCTCTGTATTATTTTGTATGATATTTGCAACTTTCCTGTAAGTTTGGAAATATTTCAAAATAAGACAGGAAGAAAATTAGGATTCTATATCATAATGTAAGTTTTACTGTTAACCAAAGGCCTAAAAAATAAAAAAACAACAAAGAGTCTTAAAATCTTTACCTTGTTCATTGTTTCCTCCATTAAGCAGGAGTTCATCATTTTGCCTTTTCAATTCTGTTATATATTTAAAGGCTTGGTCCAAGATCATATTCTTGCTCTGCCAAAGAAAATTTAAAGTATTCACTAAAGAGTAAGACTTGCTAGAAGAGACTTAAGTAAAAGGAGTCGGAGGGGCTTGCTGGCATTTGTTTTGGCTTTATCACAAATATGTGAGATGTAGCTTTTCAAAATTTAAAAGAGGTACCCATATTCACAAGCTTTTCTTGTTCATTTTTCATTTACTAAATATTGACTTAGCATCTACTGTGTGTCAGGCTCTGTCCTAGGCACTGAGGATACAATAGTAAGCAAAACAAAGTCCCTGCTCTTCATTTATATTAGGTGGTGGTAAATGCTATGAAGGGAAATAAAGCAGGGGGATGGGAGCTAGAGTGATAATGGAGGTTACTCTGCTGCAATCTACTTTTGCACAGGGGAGGTTAGAGAAGGCCTCCTTGATAAGGTGGCACCTGAGCAAAACCCTGAAGGAAATAAAAGGAGTCATGGCCTGCGGAAGACGGTCCACGGAGCAGGCTCTGCAAGGGCAAAGCCCGAATGGTAAATAGGTGAGTGGGGCTGGAGTGATGAAGGCAGGGGAAGAGTGGTAGGAGAAATCAGAAAAAGGCCTTCACAACCACGTAAAGATTCTGGCTTTTAAACTTCGGCTATCATGAAAAGTAACATTGCATTTTGCTTTAGCTTTACAGATTCCGCTGCAAGGACAATCGATTCTCAGTTATTTGTGTATCTTTCCAGAAATCCTGTAGAATGAGAAAACTGATACTGTTCTTTTTCTTAAAACAAGAGTGTGAACAAAGGCAGAACCTTTGATAATACTCTCTCACCCCCTCTCTACTCTAAAAAGAGAGGGGTGTGTAGTAACAGTGAAGAAATCTTCATCTACTCTGCTTCTGGGAACCAAATATTGACTTCCATTGCAAATTCTAGGACACCAAGTAAGTGAAACGGTTATTGTTCCCTTTCTTCTGAGGAACTCGTAGGAATGAAAGTCATGGTAAGAAAACAAGATTTTACTGGGCAGTCACCAGTATTTACTGAGCTGCTATCATACATTGAGATGTGGAGAAAGAAAAACAAATCAGAAGACATAGTGTCAGCCTTAAATTTGCCATTTTAAAGAAGACTAAAGAACATATAATCAAGTCTCACTACCACTCTGTAGAGGAAAGTGAAAAGAAACTGAAGTGTATATCCTTGCTGAGGGGAGACGGTGCTGAGAAGTCAGTGAATTTGGCCCTTTGAAATCCTGGAAACGTTCCAGACTGGGAAGCATCAGTTACCACAGCAGGTATGGGATGAAAGTTATTGAGACTGGATAAGAGGCTCTTATTAAGAAGTAACAAGCACTTATTACTTACTGGGATAGATCCCCACCCACCCTATACAGCTGGGTGACTTCCCTTTCCGGTCCAGTTTCAAGAGAAAAGTTCATTTTCTGTGAAATTTGAACCAGGAATTTAAGCCTTGAGGATACTTAGCACAAAAAAAGGACAACATGAGGTTCCAAAAGTGTAAACGGGGAGGTAAAGTAAAGCTCTGCCTACCAGCCCACGAGACACTCTGGCTCCGTGGTCCCCGACCCACCTCCTACACAAATGACAGCCAGGCTTGTGCTCTTCTTCCATGTTCCCACTCCCAGATGAGAGGCTGAACCCTTCTTTTCTTTTAAAAAAAAAAAAACAAAAAAAACTAATCGCCCCCAAAGAAAAAAACTACAAATGCTGATATTTTGGGGTCCCTCAACAAAACAAAATAGCTCACTAGCTAATCATGGAATAGTGAGAGCCACCAAACGCCAAATTCATGCAAATGGCTTCTTAATGCCTCATTTTCAAATATCAATTTGAGCTGGGTATCCCTGTACTTATGATAAGCCTCCAACTCGAAAGACAAACAAGTTAGATGGAGGAGGGAGGAAATGACCTTAGAAGAAATAAAAGACAACACAAAAAGCTGAGAAAACTTCAAAAAAAGTTAGATAACATTCTAGATGAGACAGTGGAACGAAGAAATGTATGCTATAAAAAATAAAGATTAAAAACAAAGTCTCTTAGAAATTAAAAATATGAGAGCTGAAAGAACTGCACAGAACAGTTGGAAGAAAGTAACTAGTTGAGATTGAAACAGAGGATAGAGTTCCAGAAGGAAAGATTCAAGGAAAAAGAAAAAAAAAAACAACCAAGAAAATGGAAATTATGCGGTACATGTAACCACGTAGAAAACTGTATCAAGGGATCACTGGACAAATGTGAAGAATAAAAGATAGGTATAGAGAAAATTAAACAAATGAAAAAGAATGAGCCTAGTATTAACTTCAAAAAAAACCCCAAAATGTTGTACATGAAATGAAAATGATAGAACACTATTTTGCTCCAGAGTGAACAATATTTACAGAATTTTGTTAGGAGAATTATATTTACAGAAGAATATTTATAGAATTACATTGGGAGAATCAGAGAGAGGAGAGCCAGAGGGAAAGCATAATAGAAATACAAGATAATATCTAAAATGGATAAATCAAGATATATCAATATAAGCATGTCATTTGGAAACATAGAATCAAATAGAAGAAACAGTTGAGCATGGCTGCCCCTGAGAAGCAAAGAAAGCAGGTTCTTTCTTTAGGGAAGAAGGTAGGCAAAAGGACACCAATTTTGCTGCTCGCTAAATATATATATTAATTTTTTGCATATGTTATGCCTTTTTTAGGGCTATTTGCTAAATATATTAATTTTTTGTATATGTTATTTTGATTAAAATTTAATTTAAAAAGAAGAAGCTACCCAAAATAACAGTATACCCTTTTAATGGAATACATTTTCATTACCATTAAGGTTATCTTATGACTATTAAAAAAAGGAAGGAGAGCCATATGAGGAAAGATAATTACAATTTTAAAAAGTCTATTATGAACTATAAACAAAAAATCCCAAAGCAGGTTTCAAAAAGGCACTAGCTGAATTCCAAATTAGGTTTCAAAAAGCACTAGCTGTATATGCATAGATATAATCATATAGTAATATCTGTACCAACATTTAAATAATGGTTATATCTAAGGAAAATGAGGGAGAACGTAAATTTATTTTTTAAACTTTTTTATACTTTCCAGATCATCTGAATTTTGTTTTTAGGTTTTGTTTTTGTTTGTTTGTTTTTGGTTTGTTTGATTTTTTGGTTTTCAATAAGCATATTTTATCCTCATTATCAGAAGAAACAGAAAGTTTCACTGGGGGAAAACTGGCAAGCTCTAAATTCAGAATTTAAGTACTAGTGGGGGTTAGGGCATGAGGAATAAAATAAAGTGATCTTCAAAAGAGTCTAGAATTTACTATCAAGAATTTAAAGAAAATAAAGAACATGTGCTGGCAGAAAAATAAAAGAAGTTCTTGATGAATACAGTGATATATATATGAATACAGTGTATAATTACATACAACAATCATGGGACTGGCTTAATTCAAGAGAAGACACGATTTAAGGAGTTTATAAATGACAGGGAACAAAAATTGTTAGTCAAAGCACAGAAGCAGCTTAGGGAATTGTCTGTTCACAAGTAATGCATGAAAACACGATGGTGCTGCTTACCTGTTTCAGGGCCGGGGAGCACGGGATCAGCTCTCCTATTCTGTTTATCCCAGCATTGATTTTCTTCTTCCTATGCCTCTCCACTGGATAAAGAAAAAATCCACTTATCAAACCTTATACTACTACTGCCAAAATGCCTCAGTCTCCTTGGGTAACGAATTTTACCTTAAGAAATTCCTAAGAAACTTATGAAAGAGTATCTACTGAAGACAGATAATTATAATAAGGAAATAAAATTTCTAAGAAGGTCATATTTTAAATTTTGCGTTATAGAACTCTATATAAGCTACTCAAATTATCATTTTAAAAAATGAGACCTAATTATTAAGTTCAAGCTATAAACAAACAGTATATTTTGTTTATATATAATACAATCCATTACTACTAGGCCGTTATTAAACTATATTGCATTTAATTAACTAGAGATTTTAATGATATCTGAATCTCAAGAGCCTACTAACGAGCTATTAGAAGCTCCTTTTTCTGGCACAGAGTCAAATCAGATCTTTCTAGACAGATTTACAATAAACCGTAAACCACCTTTTAGGAAGACTAGCGGACCTTTTTGTATAGAAATGGCTATTAGGTATGAGTGAAAATAGATAAGAAAAGGCATTGGTTTGGTTTTCTCTATGGAGTTTGGGCTGCCCACTTTGGCTATACAGGACCTTTTCCATCTAAGAAACTAAGCAACTAACACCTTCTCAGTTAACTGAGAAATATTCCCAGCTTATGAGCTATGACTTCAAAAGTTGTCTGGAAGGGGGGAAAGGGTACAAGAGATTATCTTACTATATATGATGCTATAAACAAAAGAACAAACCTTAGTATTGGCTATTTTCTGTTAGAAAATTTCCTAAAACTTTCTTTTCTAACAAAGGATTTCAGTGCTTCTAAGAAGATGATCTTTCAGACTGTAGCAAAAGTAGGGCTCTTTTTTTCATAAAACATATACTTTTTGCTTCATGATCTAAGAGTAAGGGCATCCTTTCTAATGACACCCAATTCTCTCTCTTAATAAGTCACTGCCAGGACATATTTATGACACCATCTGACAGTTAATTCCAATAAGAACATTTAGTTTATATGGCAAAAAAACACAAAGCAATAAAGTATAGCTTACCTTTCCTCTGAAATCTCAAGTAATAGATACATAAAAGATAACTAAGAATGGATTTTGTTTTGTGTAGAGGTAAAAAAACAAACAAATAATATTTAGTCTCTATGCCAATAGGGAAAAATGGAGCTTCAAAGGCAGTGAACGCCTCATTCTGGGGTAAGTAATCTCCCACCAATATACAACATATCTTTACAAATATAAAGTTATCCCAAGGTTCTTTTCCTTTGGGAAAAGAAGCTATTATTTATAGGATAATGGAAATTAACTTCTAAAATAATTTTTCTAGCTTAAACTCTAGTATCTGATGGAAAATAAAATGTTATACAATGCTCCAAATTTTAAAAACATGCACAATTAATCCTATTATTATTTAGCTGGCTTTGGTCTATAATTTTGGTGTTTGAAACAAAGTCAAATGTTATTTTCTACATTTCTTCCTATGAATGAAGCATCTACAACTCAATTTAAGACTGTTCACAATTGCAAGTACCCTGAAGATATACGGCCTGCCACCTATCCCTTTCCTGCATTTCTGGACTGCCAGCTCCTCTTAAACTTCTGCAAAGAAAAATACTTTAGTCTATTTAGAAGAAACATATCTGGTGAAATCACTTAAAACTGTAGCTCCATGAAGACTGATATCTATTTAAGTTATCTAAATACACAATGAATCAAGACATAAGCAAGCCATTTTCAAGAACTCAGGGGATGACTTTGTCAATTAAAAACGATAAACACTTTCCTAAAACACAGTGAATAATGATTCTGTGATATTGTAAAAACTATAATCGAATGCAGTACAATTTCATTTTGAATGCGAAAAAATGCTAACATATAAAATTTAAATTGTGTGTCTACCTGCATTGTGTGTCTCGCGGTTTTTCTTTCTGAAACGAAAAGTATAGATACAAGGTAATATGAAAATGTTGGCAGAGCATTTTCATCATTGTATAATTTGAGAACCATAAAAATAAATTGTATGAATTTTTATTTCTTGCATCTATCTGAAGAAAATTTTTATTAATACATATTATGATCTATGATCTGGAACTCTAACTGCAGATGCGATCAATATAAGTTTAGGAATCACAATTTCTGGAAATAATTTTAGTTCTTTATTCTTACATGCCCAGAACCACTGAAAACCCCAATTACTTGAAAAATGTAATTTAGGGGCTAGTAAACTCTCAAAGTGTGCCGAGCAGGTGATTTCTGATCTTTCTCCTGGTTAGATAGGGGTGGGGTTAGGTGTTTAGAGGACACAAGAAACAGTAGCAGAGAGTAGTCTTGTGATCCCCAGGGAGGAAAATATGGCAACCACCAGCCCAAATATATTGGCAACTGGCATTTAGCCATCCTTTACATTTATGTCTCTTAGTTGTTCAAATTCTTAGAATTTTAAAAACCAATCTATTAAAAACATTGATTTTTTTCCCTTTTATACACTATTATCTAATACATTAGCATATTCCGATAACTATTTGGTGAAGAAAGAGAATAGTGACTGTAATATTACTAGAAGCTTTGGCCATACAGTTCAATGTTTTCTAAGCAGAAAATGTCTAAAATGCTAAAAATTCGGAAAAGGAATTATACAAAGAATCAGAAGTAATATTGTACTCAAAGCATACTAGCATTAGGATTTTAATGTTACACAATGTCTGTTCAAACTGATACAGCCTAATGAGCTTAGGGTACAAAAAACTAACACTGAATGCAAGTAAAAATTTCCGTCGGAACTAAATTTGGTATAATATTAATTTAACTACTTGATACAACACTGCTAGTAGAATAAGTAGAATAGGTAAATTTTAACTATGTAACCCCTTCCATTAAATATTTTTATATTTATCCATATATATTTTTGTAGAGTAATAGTTTTCTAGGCAAAACTAAATGAAAGTTGCCTAAGGGCTACCTACTTAGCATAGGAGGGACTGATTCTGTCACTTATCTTCCCAAACTACATTATGTTTGGACTGTGGACACATACCGGTGCTGCTTTTTTGTAGGAGTCTCATTCTCTGTCATTTCTGGCATGGTTACAGTGATAGGAACCTACAAAGCATGGAAAGACACCCAGAAAGTTTAAAGTCATTCTACAATCTTGGAAAAATTGATCAATAACATTTTGATTTGAATGCCAAAATTCTAAAAAAAATAAAATAAAACTGACAACATTGAAAAAAAAAACTGGATTAGGTGATATATGCAAAGAAAGAGGTATAAGAAAAGAGGACAAAAAATTATAACTAGCAGATATAGAATACGGTAAATGTCAAATGTGAAGTCTAGCCAGAAAGTGCTTACGAAGATTGGAGAGAAAGATTACTGTGGGCTTAGAAGTCAGGAAAAGGTTCCAGGGAAGGTGGATTTGAGCAAATCTGGAAAGATAGAACATACTTGTGTTGGAAGAATATGTTCTTTTTCAAATACTGTTTGAAGTGTGATACAAAATTGAAACTGGAACAATAGTACCCCTGTCTGAACACAGAAAAACCAAAAGCGACAAGTACACAAACACGTAATGCGCCATAGATGGAAACATTCATTCATTCATTTACCTACACACCCATTTGCTGTGCTTCTTTAATTTTAAACTGCTAGAAGTTGCAAGTTATTATTTGAGAGTCATTAAAATCTGGGCATAAAACTTCTATTTATATTTGAATACCAGGATATTAAGGAATATAAACACTGTAGGGAAAGACTCTGGAAGGGAGAAACTCTGGAAGCAAATACATTGAAATATCAATCATACTTATGTGAGACCAGCCTTATTATAGGTGATTTTTTTTTCTTCTCTGATTTTCAAAAATTTAACAATAAAAATGTTAAAGCTTTTTAAATCTCAGGGATTAAAAAAACTTTCAAAAGCAGTATGCCAAGTTGGGAGTGCCTGTCCTGGTAAGCTAAAGGAAGTGGAAGTGAGCTTCCCTAGGTTTTCTTTGAGAGAGAAAAAAGGCAGCAATCACGAGTCTGAAGTCTGTCAGCAGGAGCTGAAAATCTGACTCTTCCACTTAAAAGCTGTGAGATGTTGGGCAAGTCCTATGAACTCTTAGCCTGCTAATGCTTTATCTACAAAATGGGTCATAATAGCAGTTTATGGATGGTTGCCCTGTTGTGGGAAAGGAATGAAATCACGCAGGCACAGGAACAGCACAGCACCTAGCATGTGATAAGGATTCAATAAACGGTAGCTATGATATTAATGAAGAATTTCATGATAAGGCTTTAGTTAAAATAAATTGAGTAGAATGAAATACTAGTGGTCAATGAGAGGGAGGGGTAAGGGGTATGATATGTACGATTTTTTTCTTTTTTATTTCTTTTGCTGGAGAGATGCAAATGTTCAAAAAAAAAACGATCACGGTGATGAAAACACAACTATGTGGTGATACTGAGAGCCACTGACTGCACACCATGTATGGAATGTTTGCATGTCAAGGATGTTTATATGTTTGTTTGTTAAGCTTTACTATAAAAATGTTTTTAAAATTAATTAATTAATTAAAAAAAAGAAAAGGCTTTAGCATTGGAAAGAGGGAATGGAATCCTGGGAAATAAGTACATGCAAGCAACGTGATGACAGACAGTACTGACTGAAGTAGCCCAAGGAGAAATGTGTCACTCAAGACCCATTTCCCACAGCTTATTCCACCTTCTCCTTAACACTGATGAAGGTACCAAACAGAATGAAAGTAACACATTCCATTAGAATACCACAGTGCTAATGTGGGACATGTAAGTAATTTTTTTAAATCTGTCACCTCACTCACCCAAGAGCTTGCAGAATTTCTTCACTTTTGATTCCTGGCTTCCAGCGCCTCCCGTTTCTGATTCAAATCTATCATCTTCTCCCAGAAGATGGTCTATATGTTATGTTTTCTTCTTACTACATAAAAAGAAAAATCAGTGAGTCACTAGGTTTCTCTTAGCAGTACCTGGCCAAGGGCTGGCAATCTGTGGCACACCGGTAGATTTTTATTGACATATATGATGACGATCCCTGAATTCTACCCACCACTTGAAAGCAAATGAATGCAGTTATTTTCTAAAGTCACTTTCTAATGGGTTACTCATGCCCATCTCCACAAAGATGGTGATCCTATAGCCAACAGATGGTTCATATGCACTTTGACTAAACCTTAGGTACTCATTGCCCTTGGGTAAATCAAAGTCCTCAACCTAGGTCTTCTACTAAACTCTGTTCTCAGTTCCAAAATTATCTCTCCTTCAATCTCCTACTTCCTTCTTTCTCTCTAGTGAGGATGACTAAAAACTTATTCAGACCTTCCACTAAGGAGTGATACTAAGAAGATGGCTGTAGACCTGTGCACTGAACGTGCGCTTGAAAATACAGATTTGGGGGCCTCATCCCAGACTTAACAAATGAGAAGCCCTGAGTAGGGCCTGGGAATCTGCATCTTAACAAGCTCTTTGGGTGATGTGATACACACACACGTGCACACACACACACAATCATTTGGCGGGGTTGTGGGTATGTACACAAGTTTGGGAAACTTAGCTCTAGTTTTTAAGGACATGTTTCCCAAACATTCCTGTTGATAAGAATGATCTATAGAAACTCACTAAAAATACAAATTCTCAGCCCATCCCAGACCCATTTAATCAGTCTTTAAGGTATGGGACTGAAATTTAATGAAGTCCCCCAGGTGATTCTTATCAGGAAAATCTGGAAACAACCAGGAACCTCTAATTTGTGAAATTCCAGGTATCTGACCAATACTTCATAACAGGAGAGATCACTGGAATTCAGCATGTCATTCGACCCTGTTATTTTACTAGTGTATCAGTAAGATCAGATTGGCCCTCTAACCACAATGATCAGCATTTAGTTATTAGTATGGCAGTTCCAGTCTTTCTCCTCCAGCACTTTTGAAAATTTTCTGATAATGTAATGTTACAATTCAGATACAAGAAGAAAATACTCAAATTTTCTAAACATCTAGAACCTCAAAGTGAATGGCAATAGGAAATATGGCATAAGAAAACACACTCATGGCTCTGAGGTGCAGTGAAGGAAGAATACACCTGCCAATCAAAATCATCCAGCTAGGCGGGCCATGGTGGCTCAGCAGGCGAGAATGCTTGCCTGCCATGCCAGAGGACCCGGGTTCGATTCCTGGTGCCTGCCCATGTAAAAAAAAAAATGGAGAAAAAAAAAATCATCCAGCTTATGAAATGTCACTCCAAATATCTATCTTAAACCACATTTTAACCCATTCAATTACATACAATTCAATACAAAATTATTTCCATGTGCAATTCCTCCTGATATTATAACTGCCTTCCTGATGTTAGTAAAAGAACTACTGGAATAAGCAATTGTATATATTTTTACAAATCCTTGCCCACTTGCTAATCTACTACTAATGGTGCCTTTAAAGGAAATGGTGCCTTTAAACATTTAATACAATACTTATTAAATATTTACTAAATACAAATATTCCATTTAACATATTTAAACAGTACCATGTATACATAAGAAAATTTTCAAAACAGTACATTAATAATCTGGAGATTATTTTTTTTATAGTGAGAAAGAATTATTTCTGGAACTGGTCAAACTCAGTGGTTCTCAAAATGTGGTCCTCCAATCACCTATATCAAAATCACATCTTTTAAAACTTCTTTTCCCCTGAGGTAAAAATTATATGTAATAAAATGCACAAATCTTAACTGTACCATTCAATGAGTTTTTGACAAATGTACACACCTCTATAACCGAAACTTCAACCAAGATACAGAACATTATTATAACTAGACAAATTTCTCTCATGCCCCTCCTTATTCAATCCTTCTCACTACTTCCCCAGAAGCAATCGCTTTTAATTTTTTGTTCACCATAGAACTTCATGTAAATGTACTGAGAATTCTTTTGTCAGGATTTCACTCAGCATGTTTTTAAAATTCATCCAGTAATTTTTTCCCTTTTATGACTGAATATGACTGTATAACTGAGTGCAAATATATAACACAGTTTGTCCATTCTGCTATTGACAGGCACCTGGGCTGTTTCCGTGTTTCGGCTATTATGAATAAAACACTTGTATATAAGTCTTTTTTGTGGATATATTCTTTCATTCTTCTTGGGTAAATATTTAGAAGCAGAACATCTCATATACTAAGCAGGTCCACTCCTGAGTATTTACCCTAAAGAAATGAAAGAACATGTCCACAAAAGACTTATATACAAATGCCCACCACACTCTTTCCAGAGTAGTTCTGCTATTTCATACCTCTCCTTCCAGTTTTGTGGCTCCATATCCTCACCAACATTTGGTGTTCTCAGCCTATTAACTTTAGTCTTTCTGTTGGGTATAAAGTAGTATCTCACTATAGTTTTAATTTACATCTCCTTGATGACTAGTGCTATGAGTATGTATTAAAACTGTGTTTATTAAGATAATTGATGGATATTCATTTGTGAAATGTCTGTTCAAATCTTTTGCCAATTTTTAAATTGGATGTTTATCTTTTTTATTTCTGAGTTATAGGAGGTCCTTATATATTGTGAATTCTTTGTACATTCTGGATATCTGTCTTCTGAAATATGTTGTGTGAATATTTTCTCCCATTATGTGACTTGCTGTTTCATTTTCTTAGTAGTGTCACTTGGTGAGCAGAAGTTTTGATGAAGTATAATTTATCAATTTTTCTTATATGGTTGCTTTTTCTGTCCTGTTCAAGAAGTCTTTGTCCATCATCAAGATATTCTCCCATGATTTCTTCTAGAAGCTGTTCTATTCAGTTCCATAACTGTTATTCAGGTCCATATTATATTTGGCATGAGGTAGGACAGGGGTCAAGATTCATATTTTCCCCATAGTGGTGTAATTATTCCAATACCACATGCTGAAAAGATTTTCTTTCCTCATTGGATTTTCAACACTTTTGTTGAAAATCAACTGACCACATAAGAGTGATTCTATTCCTAGGTTCTCAATTCTGTTACTCTCGATCCTGATCTATCCTTATACCTTCCACACATTCTTGATTAAGTATCTGTCTAAAATATAGATGCCTATGCCACACTCCACTCCCACCAAATCAGAATCATGAAAGAGAAAGGTTCAGGAATACACAGTTCTAATAAGCTCCCACTTGATTCCCACACAAGTTTGAGAAGTTTGAGAAGCACTACTTTTCTTTAATACTCCTTCCTCCAAAACTAGTACAAACTGATGAGCTTACAAATTAAAGCCCACACAGAAAGACCAGTGAATGGGGATTAGGAATCCTGGGCTGTTGTTCTAGATCTGCAGCTCACTAACTCGATATCATTTTGTTTATCAGGGCCTAAATTACTTCACGTGTAAAACCAGAGGGTGGGAATAGGTTTGATCATTCAAGCATGACTGAATACCTATATTATCCTAGGAATTGCATGCATTAGGCAATGCCTGCCCTCAAGAAGCACACAGTCTAGATCAGCACTGCTCAAAAGAACTCTCTGCAATAAAAGAAATATTTTATGCTTGCACTATCTGATATTTCAACCACTAGCCACATATATCTATTGTGTACTAGAAATATGGCTGGTTTGACAGAAGAACTAAATCTTTAATTTTATATAATTGCAAGTAATTTAAGTTTAAATTGTTTACACTTTACTGGATATGTGGTTTCTAAATATTTTTTCCCATTGTATATGTTGTCTTACATTAATCATAAAGTCTTTGATGCCCAAAGTTTTTAATTTCAAAGAGGTTCCATTTATCTATTTTCTTCTTTTGTTGCTGTAAAATCAAAGAAACCATTGCTTAACACAAGATCCCAAAGATACTTCTCTATGTTTTCTTGTAGGAAATTTATAGTTCTGGATCTTGTATTTAGGTCTTTGATCCATTTTGAGTTGATTTTTGTATATGATGCAAGGTAAAGGGTTTACTGTCATTCTTCTGCATACAGACATCCAGTTTTCCCAGCACCATTTGTTGAAGAGACCCTTCTTTCCCAATTGAGTGGACTTGGCACTCTTGTCAAAAATCAGTTGCTGTTGCAGTGTGCTTTGAAATTTAATGCTTTATTTGTGTATATATACTTTCACAATAAAAAAAAAATCAGTTGGCCGTAAACATGATGGTTGATTTCTGAACGCTGAATTCAATTCCATTTCTCTATATGTCTGTCCTAGTGCCAGTGCCATGCTGTTTTGATTACTATGGCTTTGTAATAAGTTTTAAGATGAGGAAGTGTAAGTCCCCTAACTTTGTTCTACTTTTTCACAATGGCTTCAACTATTTTGGGTCCTCACCTTTCATATAAATATGATTGACTTTTCATTCCTAAAAAGCTTGCTGGAACTTGGATTGGGATTGCATTGAATCTGTAAATCATACAGGGCAGAACTGACATCTTAACAATATTTAGTTTTCCAATCCATGAACAAGGAAAGTCCTTCCATCTATTTAGGTCTTCTTTAATTTCTTTTAGCAATATTTACTTGTTTTCTGTGTACATGTTCTTTACATCTTTGGTTAGATTTATTCCTAGATATTAGATTAATTTAGCTGCTACTGTAAATGGAATTTTTATTGATTTCTTCTCCCAATTATTCATTACTAATATACAGAAAAACTACTGATAGTGGGGCATTGATCTTGTAACCCATGACTCAGCTGAACTTGTCTATCCAGAAGCTTTGTTGTGGATTTTTCAGAATTTTCTGTATATAGGATCATGTCATCTGTAAATAGGGAAAGTTTCACTTCTTCCTTTACATTTTGGATGTCTTTTATTTCTTTTTCCAACCCATTTGTACTGGCTAGAACTTTTAGTACCATGTTTGATAACAGTGGTGACAATAGGCATCTTTTGTCTTGTTCCTAATCTTAGAGAGGGAAAGCTTTCAGTCTTTCTCCATTGAGTATAACGCTAGCTGTGGATTTTTCATATAGGCACCTTATTATATTGAGGAAGGCTCCCTCTATTCTTATTTTTCTAAGTGTTTTTATCAAGAATGCGTGCTAATGTGGGACAGAAATCCTAGAATGAGCTGGGACTCAGCATCAAGGGATTGAGAAAATCTTCTTGACCAAAAGGGGGAAGAACAAAATGAGACAAAATAAAGTGTCAATGGCTGAGAGATTTCAGAGTCAAGAGGTTATCCTAGAGGTTGTTCTTACACATTAAGTAGATATCACCTTTTTAGTTAGGTGTAATAGAGAGGCTGGAGGGAACTGCCTGAAAATGTAGAGCTGTGTTCCAGTAGCCATGTTTCTTGAAGATGATTGTATACTGATACAGCTTTCACAATGTGACTATGTGACTGAAAACCTTGTGTCTGATGCTCCTTTTATCTATCTTATCAACAGACGAGTAAAACATATGGATTAAAAATAAATAATAGTGGGAACAAATGTCAAAATAAATTTAGTAGATTGAAATGCTGGTGATCAATGAAAGGGAGGGGTAATTTTGGTATGTATGAATTTTTTTCTTTTTTTAAATTTCTTTTTCTGAATTGATGCAAATGTTCTAAGAAATGATCATGATGATGAATATACAACTATGTGATGATATTATGAGTTATTGATTATATATCAAGAATGGAATGATCATATGGTAAGAATGTTTGTGTTTGTATGTTGTTATGTTAAATGAAAAAAAAGAATGGGTGCTAGATTTTGTCAAATGCCTTTTCTGCAATGATTGAGATGACCCTGTGTTTTTTTTCCTTTTATTCGGTTACTGTGGTGTATTCCATTCATTGATTTTCTTATGTTGAACCCCTCTTGCATACCTGCAATAATCCCATTTGAACACGGAGTATAATTACTTTATATGCTGTTGGATTCAATTTCTAATATTTTGTTGAGGATTTTTGCATCTATATTCATGAGAGAGATTGATCTGTAATTTTCTTCTCTTGTGGTATATTTCTCTAGCTTTCTTATGAAGGTGATGTTGTCCTCATAGGATTAACTACAGAATGCTCCCTCCTGTTCAATTTTATGTAAGACTTTGAGAAGGATTCTTGTCTATTCTCCCTTTGGAATGTTTAGTACATTTCTTGTGAAACCATCTGACGCTGTGCTTTTCTTTTTGGGGAGGTTGTTGAAGACTGATTCAATCTGTTTACTAGTTATTGGCTTATTGAGATATTTTATTTCTTCTTGAATCAGTGTAGATAGTTTGTGTGTTTCTAGGAATTTGTCCATTTCATGTAAGTTATGAAATTTGTTGTGTACAGTTTTTCTTACTATCCTTATAGATTTTCCTATTTCAGAGAGTCTCATCGGATATAAAATTCTTAGCTGGCAGTTGATTTCTCTCAGCAATCTTAAAAACATACTGCCTTCAGAGTCAAGAGGCTACTCTGGAGGTTGCTCTTATGCAAGCTTCAGGTAGACTTTGCTACCTATCATAACCTGCCAACCCCCAACCAGGACCATTCCAGCCAATCCTAAATAACACCTAGGGTAATATATAAGATTCTACAAGAGTTCCTGCCACTAGAGTAATTTGCCAGAAATCTACAACCTCCAGATGGGTCCCTGGTCCAGATAGGTCCTGAAACCTAGCCCAGCCTCTCCAGAACATCAGATAGTTCTATCTCCCTACCCTATATTAGTAACAGACCCTTCTGATATAAAAAAATTAGAATTGCTATAGCCCAAACAACCCCAAAAGAAGTATGGAAAGATTAAAAGTGATGGTGGAATTATACATAGAAGATAAGACTTAAATGAATATGAATGCTGAATCATTAAATTGATATCTCTTTTAGTCTCCAGTATTTTACAGCAGATAGAAGTAAAAATCTAAAATTGTGAAACTGTAACTCATGTCAAAGTCTGAAAAATGTTCTACAACTAATTGTGGTGCTGTGCTTGGAAATTTATAGCTTTTTTGTGTATATGTTATTGTTCACAAAAAAAAGAAGGAAAAAAAGTTGATTGTGATGATAAAAAAGTATTTAAGCCCTCTAGCCTCCTATATTCTGGAGCAGCTAGAAGGAAAAATATGAGAGGATGATATGGTAGCCCATGACAAACTCTGGAATCTATTCTATAGCCACTTTTTGAGACGTGCTTTGAAAACAATTGCTTTTTTTATTCCTTGCTTTGTATATATGTTATACTATACAATAAAAAAAGTTAAAAAAAAAAACAAAAACAAAAAACACTGCCTTTTTCCATCCATGGTTTCTGGTGAGAAACTGGCACTTAATCTCATTGAGACTCTCTTGTACATAACATGTTGCTTTTCTCTTGCAGCTTTCAGAACTCTTTGTCCTTTGTATTCAACAGTGATCAGTATATGATGGGCATTCTTTTCTTCAAATGTATCCTGTTTGGTGCTGTCGGTCTTCTTTGATGTGTATATCCATGGCTTTTGCTAAAGGGAAGTTTTCTGTCATTATTTCTTTGAACATTCCTTCTGCCCCTTTTTCTCTTGCTTCTCCTTCTGGGACTCCAATAATGTATATACTGGTATTCTTGATAGTGTCCCACAGTTCTCTCAGGCTATTTTCACTTTTTATAATTTATTTTTCTTTTTGTTCCTGAGCCCAAATCATTTCAATTGTCTTGTCTTCAAGTTCACTGATTCTTTCTTCAGTAAGCTTCATTCTCTTGATGAAAACCTCCTGGAATTTTTTTATTTCAGTTCCTGTGTTATTCAACTTCAGTAGTTCTATTTGGTTCCTTTTAAATTTTTCTATTTATTTATTGAGATTCTCACACCATTCATTCATTGTTTTCCTAGCATCCTTTAGCTCTTTCTCTGAATCTTCCTTCATCTCATTGAGCATATTGAAGATATTTCTTTAAAGTCTTTGTCTAGTAAATATACTATCTATTCTTCATCATTAATATTTTCTGGATTACTATCCTCTCCCTTTGGATTGGACCATCATTTCTTATATCTTTGTTTGTAAAACAATCTTTAATTGCACACTGCACATTTTAATATTTTATTAAAATACTGAATACTAACAATGGGATTTATTCCCTAGGATAGCTGTTTCTTGAGTTTGTATCCAACTAATGATATGACAGAGATTGACGAACTCTGTCTGCTGAGCCACTGTGGCCCACTCTATAGATTGTTTTTTACTGGTTGGTGCTCCCCTCCAGAATTCAGCCTTCCTATCAAGAAGGTCAGCCCAATGCAAATGCAGAGTGCACAGTCCTTGTCTTTTCTGGGACAGTTTGTACTGGGCATGTGCTTGCTAGAGGGCTTAGGAATTTTCCTGTTATAGGAATTTGAATGCCCTCTCTATTTCCCAGGAAAAGATCTTCCTTTCACAGGTGTTTCACTGCAGGTCATTCATCTCAATTGTTTCTTACATGGCTTTCATTGTCAACATAAGCAGTGTTTACCTGGAGGGTAAATTCTAGGAGAGGGCATACCAGAAAGTGGTTTCTAAAGTCAGTCTTTCCCAGTGGAAACAAGGAAAGGGACCAACAAAGGGAGAGCAGGCTGGCTCAAAGTTTCCCCTGGGAGGGGCTGAGAGAGGAACCTGTAAGAGTGCCAGGAGTTTCTTCCATGGGTCCCCAAAGCTGACATTTCTTGTCTCAGCACCTGCCCATCAAATGCAATCCTTTAATCACCCAGAGTTCTGAAAAAGTATACCATATTTAGGTCTCCTCCACCACTTTTGTCTGGGCAGGTTGGAACAATGACAGCCCTCAGAGCCAGGCCTCCAGCAATCCGAACTGGTAATCAAAAGCAGTGATCCCCAATCAGACTGCACCCTTCTTCTCCCTCCCCCAACCAAATCTTGGGGAATTACATTTTATGTCCCGCTCTGGCATCAGCAAACTATGCTATTAGCCAGACTCCATCGCTGCCTGTAATGAGACTGGGGCTTGGGTAACAGTAAACACTGCAGAAAGAGAACAATTCACTGGTATTCATCTCAGTATATCAGTCTCTTCCTCCCTATCTTCCCCAGATGCTATACAGTGCTCTACTGTATTCCAGAGTTTTGAAATCATTAGTAACACCAGACAATTACTGCATGTCTAATAATTCTTGTGGAGGGACTGGCTCCTGGAACTTCCTACTCCACCATTTTCCAATAATCACTTGCTGAGATATTGGTAGAAAATACATTAGCCTATAGATCAATTTGGGGAGAACTGGCATCCTTTCTATATTGCTAATATCTTTTTTTTAATTTTTTAATTTATTTTATTTGCTAATATTTTCCTAATCACTGGATTTTGATCACTTAGTTTGGAATATTACTTGAGTGTTTTATCAGTGAAAAATCAAATCTAAAATCCCTGGTATATCTCTTCTCTCCACATTATTGTCATTCATCTCTATTTCTCTTATTTATTAATTCAAATATCCTTAGACTTCCACTCACTTCCCCTACAAAGACCCCAAACACTGCATCCTTTTGATATAACTACGATAAACATGCACATTATTTCATTTACTATTCACTACCTATAAAGTGGGTGGTATTTTTTGAATTAAGTAATTTGTCCACTGTCTCACAGCCAACAAATGGTAGGAGCAGGATTCTAATTCAGTTTTCTAACTGACTCCAGAGCCCAAATCCTCAACTATTTTCAAAGTACTTCCCCCAAATAAAAAAAAAATTTTTTTTTTAAAAAGGTCTATCTTTACATTTTTGTAGTCCTGGATATGGATGCTAATATCTAGCCAAGAAAACTTTATTTCCAACAAGTCTCCTAGCTCACAGAAGACAAAACATTCTGAAGAGAACTTCCGAGAAGATGGTGGAGTAGGGTAGGCTGGACTCACTACCAAACGGCAAGACAGGGACCAGGAAAAATGACCAGAACTGTGCTCCCAGGGGGTGGATGGTCAAAGAGGGTCTCCAATAGTCCATAGGGAGGACGGGGGGCAGAGATCTGGATGGGGACTGCAAGGTGGTTCTAATCAGCTGTGAGGTGGCACCCAGGGAAGTACGGATCTCAGGGAACTGACGGTCCCTCTTCTTCAGCCTAATCCAGGTGCTGGCTGGGAAAATCTTCCCCTATAGTTCTGCAGCCAGCGATGCCAGTATTGTCCACCATGAAAAGCTGCACCTCAAGCTGCTGGGAGCAACTGGTGGCTGCAAATAGCCATGCCATCAGGTATCTGCTAGGTGCCAAGCACTGCAGATCAGCTGCTCCCCCAGTCACCGTGATCAGCTTCCCATTCCTGCATGCTAGGACTGGCGTACAGCCACCATGTGCAGGAGCAACCACCCAGTACTGTGCACACCATCTCCCCAGTTACTGGAGCCAGGGAGGCGCAGGCATGAGGGCAGGAAGTGCCTCAGCAGTGCCATCTTCGGGAAAGAAGTGGTAAGTACAGTCTGGCAAACTCCCAAACTGCCTAAGTTATTTTTTAATATAATTTTTCAATATTTTTAAACTATTAGCATTGTTTTTTAATTTTTATTTATATATAATATATATTGTTTGCTTTGGTGTTACTTTGTTCTTTTTCTAGTTCTTCCAGATGAGCAATAATTTCTGGATTTTTGCTCCTTTTTCTTTTTCAATATAGGTATTTAGTGCAATAAATTTCCCTCTCAGCACTGTCTTTGCTGCATCCCATAAATTTTGATATGTTGTGTTTTCACTTTCATTTACCTCGAGATATTTAGTGATTTCTCTTTGTAATTTCTTCCTTGACCCAGTGGTTGTTTAAAAGTGTGTTTTTAAACTGAAAATTACTAAAATGCATGGGCCCCATATCTGCAACTGCAAACATCTACCAGTTGATTTGTAAATAGAGATATAGATATATTGGGTAAGCCATTTAATTTAACAGGGCCTCAATTTCCTCCTTAAGAATATGGAGTCAATAAAATCTGTCCTGTATCTATCCAACTGTTGAAGATAAAGCCAAATAAGGTACAGTGTATTACAGCCCTTTGAAAACCACAAAAACATATACAGTTGCATTCGATCTAAATAAAAGTAATAAAAATTACTTTTTAAAAAATTTATTAAAAAATGTCAATTTTGGTAATCACAGTGGAATATTATTGGTGAAAAAATAAAATAAAGAAACTTGAAAAAAAAAGGTGTGTTTTTAGCTTCCATATGTTTGTGAATTTTCTGGCCCTCTGCCTGTTATTGATTTCCAACTTCATTCCATTATGATCCAAGAAAGTGTTTTGTATGATTTCGATCTTTTTAAATTTATTGAGACTTACTCTGTGAACCAGCATATGGTCTATCCTTGAGGATGATCCATGAGCACTTGAGAAAAATGTGTATCATGCTATTGTGGGGTGTAATGTTCTGTTAATGTCTGTTAAGTCTAGTTTTTTTTTTTATTGTATTATTCAAATTCTCTGTTTCTTTATTGATCCTGACTAAGATGTTCTATCTGTTGATGAGAGCAGGAAACTGAAGTCTCCACCTATTATGGTAGAGTTGCCTACTTCTTCCTTCAGTGTTGTCAGTATTTGCCTCATGTATTTTGACACAGAAAAGAAAATACAGGGAAAAGAATGGAAAAGGAGATAGGAAATGGCATGAGGGCAGGAAGTGCCTCAGCAGTGCCATCTTCGGGAAAGAAGTGGTAAGTACGGTCTGGCAAACTCCCGTGCATAAATATTTATGATTGTTATGTCTTCTTGTTGAATTCTTCCTTTTATTAATACAGAGTGTCCTTTGTCTCTTTTAATTGTCATACATCTTAAATATAATTTGTCAGATATCAATATAGCTACTCCTGCTCTTTTCTGATTGTTGCCTGCACAAAACATCTTTTTCCAACCTTTCACTTTCAACCTATTTTTATCCATGGGTCTAAAAGGAGTCTCCTGGTAGACAGCATATAGATGGGACCTGTTTTTTAATCCATTCTTCCAGTCTATGTCTTTTGATTGGGGAGTTTAATTCATTAACATTTAATGTTATAACTGTAAATACAGTACTTTCTTCTACCATTTTGTCTTTTGGATTTTATACCACCCAACTGTGGTAGTAACTTTTAATTAGATGGTTTCCATGCAGATGTGTCTCCATCCATTCACCCTGAGTGGGGTTGCTTACTGGAGCCCTATAAGAGGGAACTATTTTGGAAAAAGCTTTAGAGGAACAATGACTAACCTGAGAGGCATGAGAGCAACTAAAACCAGCAGAGCCCACACAGCCAGAGACCTTTGGAAATAAAGAAGGAAAATGTGCCCAGGGGAGCTTCATGAAACAAGAAGCCGGAAGAGAAAGCCAGCAGACATTGCCATGTGCTTTTCCAGTTGAGAGAGAAACCACGAACTTCATCAGTCTTTCTTGAGTGAAGGTAACCTCTTGTTGGTAACCTAATTTGGACATTTTCATAGTCTTGCTTTAATGTAGACATTTTCACTTCTTAGAACTGCAACTAAATGAATTCCCTCTTTAAAAAGCCATTTTGTTTCTGGTATATTGCATTCCGGCAGCTTGCAAACTAGAACATATGTCATATCTCATTTCTTTTTCTCTTTTTACCTTTAAAAGACCTCTTTCTCCTGCCTTTTCCTATCTGCCTGTAGTACTCCCTTTAGTATTTCTTGCAAAGCCAGTCTTTTAGAAACAAATTCTCTCAGTGGCTATTTGTCTGAAAATATTTTAGTCTCCCCCTCATTTTTGAAGGACAATTTTGCTTGACATAGAATTATTACCTGGCAGTTTTTCTCTTTTGGAATCTTAAATATATCACAACACTACCTTCTTGCCTCCGTGGTTTCTGCTAAGAAATCTACACGTGGTCTTATTGGGCTTCCCTTGTATTTAACGGATTACTTTTCTCTTACTGCTTTCAAAATTCTCTCTCTGTCTTTGACATTTGACAATTTGATTAGTAAGTACCATGGAGTATTTCTAGTTGGATCTATTCTGTTTGGGTATGCTGTGCTTTTTGGATCTCTAATTTCATGTCTCTCATAAGAGAAGGGAAATTTGCATTGATTATTTCTTACGTCATTCTTTCACCTCCATTTCCATTCTCTTCTCCCTCTGGGACAACCACAACATATATATTTGTGTGCTTCATGCTGTCATTCAACTCCCTGAGAACCTGCTCATATTTTTCCATTCTTTTCCCTATATTTTCTTTTTCTGTGTCAGATTTCAGATGTCCAGTCCTCTAGTTTACTAATCCTTCCTTCTGTCTCATCAAATCTATTGCTGTGGGTTTCCATTGCTTTTTTGTCATCTCTTCCATTGTACACTTCATTCCCATAAGTTCTACAATTTTTTTCTTCAAACTTTTGAGTTCTTCTTTTTGTTTGCCCAGTGTCTTCTATATGTCCTCCCTCAAGTTGTTGACTTGATTTTTGATGAGATTCTTTTCAAACATCCTGAATTAGTTGTTTCAACTTCTATATCTCATCTGAAGTGTTGGTTTGTTCCTTTGGGTGATATCTTCAATTTTCCTAGTATGATTCATTTTTTGCTGATGTTTAGGTATATGATTTCCTTAATTACTTTATTCTGGAGATTGTTTTCAAATTTTACCTAGGATTTTCTTGCTGCATGGCTTTGTTCTCTGTATGCCCTTTGACATTCAGTTCAACTTATTCTAGACCTCTAGCATAGGTTCTGTTTAACTGATCAGAATTTTTTCAGTTCTTGTTTTTCTATTTTTTGCCCTGTCTATATGGAGACTTTTTTTTTTTTTGAGGAGGTCTCTGCAGGTATTAAAGACCCCAGTCAGATTTACCCAGACCAGACAGGCCTACATCTTAGGAGGAAAGAGTAGCCAGCATCAGTTTTCCTTAGGGTGAGACATAGCAAGTTGTCAGACTTTCCCACGAAGGCTTTAGATGCTGTGCTTTTACTATCCTACCCAGCATGTGGCACTTGTCCGCCTGCAGCTTCCCACCTTAATTTCAGCATACTCTCCCTGCCAGGGGCATGGCTAGGACAGGGGGGAGGTAGTAGGGTGGCTTTAATTGCTTCAGTTTTCCAGTCTCTGGGGCCTGAGTTCCTTGAAGGAGGGATTCCACTTAAGGTGGACTCCACCCTTCTCTTTGGGAAAAATACACCCTTTAGGGAATTAACTCCTTTTACCTAACTAGTTACTTTGTTTCTCAGATGAGCTTAATTCCCTAATTATGTCCCTTAATTCCTTAATATCCCTTGCCTGGGACAGTGCTGGAGCTGAGAGTTCTATCTAATGAGCTGTATAAGGAGTAGGGAAAAAAAAAAAAAAAAAAGCAATAAATAGCCTTTACAAAGCCAGACCTCTGATTCTTGGGTTTGTTAATCAAGAGCTTAAGTTGGTATGTGGCTCTTTGTATCTCCAGGTTCTGTTTGCCCCCCTTTTCTTGGGGTCTAGCTCTTTTCCAGTATTTTGTACTGTCCAACTCAAAAAGCTTGTGGGTTTTCTTTTTTTCCCTCGTAAGCCCTGCACCCTGTCTGGTCAGGCAAAAACATCTAGCTCCCTTAGTGATTAATCCAGGTTTATGTGTGTTGGGGGCCTGTTTTCATTAGTCAGAATTTGTTAATTAATTCCATAATTGGAGCTTGGTTGAGCAGCTAGTAAATAGCCAGGAATGGTACAGAACAACTGCTGGTTGTTGCTGCTAGTACATTCTGTTTCTTTTCCCCTCAGGGTACCAGCCTGCCATGCCCATAGGGGAGGGGCACCAGCCTCCACAGCTTGGGGGACTTATAGTTCTGTGTGAGATCTCAGATGTTCCACCTTGTCCAGGCTGGCGTACACTGTGTGTCCAGTAACTGATGTCCCCCCAGCAGTTGTTCTGTACCATTCCTGGCTACTTACTAGCTGCTCCAGAGGACAAAATAAATTTTGCACCTCACTATGCAGCCATCTTGCCCCACCTTCAGTAGCCTTGATTCTTGAAGACGATTGTATAAGTGTACAACTTTTACAATGTGACTGTGCAACTCTGAAAACCTTGTGGCTGAGTTCTCTTTATCCAAGGTATGGACAAATGAAATAAAAAATAAGGACAAAAAGTAAATAATGTAGGGGAATAAGGGTTATGAGATGTATTTGATGTTCTTTTTTATTTATTTTCTTCTTATTTCTTTTTCAAGTAACAAAAATGTTCAAATTTGATTGTGAGGTGAATATGCCACTATATTGATGTTACCTCTAACTACTGATTGTACCCCTGATGATTATATGTTATATGAATATATCTCAGTAAAATTGCATTTAAAAAAAACCCAACAACAAAGAAATATCCAGGGCCAGATAGTTTCACAGGTGAGTTTTAAGCCAAGCATTCCAAAAAGAATTAATAACATTCCTGCTCAAACTCTGCCAAAACATTGAAGAAGAGGGAAGCTTACATAAATTGTTCTACAAAGCTAATATTGCCCAAATACCAAGACTGGATAAAGACACTGCAAGAAAGGAAAACTTAAGAAAAATTTCTTTTCCAACATGCAAAAGTCAATGGTGTTTCCCATAATTACATGGAATCTTGAATAGGGTGTGAGATCTTGCTGATTAGTCCAGTTTAGTGTGATGCCCCCAATACATCCCAGAGTAATTTGGGCAGTAAATAAAAAGTATTTGTAAAGTTCCCTTGGGTAACTGGGGAGAAAGGAGGAAATAATCAACTTTCCCTTTGGAGAATTCCTGATATTTTTGTAAGCAGTGGGGACAACCAAATCAAATAGGCTAAATCATCAATCTTCAAGCTCACTCCTATGAAACTTATTATTGCAAAGGATAGGCTAAGCCTACTTATAATTATGCCTACAAGTCACCCCCAGAGAATCTCTTTTTGCTCAGATGTAGCCTCTATCTCTAAGTCAACTCAGCAGATGAACTCACTGCCCTCTCCCCTATGTAGACAACTCCCGGGGGTGTAAATCTCCCTGGCAATGTGGGACAGAACTCCCAGGATTTGCCAAGACCCATCATCTGGGATTGAGAAAATCTTCTTGACCAAATGGGGGAAGAGAGAAATGAGACAAAGTTTCAGTGGCTGAGGGATTTCAAACAGAGTCAAGAGATTATCGTGGAGGTTATTTTTATGCATTATATAGATATCCCTTTTCAGTTTATGATATATTGGAGTGGCTTCAGGGAAGTACCTGAAACTGTTGAGCTGTGTTCCAGTAGCCTTGATTCTTGAAGACGACTGCATAAGGATATAAATTTTTGTGTTTTTTTTGTTTGTTGTTTATTTTTCATCTTTTGTATAAGGATATAACTTTTATAATGCAACTGTGCGATAATGAAAACCTTGTGTCCAATGCTCCTTTTATCCAGGGTATGGACAGATGAGTAAAAAAAGTACAGATTAAAAAAATAAATAAATAATAGGTGGGAGAAATGGTAAAATAAATCGGGTAGATGGAAATACTAGTGGTCAATTAGAGGGAAGGGCAAGGTGGACGGTATGCATGAATTTTTTCTTTTTTTCTTTTTATTTCTTTTTCTGGAGTGATGCAAAGTTCTAAAAAATGATCATGGCGATGAGTACACAACTATGTGATCATATGGTGAGCCAATGATTGTACACCATGCATGGAATGTTATGTGTGTGATGATTTCTCACTAAAAATATTTTAGAAAAAAAAAAGAAAGAAAAAAATTCCACTTACAATAGCACCTAAAAGAATAAAACATCTAGGAATAAACCTAACCAAGGATGTTAAGGACTTGTACGCAAAAAACCACAAAACATTGCTAAAGAAATCAAGGAAGACCTGAACAAATGGAAGGACGTTCCATGTTCATGGACTGGAAGGATAAAGGTCATTAAGAAACCCAAACTGATCTACAGATTCAATGCAATACCAATCAAAATTCCAACAAACTACTTCACAGAAATGGAGAAGCTAATTATTAATTTTATTTGGAAGGGTAAGAGGTCTCAAAGAGCCAAAAACATCTTGAAAAATTAGAATGAACTGGGAGGCATCACACTTCCTGACTTTGAAGCATACTAGAAAGCATATTATACAGCTGTGGTAGAAAACAGCATGGTATTGGCATTAACAATAGACATATTGATCAACAGAATTGAATTGAAAGCTCAAAAACAGAGCTCAGTGATCAGACTTCAAGTAGAGATATGAATGAAGCTGATTTGGATAGGACTGAGGTATATCAGAATATAGTGCAAAGAATGATATCATCCATATTTTAAAACTTCAACTTCTGGGTGAGACTAAAGGGAAAGATACTTATTTGGTGCAAAATTTATATTTTGGATAATGCATTTCCTAACTTAACTTCTGTGGTCAGTTTAGTTTGACCTTATGACTTACGGTATTTAGTTTGAACACCATAAGTACATGGAATCTTGAATAGGCATGGGATTTTGCTGCTTTGTACAGGTTAGTGTGATGCCCCAATATATCCCAAAGTAATGTGGGTGGTGAACAAAGATGTATTTGCAAAGGCCCCTTGGGGAACAGGGGAGAAAGGAGGAGATTTTCAGTTTCCCACTTGGAGAATCTCTGATATTCTCACAAGCAGTAGGGACAACCAAATCAATAGGCCAAGCCCTCAGTCTTCGGGTTCACCCTATGAAACTTATTCCTGCAAAGGACAAACTAAGCCTACTTTAAAATGGGTCCAGGAGATACCCAAAGAGAACCTCTTTTGTTGCTCAGATGTGACCTCTCCAAGCCAATTCAGCAGGTGAACTCACAGCCCTTCCCCACTACATGGGATATGACTGCCAGGGGTATAAATCTCCTTGGCAATTTGGGACTGAACTCCCAGGAAGACCAGGACCTGGCATCAAGGGATTGAGAAAGGTTTCTTGAACAAAAGGAGGAAGACAGAAATGAGACAAAATAAAGTTTCAATGGCTGAGAGATTTCAGAGTTAAGAGATTATCCTGTAAATTAGTCTTATGCATTATATAGATATCCCTTTTTAGTTAATGGTGTAGTGGAGGGAAGTACCTGAAACTGTTGAACTGTGTTCCGGTAGCCTTGATTCTTGAAGTATAGGATATAACTTCTACAATGTGACTGTGGGATTGTGAAAACCTGGTGTCTGTTGCTCCTTTTATCCAGGCTTTGGATAGAGTGAAAAAACTATGGATTAAAAAATAAATAAATAATAGGTGGATGATCATAATGATGAATATGCAACTCTGTGATGATATTGTGAATTACTGACTATATATGTAGAACAGAATGATCATATGTTATATATTTTGTTTGTTGTTATATATTTTTTAAAAATTAAAAAATAAACTAAGAAAAAAAAGAAATAATGGGGGAAAAAGAGTAAAATAAGTTGGGTAGATGGACAATAAGTCAATGAGAGGGACAAGTAAGGGGTATGGCATGTATGAGTTTTTTCTTTCTTTTGCTGGAGAGATGTAAATGTTCAAGAAAATGATCATAGTGGGGGAAGATGGTGGAATAGGATAGGTAGAGTTCACTCATGCTCCAAGGAACAGTTAGAAAAGTGACAGAAAAACAACCAGTAAAGTGATTCCAGGTTGTGACATGGGAGGGTCTTCTATACCACATAGGGAGGTGCTGGTTGGAAAAGCAGAAGAATTGAGAAGCAGAGAACACTGAGCTACTACAACCGGTCTAATGTCCCTTTCCAAATGGAGGTCCAGAGCCCTAAGGAGTGCACGGACAGGAAGACAGGGACAAGGAAGTAAGTCAAGCCGTGTTCTTTGAAAACACTACCCTCATGTGTGCTGCCCCTGCCCCATGATCCATGACTCCCTACACAGCCCACACACCTGAACCCAGTCACCCACCCCACCCCCAGGCTCCAAGCACCCCTGTCCCAGCCCTCTCTGTGCATGTGCATCAGCATGTCTCAGCCCAACCCATCTTTCCCACGCAAACCCCCAGTCTCGCCCTGCCCCTCCTGAAACCTGTGCCTCTGTGCCCAGCCCCTAAACCCCCACCTCCCCCTCCCTGCCTCCTGCAGGTGGTCACCTGGGCATCCAGGCTGCAGGCACTCACCTTCATACTGAGGCCACACCTGTACCCACCCCATAGAGTCACACAACCTCACCCTGTACCCCCTGAGCTCTGCACAAGCACATATAAGCATCCAGGCCCCCAGACCTGTACACACAAGGGCCCTGCCCCCGAGACCCACACAGCCACAGCCTCCCCACAGGGTACCCACGTATCCATGCACTGACCTCTTGACCCCTACACCCTAGGGCCCTTGCCCTGCACACGTGTACACCCTTGCCCCATCCCCCAGCATAAATGCCCTTCTCCCACACCTGGCAGGTTCTCTGTGAGCATCTGTGCCACATAGCCCCTGCCCTGCATACACGTGCACCTCTATCCCACCCCACCCCTGTGAACTTGTACCAGGGCCCTACCCACCCGACATCAGCTGCCCTTAAAATGCATCTTGACTTATGCAACCTCTGAGACCTGTGCCCTGCCACTACACTACTTGTGCATCCACATGCAGCCCCCTGGTCCCTTACCCCTGTGCAAGGACATACCCATGCACTGTCCTCCCTGTGCCCCGACTTCTGTGCCCTGTACCACACACCCTATCACCCATGACCCACATGCTCCAGTGCCCACCCATACCCTGCCCACATACCAGCTCCAGTACATCCACTCAGCACCCCCATCAGCCTCCTGCCACGCCCAACCTCTGTGTCCCCCATCCCACACCCTGCTCCTATGCTCCATGGCCTGCCTGAGCTGCACCTTGCCCCCACGGCCCACAGAGTGCAGCTCTGTAAACTGTACCACATGCTCACAGGCACCAGCATAGCGTTCCTGACCTGTGCCACAAACCATTGAGCACTGCTGTGCCCCTTCCACACCCTGCATCCTGCTCCACACCCATCCCACAAATACAAAGCTATAGACTGCCAGAGGAAATCAATTTCTAAAATAATGCTATTAAGATATTTATATGCCACAAAGATGACAGAAGATCATTAACCATATGAAGATGCAGACAGATAAAGCCCAGCCTACACCAGAGGAGACAGATTTTGAACAACTAATCAAAGATGTTCATATAACTCTACCAAATAAAATCAGTGGTATGGCTAATGACATAAAGGAGAGCAAGAAAACACTAGAAGAGGATAAAAATATCACAGATATAATATCTAATAGTAGATATCACAGAGATTAAAGATGCTGAACACCAAATCAAAAACATACTAGAGGGTTGTGCAATGGTGGCTCAGGGGCAGAATTCTCACCTGCCATGCCAGAGACCAGGCTTGATTCCCAGAGCCTGCCCATGCAAAAAAAAAAAAAACATATGAGAGACAAAGAACAGCAGATTTGAAGAGGCAGAAGAAAAAATAAGTGAACTAGAGGATAGGACATCTGATTTCGAATGCAAAAGTGCAAATGACAAAAAAAGATGGAAATTTTTAAATTGGATCTCAGGGAAATGATAGACAAAATAAAGTGCACAAATTTAAGAATCATCAATGTTCCAGAAGGAGAAGTGAGGAGTAAAGGGCTAGGAAGAGTAGGGGAAGCTATAATGGGGGAAAACTTCCCAACCTTTATAAAAGACATAAATATGCAAATCAAAGAGGCCCAATGAACTCCAGATACAATAAATCCAAATAGGCCTACCCCAAGACACAAACTAATCAGTCTGTCAAATGTTGAAGAGAAGCAGAAAATCCTGAAAGCTGCAAGAGAAAAACAATCTACCATGTATAAGAGAAATCACATAAGACTGAGTTCAAGCTTCCAACTGGCACTATGGAGTTGAGAAGACAGTGGGATGATATATTTAAGATCCTGAAAGAGAAAGACTTCCAGCCAAGAATTCTGTACCCAGCCAAATTGTCCTTAAAAACTGAGGGAGATAACGGTGCATTCATGGTTCAGTGGTAGAATGCTTATCTTTCATGCAGGAGACCTCGGTTCAATTCCTGGACCATGTACCAAAAAAAAAAAAAAAAAAAAACACCAAGGGAGACAGTAAAATTTTCACAGACAAAGAATATGTCAACAAGAGGTCAGTTGTATAAGAAATACTTCAAGGGAGTTTTGCCAGCTGAAAATAAAAGGCAGGAGAGGGAGGTCTGGAGGAGGGCATAGAATTCAAGAGTAGCAGTATGGATAACTTAAAGGATAAAAAGAAAGAGGGAAAAGAATATATAGATCTCACAAATAAAATCCAAAAGATAAGATGGTATATTCAAGAAATGCCTTTATAGTAATAACTTTGAACATTAACAGACTAAATTTACCAATTAAAAGACACGGATTGGCAAAATGGATTAAGAAATTTAATCCAGCTATATGCTCCTTAAAAGAGGCTCATCTCAGACATGAGGATACAAATAGATTAAAAGTGAAAGGATGGAAAAAGGTGTTTCATGCAAGTTGCAAGCAAAAGAAAGCAGGAGAAAAAAAAGAAGAAAGCAGGAGCAGCTGGTACTAATATCAGACACAATAGACTTTCAATGTAAAGGCATCATAAGAGACAAAGAAAGACACTATATTTTAGTAAAAGGGACAATTAGTCAGGAAGAAATAACAATCATAAATAACTATGCTCCCAATCAAAGAGCTCCAAATTACAAGAGACAGACAATGGCAAAACTGAAAGGAGTGATAGATGTTTCAACAATAATAGTAGGAGACTTCAATACACTACTCTCCCCTATAGACAGAACAATGAGACCAGGATCAACAAGGAAATAGAGAACTTAAACAATCTGATAAATGAATTACACCTAACAGACATATACAGGTCATTAAACCCCAAAACACCTGATATACATTCTTCTCTAGTGTTCGTGGAACATCATCCAGAATAGATCATATGCTGGGGTACAAAACAAAAAAGTCTTTATAAATTTAAAAACATTGAAATTATTCAAAGCACTTTCTCTGATCAAAACAGAATGAAGCTTCAAATCAATAACCACCAAAGAATGAGAACTTTCACAAATATGTGAAGATAAAGTAAAAACTCTTAAACAATGAGTGAGTCAAAGAAGAAATTGCTAGATAAATCAGTAGCTATCTGGAGATGAATGAAAATGAGAATACAACCAATCAAAACTTATGAAATGTGGCAAAGACTGGGCTGAGAGGGAAATTTACTACCCCAAATGCCTACATTTAAAAAGAAGAAACAGCAAAAATTGAGGACTTAACTGCTCACCTGGAAGAACTAGAGAAAGAACAGAAAACTAATCCCAAAGCAAAAAGAAGAAGAGAAATAACAAAGATTAAACCAGAGTTAAATGAATGGGAGAATAAAAGAACAACAGAAAGAATCAATAAAACCAAAAGTTGGTTCTTTGAGAAAATAAATAAAATTGATCAGCCACTAGGAAGACTGACAAAGAAAAAAAGAGAGAGGATGCAAATAAAATCAGAAGTGGGTGGGAGAGGGCATTACCACAGACCCTTAAGAAATAAAACAAAATCATAACAGGATACTATGAACACAACAAACTAGCCAACTTAGATGAAATGGACAAATTCCTGGAAACACACAAACAAGTTACACTGACTTGGGAAGAAATAGAAGATCTCAATAAACCAATCATAAGTAAAGAGATTCAATCAGTCATCAAAAATCTTCCTACAAAGAAAAGCTCAGGGCCACATGGCTTCAGGGAAATTTTATCAAACATTCCCAAAAGAACTAACACCAATCCTGCTCAAACTTTTCCAAAAATTGAGGAAAAAGGAATAGCACCTGACTCATTTCATGAAGCTAACATCGCTTTAATATCAAAATGGGGTAAAGATACTACAAGAAAGGAAAACTACAGACCAATCTCTATAATGAACATAGATGCAAAGTTCTTAAGAAAATATTACCAAATCAAATCCAACAGCATGTTAAAAGATTTATACACCACAACCAAGTGGGGTTTATACCAGGAATGCAAGGATGGTTCAACACAAGAAAACAAGTTCACACATCACATTAACAAATCGAATGGGAAAAGTCATACAGTCATCTCAATTGATGCTGAAAAAGCATTCAGCAAAATTCAACATCCTTTCCTGATAAAAAACATCCCAAAAATAGGAATCAAAGGTAACCTCCTCAATATGATAAAGGGCATATATGAAAAACCCATAGCCAGCACTGTACTCAAAGGTGAGAGACTGAAAGCTTTCCCACTAGGATTGGGAAAGAGACAAAGATGCCCTCTGTCACCACTATTACCCAACATTGTACTAGGAGTTCTAGCTAGAGAACTCAGACAGGAAAAAAGAAACAAAAGATATCCAAATTGGAATGGAAAAAGTAAAACTTTCATTATTTGCAGATGACATTATACTTGGAAAATCCTGAAAAATCTACAACAAAGTCACTTCAGCTAAGAAACAAATTCAGCAAGGTGGCAGGTTATAAAATTAATGTGCAAAAATCAGTAATGTGGGTGCATGGGTGGTTCAGTGCTAAAATGCTTGCCCTTCATGTGGGAGACCCGGGTCCAATTCACCCCCCCCCCCCAAAAAAAAAAATCAGTAATGCTTCTAAAAACAAGCAATGACCTAATCAAGAAGTCAATTAAGGAAAAAATTCCATTCAAAACAGCAACTAAAAGAATCAAGGATCTAGGAATGAACTTAACTAGGGATGTAAAGGACTTGTACACAGAGAACTACCTAACATTGCTAAAAGAAATCAAAGCAGATCTAAATAGGTGGAAAGGTATTCCACGCTCATGGATAGGAAGGTTAAATGTTGCTGAGATGTCAATTCTACCCAAATTGATCTACAGATTCAACACAATACCAATCAAAATTCCAACAATGCACTTTGAAGACTTGGAGAAGCTAGTTATCAAATTCATTTGGAAGCGAAAGGCCTCGAATATTCCCAAAAATATCCTAAAAAAGAAAAACGAAGTGGGAAGATTAACACTTCCTGATTTCAAAACTTATTACAAAGCCACACTGGTCAAAACAGTATGGAGCTAGTACAAAGATAGAAGTATTGACCAATGGAATTGAATTGAGAGTGTGGAAATAGACCACCAAATTTATGGTCAAGTGATTTTTGACAAGGCCCCCAAATCCAATGAATTAAGACAAAACAGTCTTTTCAATAAATGAGCATGGGAGAACTGGATATCGATAGCCAAAAAATGAAAGAAGACCCTTATCTTACACCCTAGACAAAGATTAACTCAAAATGGATCAAAGACCTAAATATTAGAGCCAGTACCATAAAAGTCCTAGAAGAAAATAGAGGGAAACATCTTCAAGACATAGGAATAGGAGGTGGCTTCCAAAACCTTATACCCAAAGTAATGAAAGAAAAAATAGATAAGTGGGAAACCCTCAAAATCAAGTGATTTTGCACCTCAAAAGACTTTGTCAAAAAGATGCAGCAAACCATGAGCTATTAGATCTGTAGTTCTTTCTCCCTTCTCTGACTACTTAACTTAGTAAGGGTGTTCCCAGGATGAAAGGACCAGTTTTGCTGTATACTAAAACGTGTAGGAAAAAAATTATTTTTGCAGTATGATTCATATAAATCAACTTCTGATGTTATAATGGCAAATGTTACTGTCCCTAGTAGTTATTGGTTTTTTAATGAATTGACTATATGGTTTGCTTTTATTTTGGTCATTAGTCAATCAAATGTGTTTTTAGAAGGCTTCCATCCTGTCTGCTTAGCACAGCATATCTGTAGCAACTTTTATCCATATTTAGGAATAATTCTTTAGTGGCAGAGATCCTGTTTTATTTGCCTGTTAAGAAGCCAAAGAGAAATCTTTGAGGGAAAAGCCTCTTGTCACTATAGTCTGCATCACAGCTGAGGCGGTCCAGAAAATTATAGGTGCAGCATTTCGCCTCTGTGTGTTGTGGTCTGGTGTGTGTCCTTCCCTAAGTTGCCCCTTATTTATTTATTTATGATTGGTGACCCTGACCACACTAGTTTGACAGGTACAACATTCTTTCCTGTGGGAAAGAATTATAGAGGATTCTATTCCCGAGGTCTCATACTTCTGTCAGCAGAGATGGGCTTAGTATGGTCTCCATAGAAGACCAACATTTGGGGTGAATCGCTGTTAAGTTCTTGAACTATTAAACAGCCATAAGTACTGTCCTGAGATTTGAGCATGCAGTCCTTTCTCAAAGATCTGTTATGGCTAGATTATGGTGCAAATGTCTTGTTTGACTCTTGAGATTAATACCTCAACTCTGCAGACTTTATGGGCTTAAAACTGTAGGAAGTACACGGTTCTTAACAGTGCGGTGTGTTCTGATCTATTTTTCCTGGGAGTTAATATATATACAAATCATTTCCATTGGACTATCAAGGTAACAAAGACTTAATTAAACAAAACCCAGGTATACCATGGATTCAGACCATAGACCTATATCTATGAACCTTTGGCTCATTGTGTTCCAGCCTGTTCTAATGAAGGTAATACCTGTTCACAGATATTGGGGCAGTGCTTATGAGGATAATGTTGAACGATTCTGCCCCCTCTCCTCTCCTACCTCCCAGTGATAGGACAGTAACTGTGTGCTCCAACTGTCTCCCTGTGAAGTTTTTATGGCAGAATTGGGATGGGACCACCATCTCAAAATGAGTGAGGAGACAAGGTCATGCTAATGCTTAAAAATGCTGATGGGATTTTTGAAAAAAGGAGCTTGGTATCCGATATTCTTGGATTTAATTTTGACACTTGTAGCTACCACTAGTATAAAAGGTTTAATGTCATTTTAAAAAAGGAAAGTCCATTTAAAAACATCAACTTTAAAGTTCTTAGCCTATGGAAATGGCTGATGCTAATTATTTTGGAACACTTCTTTGTAAATATAACTGTTAGGTTACTGGCCAAAAAAAAGGTTTGAGATTTATCTCCCTTTTTCCTGCATTGATGCTTGAGCAGGTAATTGCTTTTGGGTAAATTAAAATCATACTTGATAAAAAAAAAAAAAAAAAACGAAGCAGCTGCCAACTTAATGGGGAGAAAATATTTGGAAATCATGTATTGGACAAAGGTTTGATATTCTGTATACATAAAGAAATCATAAAACTCAACAACAAAAGAACAAACACCCCAATTATAAAACAGGCTGAATATATGAATAGGTTATTTTTCCAAAGAGCAAATACAAATGGCTAAAAAGTACATGAAGAGGTGCTATTTTCATTAGCTATAAGGGAAATGCAGATCAAGACTACAATGAGATACTACCTCACATCTATAAGAGTGGTTGCTAGTAAACAAACAGTAAACTACAAGTATTGGAGAGGATGTGGAGAAATTGGAACACTTATGCACTGCTGGTGGTAACATATAATGGTACCGACACTATGGAAGACAGTCTGGCGGTTCCTTAGAAACAAAATATTTGTTGCCCTATGACCTGGCAATACCACTTTTTGGTATGTACACAGAAGAGCTGAAAGCAGTGCCACAAACAGACATTTTCACACTGATGCTCATAGCAGCAATTATTCACAATGACTAAAAGATGGAAACGATCCAAGCGCCCAACAACAGATGAGTGGATAAACAAAATGTGGTGTGTATATATAATGGAATATTATGCAGCAGTAAGTAAGACAAAATGATGACCTGAAGCATTTGGCAAGATGGATGAGCCTTGAGGACATAATGCTGAGTGAAATAAGCCAGATACAAAAGGATAGATACTATATGATTTCACTATTATGACCATGGTAAAGGTAAACTCAGATCATTGTTGTTCTAGTTTGCTAGCTGCCAGGATGCAATATACCAGAAATGGAATGGCTCTTAAAAAGGGGAATTAAATAAGTTGCTAGTTTACAGTTCTAAAGCCAAGAAAATGTTCCAATTAAACAAGTTTATAGAAATCTCCAATCAAAGTCATCCAGGGAAAGATACCTTGATTCAAGAAGGCCAATGAAGTTCAGGGTTTCTCTCTCAACTGAGAACACCTGGTGAACACAGTCAGAGTTTCTCTCTCAGCTGGAAGGGCACATGGCGAACATGGTGTCATCTGCTAGCTTTCTCTCCTGGCTTCTGGTTTCATGAAGCTCCCCTGGAGGCATTTTCCTTCTTCATCTCCAAAGGTTGCTGGCTCGTGGGCTCTCTGCCTCGTGGTGCTACAGCATTCTCTGCTCTCTCGAATCTTTCATTCTCCAAAATGTTTCCTATTTTATAGGACTCCATTAAACCAATCAAGACCCATCCAAATGGGTGGAGACACATCTCCCCTAATCCAGTTTAAAAACCACTCTTGAGATGTGGCCTCTCTCTCCAGCCAACACAACAAGCAAACTCACCACCCTCCCCCATCTAACGTGGGACATGACTCCCAGGGGTGTGGACCTTCCTTGCAAGTGGGATAGAAATCCTGAAATGAGATGAGACTCAGCATCAAGAGATTGAGAAAAACCCTAAATGAGCTGAGAATCAGCATCAGGGGATTGAGAAAACCTTCTCGACCAAAAGGGGGAGAAATGAGACAAAATAAAGTGTCAATGGCTGAGAGATTCCGAACAGAGTTGAGAGGTTATCCTGGAGGTTATTCTTACGCCTTAAACAGATATCACCTTGTTAGTCAAGATGTAGTGGAGAGGCTGGAGGGAACTGCTTGAAAATGTGGAACTGTGTTCCAATAGCCATGTTTCTTGAAGATGACTGTATAATGATAGAGCTTTCACAGTGTGACTCTGTGAGTGTGAAAATCTTGTGTCTGATCCTCCTTTTATCTACTTTATCAACAGACGAGTAAAACGTATGGAATAAAGATGAATAACAGGGGGAACAAATGTTAAAATAAATTCAGAGTGAAATGCTGGTGATCGGTGAGGGGGAGGGGCAGGGGTATGGTATGTATGAATTTTTTTGTTTTCTTTTTATTTCTTTTTCTGAATAGATGCAAATGTTCCAAGAAATGATCATGATGATTATTATGCAACTATGTGATGATATTACGGATTACTGATTATATATGTAGAACAGAATGATCAAAAATTACGACTGTTTGCATTTGGTGTTTTTTTGGTATTTTCAAAAAAATTTAATTTAATTAAAAAAATTTAAAAATAAATAAATAAACAACAACAAAAAAACACTCTTGGTTGGGAGACATCTCCAGGGAGATGATCTAATTACAGATTCAATCATACAGTATTGAATAGGGATTATTCTGCCACTTTACAAAATGGGATTTTGATTAAAGTATGGCTTTTCTAGGGTCCACGCACCCTTTCAAACCAGCACACTTATAATACAGAATATAATGGACCTAGAGATACATGGAAGCTAGAGATGGGTGAACAGTTAGCTAATTGGGTTGAACTTAAATGTAAGGGAACAGATAGAAGTGAAGGTAACTCACTAGTGGGTCGTTAAGTAATATCACAAAATTGAAGGTGAACATGATTGAAAGCAGTTGTATAGCACCATGTATCCCACTGATTTACAAATGTAAATAAGTTCTTACATGAAATACTTCAAAGGTATGAATCTTGTACAGTGTATAACATTAGGGTATTGGGGAGAAACTACTATTGTGTACCATGGGCTAGGTTTAACAGGAAGACATCAACAGTACCACAGCAATATCAGGGGTAAATAATGGGGGTGAGGGCAAGAGTTAAGGGGAGGTTTGGATTTGCTATTTGGTGAGGGTGTATTTATCAGTTATTTTTCTCTTGGGAACCATGAAAATTGTCTAAAATTGAGAGTGTTGATGGACTACTGACTTCGGACATTAAACATGATGCCAAATGGATGGAGGTGGCTGAAGGAACACTGAGAAGTAGAATTGTAAACTGTGGTATATATATATATATATATGATCGAATATTGTGCTGCTACAGAAAGGAATGAAGTCATGAGGCATGCAACCTTATGAATGAACCTGTGTGACATTGCAAAATAAGCCAGAAACAAAAGAGCAAATATTGTATAGTTTCATTTAGAAAATACTTATAAGAAAATAGGGGCCTACATTTTATAAACTCTTATAGCAGTGACATTTAGTCCAGAGCAGTAATAGTTATTTCTAGATTTTGAGAGACCATGCTATATATGTATACCTAGTATTTTCCTGGAACTTTGTGTACCTATGTGACATCTAAGACTCAGAGTAGGAGTTCTACAATTCTAAAGACCAGCATTTCCACATACAACAACTATTAAGGAAACTGAATAAGAGATCAGGCTTCAATTAGAGATAAGAACAAAGCAGATCCGGTTGGGATTAAGATAACTCAGAATACAGGTGTAAAGAAGACATTGTATTTTAGAACTTCACCTACTCTATGAGACCAAAGGAAGAAAGGTTTATTTTATCCAGAACTTAAATTATATGCAGCATATAATCTAATTCAACCTGTCTAGATAGATCATTTAAACAACCCAAACACAGGGAGCCCAGAATGAGAGTGAGGGTTTGTAATTCTGCATAGCTTAATATAATGCCCAGATACATTCCAGAGTACGTTGAGCAAATAACTAAAGAATATTGGCAAAGTCCCTTGAGGGATAGGAGAAAAAATATGGAACTATTAAACTTTACCTACAACTTCCAGATGAGTTCCTATACCAGATAAGTCCTGATACCCAGAGGGAATAGCCTCTCCAGAACTCAAATAGCTCCATCCCCCTATCTTGTATTATTGACAGTCTTTTCCAGCATGAAAGTGTAAGATTGGGCATAGTCCAAACACCCCTAAAGATTAGGAGAAAGATCAAAGGAGAAGGTGGAATTATAATGGAGAAAATAAGATTTAACAAATGAGTATGACTGCTGAATCACTATATTGATATTTCTTTTTAGTCTCCGGTGTATTAGAGCAGCTAGAAGTAAAAATCTAAAATTAAGGAAATGTAACCCATACTAAACTCTGAAATCTATCCTGCAACTAATTGTTGCAGTGTGCTTTGAAATTCATTGCTTTTTTGTATATATGCTATTTTTTACAAATGAAAAAAAAAATCTGGGGTAGATGAGTCATAAAATAAACACATGCATGATTTCCAAATTTAACTTATATGGACAGTTTAATTGAACACCATAAAGTGTTGAATAGGGCATGAGATTTTGTTGGTTTGTCCAGGTTAGTGTAATACCCTTATAAACTCCAGAGTGATTTGAACAGTGAATGAAGAAATATTTGCAAAATCTCCTTGGGGGAATAAGGAGAAAGGGGGGAAAATTCAACTTCCCCATTTGGAGAATTCCTGATATTCTCGCAAGCAGTGAGGACAACAAAATCAATACGCCAAGCCCTAGATCTTGGGGTTTGCCCCTATGAAATTTATCCCTGCAAAGGATAGGCTAAGTCTACTTAAAATTAGGCCTAAGACTCACTCCCAGAGAACCTCTTTTGTTGCTCAGATATGGCCTCTCTCTCTCTCTCAGTCAACATGACAAGCAAACTCATTGCTCTCCCCCTCTCTATGAGGACATGACTAGAGTTCTGAATCTTCCTGGCAACATGGGACAGAAATCCTAGGATGAGCTGGGACTCAGCATCAGGAGACTGGGAAAACCTTCTCGACCAAAAGGGGGAAGAGAGAAAAGAGACAAAACAAAGTGTCAATAGCTGAGAGATTTCAAACAGAATCGAGGGGTTATCCTGGAGATTATTCTTACACATTATATAGATATCCCTTTTTAGTTTATGGTGTATTAGAGTGGCTAGAGGGAAGTCCCTGAAACTGTTGTGTTTGTTTTGTTCCAGTAGCCATGTTTCTTTAAGATGATTGTATAATGATATATCTTTTGCAATGTGATTGTTTGATTGTGAAAACCTGTGTCTGATGCTTCTTTTATCTATGGTTTAGAGAGATGAGTAAAGAGTATGGATAAGAAATAAACAAATAATAGGGGGAATAATGGTTAAAATAAGTTGAGTAGATTAAAATGCTGGTCGTCAATGAGAGGCAGGGGTAAGGGGTACAGCATGTATGAGTTTTTTCTTTTTTCTTTCTTTTCCTGGAAAGAAGGAATGTTCAAAAAAATGATCATGATGACCAATACACAACTATGAGATATTATGAGCCCTTGATTGTAACCATGTCAAGAATGTTTGTATGTCAAGAATATTTGTATGTTTGTTGTTTAGAATAAAAATATTACAAATTAAAAAATAAACAAAACATAAAGATGCATGAAAAAATTAATAATAATAATAGGTTGGGAATATGGGGAAGAAAGACCCCTATGCAAACTATAGAAAATAGTTATAGTACTACCTTAATAATCTTTCATCAATTGTAACAAATGTAACCAATGTTGAAAAATAGAATTTCAAAAAAAAAAAAGTATTACAATCATTTGAAACAAACTATCCACACCAACACAAGCATTGGTAGTGGGATGGTATATAGGAATCCTGTATTTTATGCATGATTGTTCTGTAAAGTTACAACTTCTTTAGTTAAAAAAAAATTAATTGAAAACAATAACAGAACAAAAATATATTTAAAAACATAATAATATTTTCTTTTGTAAAAAAATTGTTATGAGGCACAAAGAAGGTTATTATTGATTAAGGAGTCAATTTAATAAGAAGATATAATAATTGCAAATGTATATGCACCTAAAAGCAAAGCCCCAAATATATCAAGGAAATATTGACAGATTTGAAAGGAGGAATCAATGGTTCTACATTAACAGTAGGAGATTTCAATACACCACTTTGAAAAATGGGTAAGACACCTATACAGAAGATCAATAAGGAAACAGAAGACTTGAACTAAAACTCTAAACCAGCTAGATCTAACAGGCATATATACAGCACTTCACCCAGCAGCAGAATACACATTCTACTTGAGAGTACATGGATAATTCTCCAGAATATACCATATATTAGGTCATAAAACAAGCCTCAATAAATTAAAAAATATGAAACTGTGCAAAGAAACTTCTCCAGCAACAACGGAATGAAGTTAGAAATCAATAAGAGAGGGAGAAATGGAAAATTCAAAGATGGGAAAATTCAACAGCATACTCTTAAATAACCTCTGGGTCAAAGAAGAAATCACAAGAATATTAGGAAGTATCTTAAGGGGAATGGAAATGAAAAAAAAGCCTCTCAGTAAAGGCAGTGCCGAGGAAATGTATAACTCTAAATGCTTAAATCAAAAAAAGAACAAAATCAGCAAAACCCAAAGTTGATTCTTTGAAAAAAACAATTAAAATGACAAACTATTATCTAGACTGAAAAAGAAAACAATGAGAGGGTATAAATAGCTAAAATCAGAAATGAAGAGGGGCATTTCAACTGACCCCATAGAAGTATAAGGAACTATAAGAAAATACTACAGATGGCTATATAACAACAAATTAGATAACCTAGTTGCAATGTAAAAATTCTTAGAAACACACTGACTCAGGAAGAAATAGATGATCTCAATAAACCAACAACTAATAAAGAGATTGAGTCAGTAATCAAAAACCTCCCACCAAAAAAAAACACAGATTGGATGTCTTCATGGGTTTCAAAAGGGAATTTTTCCAGCATTCCATGAAGAATTAACATTGATCTTCCAAAAAATCAAAGAAGAAGGAACACTCCTTCTACGAGGCCAATATCAACCTTATACTAAAGCCAAAGATACCACGAGAAAGGAACTACACACCAATATCCCTTATGAAAAAAAGATGCAAAAATATTCAACAAAATGCCAGCAAACAGGACTTCCTGGAAGATGGCGGCTTAGTAAGACGCGCGGATCTTAGTTTCTTCTCCAGGACACCTACTAGGGGAGTAGAAACGATACAGAAAGCGCCCAAAGCCACAACAGAGATAAAAAAGACAGCGTACCCCATCCTGGAACGGCTGGCTGGCTGAGAGAAGCAGCTCGGGTGAGATCGCCGAGGCGCGCGGGCCTTACCGGGCGGGGTGGCAAGCGGCCGGAGTTACTCCCTTCCCCCTTTCCGGGCCGGCTGGGAGAATTGGAGAGGTGGTCCCCTGAAACCAAGGCAACTGGCGCCCACACCACGTGCAGCCCCCGGACCAACTGAGAGAATTGGATCGGAAACCCCCAGGCCGCGGAGAACGGTGACCCCGTGACTCCCAGGGAACGTGCACTCTCTCGGGCGGGCCGCTGCCGCTGGCGCCCTCCCGCCACGCTTGTTGCCCAGGGCCAACTAGGAAATTCGGACGGGCTCTTTCCCTGGCTGCGGCGACCAGCAACCCTCCCTGCGTTCGGACCCCTGGCCGGCTCAAGCCGCTTCGGCTAGCGAACCCCCAGGATGGCGAGAGTTTTCCAAAGTTTAAGGTCCCACAGCACCTTTTACTGGTGGGACCCGCAGACAAACGTGTGTCACGAGCGCCACCTACTGGGCAGGATAAGAAAAACAGAACCCAGAGATTTCACAGAAAAATATTACAACCTTGCTGGGTCCAACACCAAGAGAAATCTGAATAAATGCCCAGACGCCAGCAGCAGAAGATAACTGTCCACGCTCAAAAGATTGAGAATATGGCTCAGTCAAAGGAACAAACCAATAGCTCAAATGAGACACAAGAGCTGAGACAACTAATGCTGAATATACGAACAGAAATGGAAAACCTCTTCAAAAATGAAATCGATAAATTGAGGGAGGACATGAAGAGGACATGGGCTGAACATAAAGAAGAAATAGAAAAACTGAAAAAACAAATCGCAGAACTTATGGAAGTGAAGGATAAAGTAGCAAACATAGAAAAAATAATGGATAGCTACAATGATAGATTTAAAGAGACAGAAGATAGAATTAGTGAATTGGAGGATGGAACATCTGAATTCCAAAAAGAAACAGAAACTATAGGGAAAAGAATGGAAAAATTTGAACAGGGTATCAGGGAACTCAAGGACAATATGAACCGCACAAATATACGTGTTGTGGGTGTCCCAGAAGGAGAAGAGAAGGGAAAAGGAGGAGAAAAACTAATGGAAGAAATTATCGCTGAAAATTTCCCAACTCTTATGAAAGACCTAAAATTACAGATCCAAGAAGTGCAGCGCACCCCAAAGAGATTAGACCCAAATAGGCGTTCTCCAAGACACTTACTAGTTAGAATGTCAGAGGTCAAAGAGAAAGAGAAGATCTTGAAAGCAGCAAGAGAAAAACAATCCATTACATACAAGGGAAACCCAATAAGACTTTGTGTAGATTTCTCAGCAGAAACCATGGAAGCTAGAAGACAGTGGGATGATATATTTAAAATACTAAAAGAGAAAAACTGCCAACCAAGACTCCTATATCCAGCAAAATTATCCTTCAAAAATGAGGGAGAAATTAAAACATTCTCAGACAAAAAGTCACTGAAAGAATTTGTGACCAAGAGACCAGCTCTGCAAGAAATACTAAAGGGAGCACTAGAGTCAGATACAAAAAGACAGAAGAGAGAGATATGGAAAAGAGTGTAGAAAGAAGGAAAATCAGATATGATATATATAATACAAAAGGCAAAATGTTAGAGGAAAATATTATCCAAACAGTAATAACACTAAATGTCAATGGACTGAATTCCCCAATCAAAAGACACAGATTGGCAGAATGGATTAAAAAACAGGATCCTTCTATATGCTGTCTACAGGAAACACATCTTAGACCCAAAGATAAACATAGGTTGAAAGTGAAAGGTTGGGAAAAGATATTTCATGCAAATAACAACCAGAAAAGAGCAGGAGTGGCTATACTAATATTCAACAAATTAGACTTCAAATGTAAAACAGTTAAAAGAGACAAAGAAGGACACTATATACTAATAAAAGGAACAATTAAACAAGAAGACATAACAATCATAAATATTTACGCACCGAATCAGAATGCCCCAAAATACGTGAAGAATATACTGCAAACACTGAAAAGGGAAATAGACTCATATACCATAATAGTTGGAGACTTCAACTCACCACTCTCATCAAGGGACAGAACATCTAGACAGAGGATCAACAAAGAAATAGAGAATCTGAATATTACTATAAATGAACTAGACTTAATAGACATTTATAGGACATTACATCCCACAACAGCAGGATACACCTTTTTCTCAAGTGCTCATGGATCATTCTCAAAGATAGACCATATGCTGGGTCACAAAGCAAGTCTTAACAAATTTAAAAAGATTGAAATCTTACACAACACTTTCTCGGACCATAAAGGAATGATGTTGGAAATCAATAATAGGCAGAGTGCCAGAAAATTCACAAATACGTGGAGGCTCAACAACACACTCCTAAACAACGACTGGGTCAAAGAAGAAATTGCAAGAGAAATTAGCAAATACCTCGAGGCGAATGAAAATGAAAACACAACATATCAAAACTTATGGGACGCAGCAAAGGCAGTGCTAAGAGGGAAATTTATTGCTCTAAATGCCTATATCAGAAAAGAAGAAAAGGCAAAAATTCAGGAATTAACTATCCATTTGGAAGAACTGGAGAAAGAACAGCAAGCTAACCCCAAAGCAAGCAAAAGGAAAGAAATAGCAAAGATTAGAGCACAAATAAATGAAATTGAAAACATGAAAACAATAGAGAAAATCAATAAGGCCAGAAGTTGATTCTATGAGAAAATCAATAAGATTGATGGGCCCTTAGCAAGATTGACAAAAAGAAGAAGAGAGAGGATGCAAATAAATAAGATCAGAAATGGAAGAGGAGACATAACTACTGACCTCACAGAAATAAAGGAGGTAATAACAGGATACTATGAACAACTTTACGCTAATAAATACAACAATTTAGAGGAAATGGACGGGTTCCTGGAAAGACATGAACAACCAACTTTGACTCAAGAAGACATAGATGACCTCAACAAACCAATCACAAGTAAAGAAATTGAATTAGTCATTCAAAAGCTTCCTAAAAAGAAAAGTCCAGGACCAGATGGCTTCACATGTGAATTCTACCAAACGTTCCAGAAAGAATTAGTACCAATTCTCTTCAAACTCTTCAAAAAAATCGAAGTGGAGGGAAAACTACCTAATTCATTCTATGAAGCCAACATCACCCTCATACCAAAACCAGGCAAAGATATTACAAAAAAAGAAAACTACAGACCAATCTCTCTAATGAATACAGATGCAAAAATCCTCAATAAAATTCTAGCAAATCGTATCCAACAACACATTAAAAGAATTATACATCATGACCACGTAGGATTCATCCCAGGTATGCAAAGATGGTTCAACATAAGAAAATCAATTAATGTAATACACCATATCAACAAATCAAAGCAGAAAAATCACATGATCATCTCAATTGATGCAGAGAAGGCATTCGACAAGATTCAACATCCTTTCCTGTTGAAAACACTTCAAAAGATAGGAATACAAGGGAACTTCCTTAAAATGATAGAGGGAATATATGAAAAACCCACAGCTAATATCATCCTCAATGGGGAAAAATTGAAAACTTTCCCCCTAAGATCAGGAACAAGACAAGGATGTCCACTATCATCACTATTATTCAACATTGTGTTGGAGGTTCTAGCCAGAGCAATTAGACAAGAAAAAGAAATACAACGCATCAAAATTGGAAAGGAAGAAGTAAAACTATCACTGTTTGCAGACGACATGATACTATACGTCAAAAACCCGGAAAAATCCACAACAAAACTACTAGAGCTAATAAATGAGTACAGCAAAGTAGCAGGTTACAAGATCAACATTCAAAAATCTGTAGCATTTCTATACACTAGCAATGAACAAGCAGAGGGGGAAATCAAGAAACGAATCCCATTTACAATTGCAACTAAAAGAATAAAATACCTAGGAATAAATTTAACTAAAGAGACAAAAAACCTATATAAAGAAAACTACAAAAAACTGCTAAAAGAAATCACAGAAGACCTAAATAGATGGAAGGGCATACCGTGTTCATGGATTGGAAGACTAAATATAGTTAAGATGTCAATCCTACCTAAATTGATTTACAGATTCAATGCAATACCAATCAAAATCCCAACAACTTATTTTTCAGAAATAGAAAAACCAATAAGCAAATTTATCTGGAAGGGCAGGGTGCCCCGAATTGCTAAAAACATCTTGAGGAAAAAAAACGAAGCTGGAGGTCTCGCGCTGCCTGACTTTAAGGCATATTATGAAGCCACAGTGGTCAAAACAGCATGGTATTGGCATAAAGATAGATATATCGACCAATGGAATCGAATAGAGTGCTCAGATATAGACCCTCTCATCTATGGACATTTGATCTTTGATAAGGCAGTCAAGCCAACTCACCTGGGACAGAGCAGTCTCTTCAATAAATGGTGCCTAGAGAACTGGATATCCACATGCAAAAGAATGAAAGAAGACCCATCTCTCACACCCTATACAAAAGTTAACTCAAAATGTATCAAAGATCTAAACATTAGGTCTAAGGCCATAAAACAGTTAGAGGAAAATGTTGGGAGATATCTTATGGATCTTACAACTGGAGGCGGTTTTATGGACCTTAAACCTAAAGCAAGAGCACTGAAGAAGGAAATAAATAAATGGGAACTCCTCAAAATTAAACACTTTTGTGCATCAAAGAACTTCATCAAGAAAGTAGAAAGACAGCCTTCACAATGGGAGACAATATTTGGAAATGATATATCAGATAAAGGTCTAGTATCCAGAATTTATAAAGAGATTGTTCATCTCAACAACAAAAAGACAGCCAACCCAATTACAAAATGGGAAAAAGACTTGAACAGACACCTCTCAGAAGAGGAAATACGGATGGCCAAGAGGCACATGAAGAGATGCTCAATGTCCCTGGCCATTAGAGAAATGCAAATCAAAACCACAATGAGATATCATCTCACACCCACCAGAATGGCCATTATCAACAAAACAGAAAATGACAAGTGCTGGAGAGGATGCGGAGAAAGAGGCACACTTATCCACTGTTGGTGGGAATGTCAAAGGGTGCAACCACTGTGGAAGGCAGTTTGGCGGTTCCTCAAAAAGCTGAATATAGAATTGCCATACGACCCAGCAATACCATTGCTAGGTATCTACTCAAAGGACTTAAGGGCAAAGACACAAACGGACATTTGCACACCAATGTTTATAGCAGCATTATTTACAATTGCAAAGAGATGGAAACAGCCAAAATCTCCATCAACAGAAGAGTGGCTAAACAAACTGTGGTATACACATACGATGGAATATTATGCAGCTTTAAGACAAGATAAACTTATGAACCATGTAATAACATGGATGGACCTAGAGAATATTATGCTGAGTGAATCCAGCCAAAAACTAAAGGACAAATACTGTATGGTCCCACTGATGTGAACGGACATTCGAGAATAAACTTGAAATATGTCATTGGTAACAGAGTTCAGCAGGAGTTAGAAACAGGGTAAGACAATGGGTAATTGAAGCTGAAGGGATACAGACTGTGCAACAGGACTAGATACAAAACTCAAAAATGGACAGCACAATAATACCTAATTGTAAAGTAATCATGTTAAAACACTGAATGAAGCTGCATCTGAGCTATAGGTTTTTGTTTTGTTTTGTTTTGTTTTGTTTTGATTTTACTATTATTACTTTTATTTTTTTCTCTATATTAACATTCTATATCTTTTTCGGTTATGTTGCTAGTTCTTCTAAACCAATGCAAATGTACTAAGAAATGATGATCATGCATCTATGTGATGATGTTAAGAATTAATGATTGCATGTGTAGAATGGTATGATCTCTAAATGTTGGGTTAATTTCTTTTTTTCCGTTAATTAAAAAAAAAAAAAAAAAAGAGAAGGGATAATTGGAGATGAAGGGATACAGACTGTACAACGGGACTGGATATAAAAACTCAGAAATGGACAGCACAATACTACCCAATTGTAATGCAATTATGTTAAAACACTGAATGAAGCTGCATGTGAGGTATAGGTTTTTTGTTTTTGTTTTTTTTGTTTTTTTTCTTTCTATTATTGTTTTAATTCTTATTCTGTTGTCTTTTTATTTCTTTTTCTAAATCGATGCAAATGTACTAAGAAATGATGAATATGCAACTATGTGATGTTATTAAGAATTACTGATTGTACATGTAGATTGGAATGATTTCTAATTGTTTTGTTAATTCTTTTTTTAATTAATAAAAAAAAAAAAGAATTAATGATTGCATGTGTAGAATGGTATGATCTCTAAATGTTGGGTTAATTTCTTTTTTTCCGTTAATTAAAAAAAAAAAAAAAGAGAAGGGATAATTGGAGATGAAGGGATACAGACTGTACAACGGGACTGGATATAAAAACTCAGAAATGGACAGCACAATACTACCCAATTGTAATGCAATTATGTTAAAACACTGAATGAAGCTGCATGTGAGGCATAGGTTTTTTGTTTTTGTTTTTTTTGTTTTTTTTTGCTTTTTTTTCTTTCTATTATTGTTTTAATTCTTATTCTGTTGTCTTTTTATTTCTTTTTCTAAATCGATGCAAATGTACTAAGAAATGATGAATATGCAACTATGTGATGTTATTAAGAATTACTGATTGTACATGTAGATTGGAATGATTTCTAATTGTTTTGTTAATTCTTTTTTTAATTAATAAAAAAAAAAAAAATGCCAGCAAACAGAATCTAACTAACAGTGTATTGAAAGAATTATACACCAAGATCAAGTGGATTTTATCCCAGGTATGCAAGGGTGGTTCAACATAAGAAAATCAATCAATTAAAGGAATATACCCCATTAACAGAATGAAGGGGGAAAAAACATGATCATCGCATTTTGGTGCAGAAAAGGCATGTGACAAAATCCAGCACACTTCTTGATAAAAAACATTTAAGAAACTAGAAATTGAAGCAAAGTTCCTAAATATGATAAAGAGCATATATGAAAAACCCACAGCTAATGTCATACTCAATGGTAAAAAACTGAAAGCTTTACCTCTAAGATCAGGAACAAGACAAGAATGCCCACAAACTGTCACCACTGTTAATTCAGCGTTGAACTGGAAGTTCTAGCTAGAGCAATTATGCAAGAAAAAGAAATAAAAGGCTTCCAAATTATAATAGAAGAAATGAAACTTTCCTCATATGCAGATGACAAGTTCCTATACACAGAAAATCCTCAAAAAATCTTCTAGACATAATAAAGAATGTCAGCAAAGTGACAGGGTTCAAGATCAATGTGCATAAAGTCTGAGATGGTATAATCTAGGAATGCCTAGAGTGTACAATGATAGTGACTAAACGTACAAATTAAAAAATTTCTTTGCATGAGGAAGAACAAAGAAATGTCAATATTGCAGGGTGTTGAAAGTAGATGGTAATTCATATTTGAAAACTTTAACTTATGTGTGAGACTGAAGCAAAAAATGCTTATTTGGTACAAAATTTATATTTTGACCAGTGCATTTCCTAATATAATTTATATGGACAGTTCAATAGAACACCATAAGCACAAAGAACCTTGAGTAGGGCATGAGATTTTGTAGGTTTGTCCAGAGTGATGCCCCGATAAATCCCAGAGTGATTTGAACAGTGAATAAAAAAGTATTTGCAAAGTCCCCTTGGGGGAATGGTGAGAAAGGGGGAAAATTCAACTTCCCCATTTAGAGAAGGCCTGATATTCTTGCAAGTAGTGAGGACAACAAAATCAATAGGCTGAACCCTCAATCTTGGGGTATGATCATATGAAACTTATCCCCACAAAGATAGGCTAAGTCAACTTAAAAACAGGCCTTAGAGTCACCCCCAGAGAACCTTTGTTGTTGCTCAGATATGGCCTCTCTCTCAGCAACATGACAAGCAAACTCGCTGCCCTCCCCCTCTCTAGGAGGGACATGACTCCTAGAGGTGTAAACCTCCCTGGCAACGTGAGACAGAAATCCTAGGATGTGCTGGGACTCAGCTTCAAAGGATTGAGAAAACCTTCTCGATCAAAAGGGGGAAGAGAGAAATGAGCCAAAATAAAGTGTCAGTGGTTGAGAGATTTCAAATAGAGTCAAGAGGTTATCCTGGAGGTTATTCTTATGCATTATATAGATTGCCCTTTTCAGTTTAAGGTGTTATTAGAGAAGCTAGAGGGAAGTGCCTGAAACTGTAGAGCTGTGTTCCAGTAGCCAAGTTTCTTTAAGATGATTGTATAATGATACAGCTTTCACAAAGTGACTGTGTGATTGTGAAAACCTTGTTCTGATTCTCCTTTTATTTATGGTATGGACAGATGAGTAAAAAATATGGATTAAAATAAATAAATAATAGGGGGAACAAATGATAAAATAAATTGGGTAGAAGGAAATACTAGCAGTCAATGAGAGGGAGGGGTAAGGAGTATGGTATGTATGAGTTTTTTCTTTTTATTTCTTTTTCTAGAGTGATGTCAATGTTCTGAGAAATGATCATGGTGATGAATATACAACTATGTGACAATATTGTGAGCCACTGATTGCACACCAAGCATGGAATGTTCATACATTAAGAATGTTCAAGGCTGCATGTTGATTGGTTTATTAATAAAAAATTTTTTTAAAAAGATCAATGGGCAATAATTAGCAGTTTTCTATATACTAAGAAGAAGAAACTAAGAAAAATTTCCACTTACACTGACAATTAAAATAATCAATACATCTAACCAAGGATGTAAGTGACTTGTACACAGAAACTACTAAATGTTGCTAATAGAAATCAAGAGACCTAAACAAACAGAAGGATATTTTGTGTTTGTGGACTGAAAGACTAGATATTACTATGATGCCAATTCTACCCAAAGCGATTTACAGATTCGTTTCCCAATCAAAATTTCAATGACCGACTAAATGTACATTTAAATTTAAATATAAAAAAATGTTTTTGCATGAGGAAGAACAAAGGAATGTCATTACTGCAGGGTGCTGAAAATAGATGGTAATTAATATTATAAATTTTAATTTATATGTGAGACTAGAGCAAAAAATATTTATTTGGTACAAAATTTATGTTTTCACTAGTGCATTTTCTAATATAACTTATGTTCACAGCTTAATTGAACACCATAAGTACATGGAACCTTGAGTAGGGCATGAGATTTTGTTGGTTTGCCCAGAGTGATTAGAAAAGTGAATAAAAAAGTATTTGCAAAGTCCCCTTCGGGAAATGGTGAGAAAGGGAGAAAATTCAACTTCCCCAAGTTGAATTCTTGATATTTTCACAAGCAGTGCAGACAACCAAAGCTATAGGCTGAGCCCCCAGTCTTGGGGGTTGTTCATATGAAACTTGACCCCACAGGGTCAAGTAGGTCAAGCCTACTTAAAATTAGGCTGAAGAGCCAGCCCAAAGAGAACCTCTTTTGTTGCTCAGATGTGGCCTCTCTCTCCAGCTAACACAACAAGCAAACTCACCACCCTTCCCCTGTCTATGTGGGACATGATTCCCAGGGGTGTGGACTTTACTGGCAACATGGGGCAGAAATCCTAGAATGAGCTGAGATTCGGCATCAAGGGATTGAGAAAACCTTCTCGGCCAAAAGGGGGAAGAGTGAAATGAGACAAATTAAAGTGTCAGTGGCTGAGAGATTCCAAACAGAATTGAGAGGTTATCCTGGAAATTATTCTTACACATTAAATAGATATAACCTTGTTAGTCAGGATGTAATGGAGAGACTGGAGGGAACTGCCTGAAAGTGTGGAGCTGTGTTCCAGTGGCCATGTTTCTTGAAGATGACTGTATAACGATACAGCTTTCACAATGTGACTGTGTGATTGTGAAAATCTTTTGGCTGATGCTCCTTTTATCTACCTTATCAACAGACGAGTAAAACATATGGAATAAAATACTAAAGGGAGCACTAGAGACAGATACGAAGACAGAAGAGAGAGGTGTGGAGAAGACTGCAGAAAGGAAGACTATGAGTAAAGGTAAAAAGAAGGAAAATTAGATATGACATATAAAATCCAGAAGGCAAAATAGTAGAAGAAAGTACTACCCATGCAATAATAACACTGAATGTTAATGGATTAAACTCTCCAATCAAAAGACATAGTGTGGCAGAATGGATTAAAAAACAGGACCCATCTATATGCTATCTCTACTCAAAGGACACGAGGCCAAGGACACAAATGGACATTTACACACCAATGTTTATAGCAGCATTATTGACAATTACCAAGAGATGGAAGCAGCCAAAATGTCCATCAACAGACAGTTGGCTAAACAAACTGTGGCATTTACGTAGGATGGAATATTATGCAGCTGTAAGACAGAAAAAGTTATGAAGCATGTAACAACATGAATGGACCTTAAGGACATTATGCTGAGTGTGATTAGCCAGAAACAAAAGGACAAATACTGTATGGTCTCACTGATATGAACTGACATTAGTGAATAAACTTGGAATATTTCCTTGGTAACAGAGACCATTTGGAGATAGAAATAGGGTAAGATATTGGGTAATTGGAGCTGAAGGGATACAGATTGTACAACAGGACTGAATATAAAAACTCAGAAATGGACAGCACAATATTACCTAACTGTAATACAATTATGTTAAAACACTGAATGAAGCTGCATATGAGAATGATAGAGGGAGGAGGGCTGGGGCATAAATGAAATCACAAAGAAAGATAGACGATATAATCTAGGAATGCCTAGAGTGTATAATGATAGTGATTAAATGTACAAATTTTAAAAATGTTTTTGCATGAGGAAGAACAAAAGAATGTCATTACTGCAGTGTGCTGAAAATAGATAGTAATTAATATTTTAAAATTTCAACTTATGTGTGAGACTAAAGCAAAAAATGTTTATTTGGTACAAATTTATACTTTGACTAGTGCATCTCCTAATATAACTTATGTAGATAGTTGATTAAACACCTTAAGTACATGGAACTTTGTACTGGACATGAGATTTTGCTGGTTTGTCCAGGTGATGCCCTGATGAATCCCAGAGTGATTTGATCAGTGAGTGGAAAAGTATTTGCAAAGTCCCCTTTGGGGAATGGTGAGAACGGGGGAAAACACAACTTCCCCAAGTTGGATTCTTGATATTCTCACAAGCAATGTGGGCAACCAAAGCTATAGGCTGAGCTCCCAATCTTGGGGTTTGTTCATAAGAAACTTAACCCCACAGGGGATAGGTCAAGCCTACTTAAAATTAGGCTTAAGAGTCACCCCCAAGAGAACCTCTTTTGCTGCTCAGATGTGGCCTCTCTTTCCAGCCAACACAGCAAGCAAACTCACCACCCTCCCCCTGCCTATGTGGGACATGACTCCCAGAGGTATTGATCTTCCTGGCAACGTGGGACAGAAATCCCAGAATGAGCTGAGAGTCAGCATCAAGGGATTAAGAAAAGCTCTAGAATGAGCTGAGATTCAGCATCAAGGGATTGAGAAAACCTTCTCCACCAAAAGGGGGAAGAGTGAAATGAGACAAAGTGTCAATGGCTGAGAGATTCTAAACAGAGTCGAGAGGTTATCCTGGAGGTTATTCTTACGCATTAAGTAGATATCACCTTGTTATTCAAGATGTAATGGAGAGGCTGGAGGGAACTGCCTGAAAATGTTAGTGCTGTGTTCCAGTAGCCATGTTTCTTGATGATGATTGTATAATGATATAGCTTTCACAATGTGACTCTGTGATTGTGAAAACCTTGTGTCTGATGCTCCTTTTAGCTACTATAACAACAGAAGAGTAGAACATATGGAATAAAAATAAATAATAGGGGGAACAAATGTTAAAATAAATTTAGTTTGAAATGCTAGTGATCAATGAAAGGGAGGGTAAGGGGTATGGTACGTAAATTTTTTTTTTCTGTTTTTGTTTTATTTTTCTGTTGTCTTTTTATTTCTTTTTCTGAATTGATGGAAATGTTCTGGGAAATGATCATGATGATGAATATGCAATTATCTGATGATATTGTGAATTGCTGAGTGTATGTGTTAGGAGTGTTTGTGTTTCTTTCTTGTAATTTTTTTTAATTAATAAAAAATTAAAATAAATAATGGGGGAACAAAATTAAAATGGATTTAGATTGAAATGCTAGTGGTCAATGAGGGAGAGGGGTAAGGGGTATGGTATGTAAGAATTTTTTTCTGTTTTCTTTTTATTTCTTTTTCTGAATAGATGCAAATGTTTCAAGAAATGATCATGATGATGAAGAAAAAAGAAATTTCAATGACCTATTTTGCAGAAATGGAAAAGTTAATCATCAAATTTACATGGAAGGGTAAGGGGCCCCAAATAGCTGAAGCAATATTTAAAAAGAAGAAGGAAGTTGGAGGACTCACAACTTATCTTAAAACTTATTACTAAGCCATAGTAATCAAAACAGTATGGTACTAGCACAAGGACAGACATAATAGAGAAATGGAATTGAACTGAGCATTCAGAAATCAACTGTCACATTTATGGCCAATTGATTTTTTGTTTGTTTAAAAGAAATTTAATGTACCCAATAAATTGTCTGAATCAAAGATTTTCATTAATTCTTCTGCCAAAAAAACAATGATTTCCATTTACAACTATTTTTTAAGATAAAAACAGCAAGTCAATTAAATAAAAGTGTGGCCTTGAGCTATAAACATTACGTTTTAACGCACTGATTGAGTGAAAAACCTAGAATACCACTGTCAGATGTTACTCATTGTTGGCCTTCAGCAATGAATGGGTGCAGCTTTACTGTGAAGTCTCCAAAAATGCTTTGCAGTACCTCACATACAGCTGGTACACAGCCTCAAAAGTTGGAGTCATTCCCATAATAGGCATCTTCAATAAAAAGTTGTTTTTGTGGATCATAGCTCCCAAGTAGTTCAATTTTAGGTTTGCAGTTTTTAACTTCACTACCTTTTCTAGCCAAATCTCTCAGATTGCTTTCATCCATACATAGTATATAATCAAATGTGGACAACTGATTTCTTTTTAACTTTTTTATTGCATAGTATAACATATATACAAAACAAAGAAATAAAAAAGCAATAGTTTTCAAAGCACTCTTCAACAAGTAGTTACAGGACAGACCCAGAATTTGTCATGAACTACCACACAATCCTTTCAGATTTTCCCTTCTAGCTGCTCCAAAGTATAGGAGGCTAAAAGGCTTAAATATTTTTTATCACCACAATCGACTATTTTTTCTTTTTTGTGAAAAATAGCATACATACAAAAAAGCAATAAATTTCAAAGCACAGTACCACAATTAGTTATAGGACATATTTCAAAGTTTGACATGGATTACAATTCCACAATTTTAGGTTTTTAATTCTAGCTCCATTACTAAAAAAGATATCAATTTAATGATTTAACAATCATATTCAGTTGTTAAATCTTATCTTCGTATCTTTTCTGTGTAACTCCACCACCATCTTTGATCTTTCTATCCCTCTCTTTAGGGGTGTTTGGGCTATGGCCAAACTTTTTCATGTTGGAGGGGTCTGTCACTAATATGGGGTAGACAGATGAAACTATCTGATGTTCTGGAGAGGTTGGGTCCTTTAGGTTTCAGGACTTAACTGGTCCAGGTATCCATCTGAAGGTTGCAGGTTTCTAGAAAGTTACTCTAGTGCATGGAACCTTTGTGGAATCTTATATATTGCCCTAGGTGCTCTTTAGGATTGGCTGGAATGGTCTTGGTTGGGGTTTGGCTGGTTATGATAGGTAGTAAGGTCTTACATAAAAGTAACCTCCAGAGTGACCTCTCAACTCTATTTGAACTCTTTCTGCCACTGATACTTTATTAGTTGCACGTCTTTTGCCCCTTTTGTTCAGGATGAAATTGTTGCTCCCATAGTGCCAGGGCCAGATTTATCCCTGGGAGTCATGTCCCACATCTCCAGGGAGACTTTCACCTCTGGATGTCATGTCCCACATTGGCCAACTGATTTTTGACAAGAATGTCAAGTCCACTCCACTGGGAAAGAAAAGTCTCTTCAACAATGGTGCTGGGAAAACTGGATGTCCAGACACAAGATAATGGTGGATCCCTACCTTGCATCATTTATAAAAATCAACTCAAAATCAGTCAAAGATGTAAATATAAGAGCCAGAACTGTCAAACTTCCAGAAGAAAATGTAGGGAACTATCTGAAGGGCCTTGAGCTAGGCAACAATTTCTCAGACTTCACATCCTAAGCACAAGTAAGAAAAGAAAAAAAACAGATAAATGGGACTTCATTGACTTTTGAACATCATAGGACTTTATCATGAAAGTAAAAAAAAAACCTACACAATGGGAGAAAATGTTTGGAACCACATATTTAACATTCAGAACATATAAAGAACTCCCACAACTCAACAATAAAAAAGACAAACCACCATATAAAAAATGAGCAAAAGACATGAATAGGCCTTTCTCCATTGAGAATATACAAGGGCCAAAAAGTACATGAAAAGATGCTCATCATTAGCCATTAGGCAGATGCAAATCAAAACCACAATGAAATTCCATTTCACCCCCACTGAAATGGCTACTATTAAAAAAACAGAAAATTCCAAGTGTTAGAGACAATGTGGGGAAATAGGAATACACATTAATTGTTAGCTGGAAGTAAAATGGTGCAACCACTGTGGAGGATAGTTTGGCAGTTCTTCAGAAAGTTAGATGTAGAATCACCATACGACCTGGCAATCCCATTCTAGGTATATACCCCAAAGAGCTGAAATCAGGGACTAGAACAGATATTTTCATACTAACGCTCATAGCAGCACTATTCACAATTGACAAAAGATGGAAGCAATCCAAGTGTCCATCAACTGATGAATGGATAAACAAAATGTGGTATATACCCACAATGAAATATTATTCAACCATACAAAGGAATGAAGTTCTGATGTATGAGACAACATGGATGAATCTTGAAGACATCATATTGAGTGAAATAAATCAGACACAAAAACACAAATATTATATGATCTCACTGATATGAATTAAAATAAGCAAAATCACAGAGTCAGAATCTAGGATACAAGTTACCAGGGGACAGAGTAGGGGTAGGGAATAGAAACTTAATGCTTAAATTATACAGAGTTTCTATTTGGGACAATAGAAAAGTTTTGGTAATTATAGTGGTGATAGCAGCACAACATTATGACTATTACTCACAGCACTGAATTTTGTATTTGAATGTGGCTAAAAGGAAATTTTAGATTGTATATATGTTACTACAACAAAGTTTTCTTAAAATATATGCAATTGCACAACACTAATAGTGGTCCTTAAGTTAAACTGTGGACTTTGGTTAATAGTATAATTATAAAAATGCATTTTTATCAATCGCAACAAATGTACCACACCAAAGTATTAATAATAGGTGGTAGATGGGAATTCTGTATTTTATGCATGGTTTTTCTGTAAAACCTACAACTTCTCTAATAAAAAATGAAAAACAATTTTTTTAAATGTAAATGTTTTCCTCATATTAAATATAGTATGTATGGTCTCGTCTTCCACCACTACAAAAGTTTTAACACTTATTTCCTCCCTCTAACTGCCCACCATCCACCTCTGCCAGGAATTTACTGAAATAGTCTGGATTTAGTTCAAGATGTTAGTTCTTCTCCTAGAGTTATATTCCATGTCTCAACCTCTTATAATTTTCTTCATTATCCTCTTGAGCCAAATTTTGGAAGAACTCTTTGGCTTGACCATCTAATTCATTAATTTAGTTATCTATTACATTCATTCTACTATTCAGCCTGCCACTGAAGTTTCATTTCAGCAAACACGTTTTCTATTTCCAAAATTTTTCCTGTTTTTTGTTCCTTTTTCAGAGCACCCCATTGCTATTTTATGGAAATGAGATTCTCTTGAATCTTTGAAGACATTTTTAATAAAAAATATTATCCTTTGTCTATTACATTCCGTTTGTTTTCCTCAAAGATTGATTTCTCTGCTTGGCTTGGTGTCCTCTTTCATCCAGTTGCTTTTCTTAAATATTTATTGATTCTTGGTTAAACAAATTGGTGGCTAAATTTGGTTTTCCTAGCACAATGGTTCTCAACCCCATTGCATTTTAGAAATCACCTTTAATTTAAAAAGGAAAAGACTCTCTTTAATATACACCTACACTAAGAACCACTGCTTTATGTAATACGAAAATCACTCTTCTCCCTACCATGAATGTGCATGATGATTATAAGAGTTCTAGCTATCAGGAGTATTAGGCAGGGGTGGAAGTAAGCAACTAGCCCTGTGCCTTCTGACTGAAGGAGCTCCACATTCATAGTAGCAACCACAAGTTCTTTAAGGTATTACCTGGATTACTTCTCTCACCCTAAAGCCTACATTGGAGATAACTCCAGCTTATGTATATATATATAATCTAACATCTTAACCTGGGAATAAATTTCATAATCAGCTATTCTAGAGGGGCCCTCATATGGCTGTTCTGAAGTCTGGTATTTATTACCTTTTGACCACCCTTAGCCCTCTCCTACTTCTAAAAGACTCTGAGCTTTGGGGTTTTCCAGAATTGTGACTGGGAAAGTCATTTTCTAGTGGTTCCCTTTTAAGCCTGTATTGAGTCACAGCTTTCTCCACACTGTTAGGTTTTACAACCAATCTGATGCAATGTGCATTGTGATGTTCATAAATTCCTCAATGTTTCTGTTCTGCACATGACACTCTTTCCAGTTTCCCAACACTACTAAGGATGTATCCTTTTCCCCCTATTTTCTTATTATTATTTGTTATTTAACTAGATTTTTTCATTATAAAAATCAAATACACTTATATTAAGCAATTCAAATCCAAACTAAAGAATGTAAGTTTTGAAAAGTAGCATTCTTGCCTACCAATTTTCCTCCTTGTTTTCTGTTAACACTACTTAAATAATTACTGTTATGTTATTATAATTATTTTTTTCTTTTCCACATTCTATTCTTTGAAAGTGAGTACTAACTCTAACCCACGATGAAGGAGAGGGGAATTAATTAATCTACATCTCTTGAGCAAGCAGTATCTAAATATATAATTTTTCTTTTAAATTCTTCTGTAAGGAAGATCTCTTCCTCCATTTATTTAATTATTCAGTCACTTATTTATGTCTGTATGGACTCATGAATATTTATTTTATCCTTTGAGACACAATTCAATGTTATGATTATTTTGTTGTTCACATTATTCAAAAACCTAAACTTCGGCCATTGGCAACTCTTTCTGGTTGGTTCCTGTATCCTTTCCATATACCCCCCGCCCCCATTTTGATATTTCCTTACTTTCTGGCACTATACAAGACACTCACGGTTCATCTCATGTTTTCCCTGCTTCAGCCCTAGAATAAGCCATTTCTTCAAGGACTCTGTGATGGTTTGAACTGTGCACCTAAAAAGATATGTTGAAAAAAAAAAAAAGAGATATGTTGCGGTTCTAACCCATGGTACCTGTGAATGTGAACTTATTTGGAAATAGGGTCTTTGCAGATGTAATTCAAATTAGAATGAGTCATACTAAATTAGAACTGACCCTAATCTAGTATGTTCAGTGTCCTTATGAGAGACACAGGGAGAAAAGGACATGTAAAGACAGAGGCAGAGACTAGAGTGATGCATCTACAAGCCAAGGAATGAAAGGATTGTTGGTAAACTCAGAAACAAAAAAAGGTAAGGAAGGATTCTCCCCTACAAGTTTCAAAAGGAGCACGACACTGCCAACATCCTGACTTTGGAATTCTGGCCTCCAGAACTGTGAGACAAAAAATTTCTGTGGTTTTCTTTTCCTGAATTGATGCAAATATTCTAAGAAATGATCATGATGATGAATATACAACTATGTGATGATATTGTAAATTACTGATGATACATGTAGAATGGAATGATCATATGGTAAGAATGTTTGCATTTGTATGTAGGTATGTTTAATAAATAAAATAATTTTTTAAAAAATTTCTGTGGTTTTAAGCCACATCGTTCGTGTTACTGTTTCAGTAGACCTAGAAAACTAAGACAGAGCCCTCGCTCCTTCTATTGGAAAACGGTATTTTACAAACCATGCCTGGATGCTGGACTTGCTCATTGCCACTATAGTGTGTCACCGCTACTAGAGTGTCACTGCTTCTAGGCCCTCTCAGTGGACAGAGCTAGAGAACAAATATATGTCTAGAAACCAGGTATACACACAAATCTATATTTATCTCTGTTTCTATCTGTATATAGCAAAATAAATATGAGTTCAGACCTATCTCTTGGACTCCAATTCAGCACCACAGGGCTCAGTCTGGCCTTCCCCCCCTTGCTCATGTGTAACATCCTCCTGTGACAATGAGAAACCCGGCTCCCTTATGTACAACTATTTTTACTGCTTTGTGCAACCCTGCAAACAGAGTTCTCTGACAGGTCAATTGACATTATGTATGTCCAAGCTCCTCGAAGGTAGGGACCACTTTTTCCTTGTTGCCCTAGGGCCTAACACAATGTGTGCACAGTGTTACCCAAATGTTTGTTGAATGAATAATGGGCTTTTGTAAATAGTATAACTAAAATGTAAGGGATTATTGTTATCATTGATAAACTTCCTATGTGATATAACTGACTACAGAGTCAGCTAATTCAACGCTCAATTCCTTTGTCTTATGATAACCTCTTCGTATAGGATCAACTTCCAGGAGTGCTTTCTCCCATTACTGAGTGCCACTAAATCATGTGCAGACTAGGCTCATTACAAATTCAAACTCAGCAATTCCGGTCCTTCTCTCATCAATTACTCCTAGAACAGGATGGTTCTGAAACCTGAATAATCACCAGAATCACTGGGATCCACTGATTCTGTAGGTCTGGATATAGCACCCTCAAGGGCAAGAATCAGAGTCTGTTTCATTCACTCTGTATTCTAAGTGCCTAGAATCATGCCAGACACATACAGAATAATCAATAAATATTTGTTGACTAAAGGAATGAATGCCTAGGGTGGGGTACAAGGAATTTTTTTAGGCTTCTAGAGTGATTCTGATGCACAGCCACAATCATCACTAATACAGGTCCTCTCACTATCATTCACCTCATAGTAATGAATGAATGGTACAATGGGATAGGAATAGCCTTTGGTATCAGACCTAGGATGAGATCTCAGATCTGACATTTACTAGCTCTGTGGCTTTTAAATAAATACTCCTCAGAATCCTAGCATCCTCATGTTTAAAACTAGAAGTTTAAAACATGATATGAATTTGCATGATAATACATTTAATGGATCTAACAAAGTGCCTGCTACATAGCAGAAACTCAATTCATGCTAATTCCTTTTCTTCCATTTCCCTTCTGATTCACTGAAAAGATGGAGGTCACCTGGTGCAAGTTCCTTAAATGGATCTCACCATAAAAGGTCTCTGTCTATTTATCTATCTTTTCAACCATCCAGAACTTCCTAAAGCTAATTCTTCCATCTGCGGAAGGGGACTCGGACTCCTCTATATTTGCTTTCTTCTAAGCGTTTTATTTCCTCCTCCAGCATTTCTCTTTGGCTTCCAAAATACAAAGGTTTTCCTTGTATTAAATAAGAATTTATAACCTTTTCTAGCCATTACTCCATTTCTATCCTACTATTCCTGCGAAACTTCTCACCTCTCCTTCATCGGTCAATCTCTCCTAAACTCATGACAATATACCTTTTCTGATGGCTACAGTCAACCAAAAGTGCTTTCTTAAGGGTTGGAGACAATTTCCCACTAAATCAAAGGTCTGTCCTCTGTCATTCTCCTCTCTGTAGGACTTAAAATCAATGACTGATCTCTCCCTTTTCTTGAAAATTCCTCCTACCAGGTTTTCTTCTATTTTTTGGTTTATGCATCCTCCTTCTCTAATATGATTCAGTATCTTTCACTCTGAATGAGGTACAAGGTGCCCATCGCTCTCTTCCCTGTTTTTCTCCCTACAAAGTTTCAAATTGTTTATGTAAAGTTATTATGTTTTTATGAGGAACCTGTCTTTCAACTCAATCTCTCTCCAAATTTTTGGTTGGGCAAAGTCCTTTACAGAAAATTTCATTTCAAAACTAATTAAATTTATTTGGAAGGTTTTAAATTGTCTTGCCTCTTAAGAGACCTACTTCAAATTTCTCCATTTTGTCAATGACACCAAAATTTTAACTTGGCTTTAAACCCCAAATAGTCTTCAATTCTTCTCCTCACTAAATCTAATCAATATATACAGAACTTTCATCTCTTCTTGTTTATTAAGATCATCTTAGTCTAGATCCTTTATTATACACATCTGGCTCTTATGAGTCTTTTTTGTCCTATACCTTAACTCTAATGAACTTCATACTCCAATGTCTCATTAATCTGTTCAAGTTACCATATTTCATCAAGTTACTCTCCTGCTCCAGAATCTACATATTGTTTTCCACCCATTTATTCTTCCATAGCCAAACTTCTGGGTCCTGGCTTTCATGACTCTACCAAATATCACCTTCACTGGCCAGTCCTCACCCATCCATTCCCCACCCCACACCTAGAATAACACACATAGATGCTTGATTATTTATTAATTAGGTCATCTACTCTTTCCTCCTCTCCAATTCAGACAGGTTCTGCCTTGTGCTCCCTATCAACCATCCTACCTAAATCCAAGATATTTTCCCACTGAAATGACCTTCCCACTTCTGTTTTCTTATCAAAGTCCTACCCACTCTTTAAAACGCAATCCAAGTCTGTCCTCCTCTGTGAAACCTTCCCTAATAGTTCTGGATAACAAAAAATCCTCTACCTACTCTAGACTCCATCACAACCACATTGTATCACCTTATTATAGAATATATCTTCTCTAGCCTATGTTTTTAATGTCTCCCTCCCTACTCATGGCTTCCCATTATGAAATATCCTTATTCATTTTTTTCCATTTATGAAGCAAAAATAATATTTTTCTGACCTTACAACTCCTTTGGGGTGTTCTCATCCTTTCTCCCTCTCCCTTTCCCCTCCACCCTTAACCATCAGATTTCTTAAAAGAGTAGTTTACACTCACTGCCCCTACTTTCTCTGCTCCCATTCCTTCTCCAACCAACTGCGACCTGGCTCTTATTCCTAAAACTGCTTACACTGAGCCCAACAAAAGACCTCCACACTGACAGATCCAATAAACATAGCAGCAGATATCTGGTGTTTTGGCATTCTGGCAACAATACCCTGATTTCCCTTGGGGAGCTGTCCCAGTCCTAAAATCTGATGGGACCATCAAGCATGGGCTAGCCTCTGGGGTGGAGACAGGCCTGAAGAGTAAGACTCCCTTGCACAATTAGAAAAGCTGGTTGGGGCTGAGTTAGCCCCGTGGACCCATATGATCCTGGGAGCTGCTCTGTTTCCTGGCCTTCCCAAGGCTTTATTATTCTACTTTCACTCACTTCTGTGGGCTTACCTGGAATCTATCCATAAATTCCCCTTTCCTGCTAGGTTAGCCAAATTCAATTTCTGTTGCTTATAACCAAAGAGAAACTGGTCCTACAAGTAGAAGTAGAAATAGCACCTTCTCATCTCACAATTGCACTACAAATTATTCTTCATGTCCCCTTCACTGTGGCTTCTAATGTTTAAGAAATTATAGCAACAAGAGTGACAATGTTTTCACCAGGAGACCCATTAAAGGTTTCATTATTTGGGGCTCCACAGGCCACCAGGCAATACACAAAAGAGAAATTACAGGGAATATAGATGAAAAATCAGGGGAAACCTGAAGCACCTGTTGTACAAAGACACTAGAAGTTAAATTAGCAGTAGACTACTGCTACCCTACACAAGCAGGATCAGCAAGGCCTCAGACCTCTCAGAATGAGAGTTTGCAAACCACATCCATCTGACTCCAAAGATTAGGCTCTTTAATAATATTCCTGTCTACTGATAGCAATCTGTTTGCAGCTCCTTCATCAAGCAATGACACCTTTGATTATTTCCATGCCTTCATAACTTCACTTTGTCTGGAATACCCATATTAACTTTTCACCTGGGAACTCCTAGGTATCCTCTTTGAAACTTCCTCTGCTCTCTAGAGTTTAGACCAGATAATACTGATAATCCCAAACATCCTGATATAACATTCCACATAGTTCACGTACTTAATAGAAAATACACTCTATATACTTTCTGATCTTTCCCACTAGACTGCATGTTTCTAAATGATAATGATCACATGTTTAATATCTGTGTCCTCAACAAGTAGTACTCAGTAAGGAAGTAATAAATGAATCATAGATTTGGGGTACTGACATTTAATTTAGACTCTAATGAATACTGCATTAAAATGGCCATTCTCCCATCCTCCCAATGCCCATAAACATCTTAAGAGCAGAGTCTATATCATTTACTACTTCAGCATTATCTTTAGCACCTAATAGTTTAGGCAAATGGTAAACATTCAATAAATACTTGATGAGCTGAATTACAAACAGAGTATTAGCACATTAATAGGAGCAACTTATCACGCACTACCAATTAAAAGATCTGGCCTTCTGAAGTAGTGCAATTGTACCCATACGGAAAATTTAATGAGAAAAAGAAAAATTATCAAATTGGACAGTTAACAGCTTTTCTCTTAGTGAGAGTTCCACAAGTACTTTATGGATAACAAGAGTCAACCTTTAGAGCTCAGAGTAAAAGCTCAAAGCACATATATCTGTACATATTGGAAGGAAGATTACATGTTTTAATGGAGCTGTGACAACCTTAATTAGATTCCACTAACCCTTAACAGATCCATAATAGGAGTACGGGACATAAGGATAATTAATAGCAGTCAATTAATGCCAAATCTACCTATACTAGGATTTACATAGTTATCTTTGCATAATATATAAGACAGCAGTCATTCATTCATTCAGTAAACATTTATTAAGTGTCTACTAATGACCAAAGCTATGAAAGGTCTAGGAATCCAAAGATGAAGTTCCTGTGTTGGTGTGGTTCTAGCTCTGCCATGTGTTTAAGAATACACAGTGAATTGTAAACCCTGGAGGTGCCCAATGTGGAGCACTGAGGTTAGTAGTCAGATAGGAAAGGCGAATGAACACAAACTTACATCAGTGTGGTAAATGTTAACACAAAAACAAGTACAAGATATTATGGGAATCATATCATATGGAATTTTGAATAGGACGTGAGATCTTGTGGGTTTGTACAGATTAGTGTGATGCCCTGATACATCCCAGAGTGATTTGGGCAGAGCAAAAAAATACTTGCAAAGTTCCCTTGGGGGGCTGGGGAGAAAGGAGGAAATATTAAATTTCCCCATTTGGTGAGACAAAGTGTCAATGGCTGAGAGATTCCAAACAGAGTCGAGAGGTTATCCTGGAGGTTATTCTTACGTGTTAAGTAGATATCACCTTGTTGTTCAAGATGTAGTGGAGAGGCTGGAGGGAATTGCCTGAAAATGTAGTGCTATGTTCCAGTAGCTATGTTTCTTGATGATGATTGAACAATGATAAAGCTTTCACAATGAGACTCTGTGAATGTGAAAACCTTATGTTATGATATAGCTACTATATCAACAGAAGAGTAGAACATATGGAATAAAAATAAATAACAGGGGGAAAAATGTTAAAATAAATTCAGTTTGAGATGCTAGTGGTAAATGAAAGTGAGGGGTAAGGGGTATGATATGTATAGTCTTTTTTTCTCTATTATCATTTTATTTCTTTTTCTAAATCGATGCAAATGTACTAAGAAATGATGAATATGCAACTATGTGATGATATTAAGAATTACTGATTATATATGTAGAATGGAATGATATCTAAATGTTTTGTTTGTTAATTTTTTTTAATTAATAAAAAAAAGTTTAAAAAAAAAAATTTCCCCATTTGGGGAATTCCTGATATTCTCACAAGGAGTGGGGACAATCAATTCAGTAGGTTGAGCCCTCAATCTTGGGCTCACCCTATGAATTTATTCCCACAAAGGAGAAGCTAAGCCTACTTATAATTATCTAAGAGTCACCTCCAGAGAAACTCTTTTGTTGTTCAGATGTGGTCTCTCTCTCTAAGCCAACTCAGCAGGTGAACTCACTGGCCTTCCCCACGACATGGGACATGGCTTTCAGGGGTATAAACCTCCCCGGCAAGGTGGGACAGGACTCTCAGGTATGAGCCAGGATCCAGCAGCATGGGATTGAGAAAACTTCTCCACCAAAAGGAAGTAGAAAGAAATGAGACAAAGTAAAGTTTCAGTGGCTGAGAGATTTCAAACAGTCGAGAGGTTATTCTGGAGGTTATTCTTATGCATTATACAGATATCTCTTTTTAGTTTATGGTTTATTGGAGTGACGAGACAGAAGTACCTGAAACTGCTGAACTGTATTCCAGTAGCTTTGATTATTGTAAGATGATTGTATAGTTATAGATTTTAATAATGTGATCACGTGATTGTGAAAACCTTGTGTCTGATGCTCCATTTATCCAGGATATGGAAAGATGAGTAAAAAAATAAGGACAAAAAATAAATAGGGGACTGGGGATAAGGGGCAAAGAAAACTGGGTAGATTGAAATACTAGGGGTCAATAAGAGGAAGGGTAAAGAGTATGGGATATATAGGTTTTTTTCTTTTTTCTTTCTTTCTCTGGAGTGATGCAAATGTTATAAAAATAATTACAGCGAGATGAATACACAATTATATGATGATATTGTGAGCCACTGATTATATACTTTGGATGAACTGTACATGTATGAAGATATCTCAGTAAAAATATTTTTTTAAAAAAGATATTGTGGGACTACACAAGGGGAAATAACCAACTGAATACATAAAGAAAAAGATATGGATAAAATTGATGTCTCTACTTGAATTCAAGGCTAGTTAAGCTATGAAAAAACTACCGAAGACACACACATCTAGAATGGACTCAAATCTGAAAATATGGTTGTAGTAAGAATCAGGAAGATTATAGAACAAACCAACTTAAAGGAAACCACTGTAGAGAACACACACACACACAAAAAGAAAACATTTCTTGCTGTTAAGTTTGAGAATCATGAAATACAAAAGAAGTTAAACAGCCACCTATAAACAAAACACATTTTTCAAACAATATTTGGCATAAGAATTCAAAAGGAGGCAAGCGCTAACAGCTAAAGTAAGCTATAAGGAAAACCTTCATAAAAGGAGAATTAGAACTATTTGGTGGGAATAGTGAACACAGGGAAGAGTATACGTATTTTGAGGAAGGGCAAATGTCTTTAACAAAAACAGAGATGTGACCTCCATATCTGTGGACCATCAAGGGCCCAAAGGTTCATGTTAGAAAGCAGTAGGCAAAAAGTTGAATACATAAGGAAGACCTGATTTTTAGAAAAGCCTAGAGCAGAGATTGTTCTAGATTTACAGCTATTCTCAAACCTGGCTGCTCAATAGGATCACCTGGAGAGCTTTTTTTTAAAACTTTTTGCATTGTATAGTATAACATATATACAAAGCAAAGAAAGAAAAAAGCAATAGTTTTCAAAGCACTCTTCAAAAAATGATTACAGGATAGATTCGAGTTTGTCATGGGCTACCATACGATCCTCTCAGATTTTTCCTTCTAGCTGCTCCAGAATATAGGAAGCTAGAGGGCTTAAATACTTTTTTATCATCACAATTGACTTTTTTTTTCCTTCTTTTTTTGTGAACAATAACATATATACAAAAATGCTATAAATTTCCAAGCATAGCACCACAATTAGTTGCAGAACATATTTCAGATGTTGACATGGGTTACAACTTCACAGTTTTAACTGGTTTTTACTTCTAGCTGCTATAAAATACTGGAAACTAAAAGAGATATCGATTTAATGATTCAGCATTCATATTCATTTGTTAAGTCCTATCTTCTCTGTATAATTCCACCATCACCTTTGATCTTTCCATACCTTTCATTGGGGTTGTTTGGGCTATAGAAATTCTAAATTTTTGATATTGGAAGGTCTATCACAAATATGGGGTAGGGAGATGGAACTATCTGATGTTCTGGAGAGGCTGAGCTAGGTTTCAAGACTTATCTGGACCAGGGACCCATCTGGAGGTTGTAGGTTTCTGGAAAGTTACTTTAGTGCCTGGAACCCTTGTGGAATCTTATAAATTGCCCTAGGTGTTATTTAGGATTGGTTGGAATGGTCCTGGATGGGGGTTGGCAGGTTATGATAGACAGCAAGGCATACCTGAAGCTTGCCTAAGAGCAACCTTCAGAGTAGCCTCTCGACTCTATCTGAACTCTCTCTGCCACTGATACTTCATTAGTTACACTTCTTTTCCCCTTTTTGGTCAGGATATAATTGTTAACCCACGGTGCCAGGTCTGGATTCATCCCAGGGAACCTGGAGAGCTTTTAAAAAATCTTATAGTGGGATCAACAATGCCACCCTGACCAAAAGGAGGAAAAGAAGTGTAACAAATAAGGTATCAGTGGCTGAGAGAGTTCAAATAGAGCTGAGACACTGGAGGTCACTCTCATGCGGGCTTTAGTTAGATATTGCTACCTATCCTAGCTTGCCAAAACCCAACCAAAACCATTCCTGCCAACCCTGAAGAACACCTAGGGTATTATACGAGATTCTACCAAGGTATGCACTAGGTTTGCTTTCCAGAAGCTTATAACCCCAAATGGGTCCCTAGACCAGATAAGTCCTGAAATGCAGAGAAGCCAGCCTCTCCAGAACATCACCAGCTCCATCCCCCTATCCCATATTATTAACAGCCCCTTTCAACATGAAAAAGTTAGAATGGACAAAGCCCAGATACTCTTAAAGAATGGGAGAAAGACCAAAGGTGATTGAGTTATACAGAGAAGGTTCAGTTTAACAAAGGAGTATGATTGTTGAATTATTATATTGATATTTTCTTTAGTTGCCAGTGTCTTGGAGCAGTTAGTGGTAAAAACCTGAAATTGTAGAATTGTGTTCTAGTTTGCTAGCTGCCAGAATGCACTATACCAGAAACAGAATAGCTTTTAAAAAGGGGGAATTTAATAAGTTGCTAGTTTTACAGTTCTAAGGCAGAGAAAATGTCCCAATTAAATGTCCAAATTAAGGTACCAACAAGTGATTACCTTCACTCAAGAAAGGTCAATGAAGTTCAGGGTTTCTCTCTCAACTGGAAAGGCACATGGTGAACATGGCGAAGTCCTCCAGCTTCCACTCCAGGCCTCTTGCTTCATCAATCTCACCCAGAGGCGTTCTCCTTCATCTCCAAAGGTCGCAGGCTGGTGGACTCTGTAGTTAGTTCTCATGTCTCTGCTGGTCTTGTCATTCTCAAGCTTTCTTCAAAATGCTTCCTCTTTTAAAGGATTCCAGTAATCAAGACCCACCTGGAATGGGTGCAGTCACATCTCCCTCTATTCAAAAGTTAATACCCACAATTGGGCGAATCACATCTAAAAGATAATCTAAAAGCTCCCAGTCAGCAATATTGAATGAGGATTAAAGGAAATGGCTCTTCTGGGGTGCACCACTGATTCAAACTGGCATAAACTGTAACCCATATCAAACTCTGAAATCTGTTCTATAGCTAATTGTTGTGGTATGCCTTGAAATTTACTGCTTTTTTTGTATATACGTTATTTTTCACAGAAAAAAAGAAAAAATAGATTGTGATGATAAATACACAGCCATATGACGATATTGTAAACCTGTTGATTATACACTTTGGATCATTACATGGTATGTGACTGTACAATATATATATCAGTAGAAACACATTAAAATTAAAAATAAAAATAAATAAAAAAGATTAAACATTAAAAAAAAATCTTCTTACAGCAGAGCCTTATCCCAGATCAAAAGTATGAGAATCTCTGGGAGTAGTTGCCTGTGCCTTAAAAGGTAAAAGCACACAAGGTGTTTCTAATGTACACTCTGGATTGACTATTCAAGACTGCACTTTTGAGCTGACTACCTTGTGCAGCTTATCCGTAAACATTCTCAGTTTTCTTAGGTGTTTTTTTTCCTTATTGACAGTGCTGAACTTTAAAAATAGGAAAATATTTCATCAACTTCCCATACAAGACTAGTATGGTACACTGACTGCAGTCTGCAACTTTCAAATTTTATTTCCACAATGCCCATAGGAAACTAACCTAGAAAATTATTTCAAACTTATAGTGCCCTTATAACCCTGGAATGACATGCTAGGGAATGTTCTAGGCTGCATACATGTTCAGATTTTACAAAAATTATCTTTTAAATTTAGAAGGAATCTAATATTCATGTATATAAAAGTCATATTGCTTAGATTAGAGCAAATGTAAGATTAACTCCATTCATTCAGGGCCTGAATCTAATCCTGGTTTCAGAAGTGCAATGACTACAATGTATTAAATTTACTTTGTAGCATATACCTTCAGAGTACTTCACAAATAAATGGAAACAACAAATGTATCCCATATAGCAAGTCTATAACAATAAACAAGTGTCCTGTGCAGAAGGAAAAGTCATAAAGGTGACTGGAGAGTTGACAGCCTGTTGATTCTTCAAAAAGCTGATTTTTCGGGGTTTTTTGTTTGTTTACGAGAAAGCAAACTTATGAACATGCTTCAGGATCCATGTTACCCTACAAAGGGCTTATTCCTGAATTCCGACTTTTTTTGTATGTTAAACAACTGCTTTCTTTACCTGCAAACCTAAGTTAGTCACAGCTGTCTTCTATGTGGTGTCAGGTTTTGCTTAAGGGCAAAAATGTGAGACCATAAATTGGAAGCCTATAGTTAGGATTCCGCATGTAGGTTTAAGCAGATAAAGTTAATAATTACCCAACCTCCGTGGACCATATCCCAGTGTAACCGTGGGGGTTGGGGAAGAACCGAACGATCAAAATGTTAAACATAAGAGTCCTGAAATCATACTTCTTCGGGAAATATGGAACTAGATTTCAAGAGTTGGTCATTCACTCGTACCGCAGCTCTTCAGAAAGGTTACCTTCTAAAAAGAACGCAAACCGACTCCTCGACTTAGGGGTGAGAGTTAAAAAGCAAGTCGTGCGAGTCTAACGAGTGGGACCGAAGGAAATTCAGAGGTCACCGTAAGAAGGGGGATGATGGGGACAGGAAAAGGTGAAAGGGGCGGGCAAAGGCCATCCGGTGTGAACCTGGCTGCCCAGCTCTTTATGCACCCAGGGCAGCGCGGGGCCTCTCCCGCCAGGCGCGCGTCTGGGGGGTCGGGGCGCAGTGTGAGCCCCCCGAGCGCCGGGCACCAAGGAGCGCGGGGCGCAGGGAGGTCCCGGGGAAGAGGGGTGCGCGCGCGCGCATCCCCAGAAAGGAAGCACACTTTGCACAGCCCTAGCCTCCCGGAGCAAGGAGGGGGTGGGTGGAGCAGAGCCCGGAGCCGCCCCCGGAGCCGCCCCCGCAGCCCCGGCCCCCGCCCCCGCCCCCCGCCCCGGCTGTCAGCGGCCCCCTCCCGCAGTCACTCACCCGCCGGCTGCGCGGTCTCGGCCGCGGCGGAGGCAGCGGCGGCGGCAGCGACCCCCGCTTGGGTCATGATCCCAGGCGGGGAAGGCAGGAGTGTCCGGCCGCTCAGGCGAATCTCTCTGTCCGCGGCCGCCGCCTGCTCCTCCGGGGCTGGGGGAGCGCGGGCCCAAGCCCTCCTCTCCCCCCGCCCCCGCCGCCTCTTCTTGCGGCCACCGCCGCCGCTGCGAGCCCGAGCCCTCGAGGCCGGAGACCCGGCGGCAGCGCGGCCTCAACTTTCCCAGCCCCCCTCCCCCCGCCCCTCCCCACCCCTCCCGCGGCCGGGGCTCGGCACAGGAACAGCCTACCCTGGGTGCGCCGCCCTCCCGCCCCTGCCATTCATCTCACCAATCCGGCTCCGGGGAGGTACCGTTCTAGCCAATCTGAATCCGGGATGCCGTTGCGCTAGGCTAGAGGGCGGGAGGAGGTGAGGGAAAACAGAGGAGTCAACGGGCCTCGGGCGACCCAATGAGGAGGGCCGGGGGGCGGAGGTGTGCAAGTTGGGTTGAAGTAACAGGAAATATTCTTAAAGGTAGAGTGATGGACAGGATGGGAAGCCAGTAGGTGAATGGGAAAGAGGTGGCCCTGGTTCCTTAAAGGGGACGCCTCTAAGGAGGAATCCAAGAAAAGGTGTTTTTAGAAACTTCTTTGTATCCTCTTCTCTGTTCTACTATCCACATATTTCAGTAGGAGTTTGGAAGAGGAAAAATTGAAGAGGAAGAGGGCAAGGAAGGCTATCGGAAATTATTAGAGCACTCCTCTTCTTCCAGAAAGCAGGAAAACGGGACGATGTCTCTGGAAGAAGAGGTGGGAAGAAAAGAGCAAATGCAGACGTCTCGGCCTGCCCTTTCTTTGGAAGAGCGTTGGCGACCTGACCGTCGGAATTCGCAGGCTGTGGTTTTCTGTCATGCTTCGTTTGCAACTACGCACAGATTCCTGAAAACTAGAGATGGCCCGTGCTTAGAAATGCCCTGGGGGTGCTGGGGGTGGAGGGAGCGTGTGGCATTGGGGGATGGAGTTTAGAACCCCAAGCTTAAGATTCCTAGAGACCTGGACCAAGGAAGTGTGGGGCCGCGGACCAGGGAATGAGACCCGCTGGGTCGCTTAACTCCAAGTCCGTTTGGGAGGGCCTGCAACCGTGTTCACACCACCCTTTTCCTGGTCTCACCCCACACTTCATAACCTCTCACCTCCTGAAACAGGTGTCCTCCACCTAGTGGTAACGAAAGATTTCCTAGCGCTTCCGCAACCAGGTTTGAAAAACGTCCCAGATCTCAGATGGCCATGGGCTAGATCCAGTAACTTGCAGAATGTAGTACACAGGACCTGGCATGATGATAATTGCTTGAACTTTTGTACAGAGAAAGCAGTCCTTGCAATATGAAAAAGTTATCCGATAAAACTAAACAGTACGTGCACCTTCTGTATATACAGAGGTCGCAAAGCTACAAATGAAAGAGAAGGTACCTTTAAGGTTGCGGGTAAATTACGGCGCTACTAAACCATCTAGAAATTTTCTTTAAGTCATATATCTTGCCTTACGAAGAACTAATTAGTCCTTGAATGGCCTTGACACACCCAAATTAAAGCTACAGAGACGAAAGTCCCCAGGATTCGGAGCCAAAACAGTCATGTAACGACAACCAGCATGAAATTGCATAGAATTAGTATGTACATCTATAGGAAATAGTTTCCATGTATTCAGAAAACAAGGTATTCTGGTTGAAAAAAAAAACAAAACTATTCCAGTTCATAAAATGCCATATTTAGCGTATGTATAATTTTTCAAAAACTACAGTACATGGATACTAAAGTAAAACCACACGTAATTTTGATGATTCAGAAAACAGAATTTAATGGTTTTTTGCGCCTTTAAAATGCACAATAATATATTTCTAGCACAATTTAGAAATGAAAAAATAAGAGAAATTTCTGTTTGCTACAAGGCCAGAATATTAGCATTTAAACTTCTAGTCATCTGCAAATGTTCCAAGAAATGATTATGATGATGAATATGCAACTATGTGATGATATTGTGAATTACTGATTATATATGTAGAACGGAATGAGCAGAATAGGAATGTCTGCATTTGCTTTGTGTTTTTTTGGTATTTAAAAAAATTAAATTAAATAAAAAAAAAAAAAAACACTTCATCTTCGTTTTCTGACTGAAGTCCAAAGCCAAGCAGGGATCCTTTAATTGGTTTTGCCCATTCAACATTGGCTCTCTGCACTAGATATGAGAGGATGACATCAGGTAATCCGGTCCAATTTTCGGGCCAGCCTTACATTCGTTCACAGTGCCTGACCAGAAAAAAAAAATTTGGTGGTCAACTGAAATTGCCTCGGGCCCAAGTCCATTCTACGCACTGACAGTGTGAATCTGATTTTCATCCACATATTTAAAACTCCTCAATGGCTCTAAAAGACTATCTGCACGACCTACAAGTCACTTCCTTGCATCCCCAGTTTCATTTAGTGACGTCTGTTTTTCCTACTATTGGTGGTGACTGCCAGAGGTCCGCTTGCGGCCGGCACCAGGGATGCGGGGGCTGCTCCTGGCTCTGCTCCATGCCCCTAACCTCTCCCAGAAGCAAGGGCTGCGCAAAGTGTTCCTTCTTCCGGGGCAGCTCTGCCTGCGGGTCCCCGCCCCCCTTTGTACCAGGTCGGGGGTTGGGGGGCGGGGAGACTTGCGTTGCACTCCCTGCCCCAAGTGCGCGCAGGAAGGGAGAGGCCCCCACTGCCCTGGGTGCTTAAAGAACTAGGCAGCCAGGTTTACGCAGACGGCCTCTGCCCGCCTAGTTCTCCTTTCCTATCTCCACCCCCTCTTTTTTCATTGCCATCTAAATTTCCATCGGCCTAACTGGTCAGACGCCTGCGACTTGCTTTGAAACTTAAACTCCTATGTGAGAAAGAAAGGTTTGGGTTCTCTTTTTTCGAAACTTGCCCTTTTGAGGAGCAGTGGTACAAGCGAATGACCGACTCTTGAAGTCTCTATTTTATAATCCCTCAGAAACCCTGCAACTCTTTTCCAAAGTAGTTGTAGCATTTTGCATTAGGAACAGCAATATATGCCAGTTCCAGGTACTTCAGATTATCGCCAACACCTGGTATTTCAGTCTTTTTCATTCTAGCCATTCTAGTGACTAGAGGGTGGGAAGTGGTGTCTCGACATGGTTTTAATTTGCACTTTCCTAATGACTAGTGATGTTGAGCGTATTTTCATATATTTATTGGCCTTTGATTATCATCTTTGGTGAAATGTTTCTTAAAAGTTTTTAGTTCATTTTTAAATCGGGATGCTTGTCTTATTATTGAGTCGTAATAATGTTCTGGATAAAAGCCCTTTCGCAGATATATGTTCTGCAAATATTTTCACACAGTCTGTTGCTTGCCTTTTCATTTTCTTAACAGTGCCTTAAAAAAAAAGCTTTATTGAGGTTGATTGACTTAAGAATAAAGTGTACACAATATGAGTTTTGACATCTGCAAACATCTGTGAACCATTACCAACAATCAATGAACATATCCATCCCGCCCCCTAAATTTCCTCATGCTCCGTATTAATTCCTCCTGTTCCCCAGACAAACAGTAATCTGCTTTTTGTCACTATATATATTAGTTATATTTTAAATAATTTTATATAAATAGAATCATACAGTATATACTCTTTGGCCATCTTCTTTCACTTAACAAAATCCTTTGTGATTCATCCATGTTGCAGAGTGTACCATAATTCATTCATTTTTGTTGCTGAGTAGTATTCCATTGTGCGAATATATCATAAGTTGTCCATTCAACTTCTGTTGGATATTTAGATTGTTTCCAGTTTTATTACAAATAAAGATGCTATAAACATTAGTGTACAAATCTTTGTATGAGCAATTGCATTCATTTCTCAACTACAGGCATACCTCAGATATTGCAGGTTCAGTTGCAGACCACCGCGATAGGGCAATATCACAATAAAGTGAGTCACACAAATTTTTTGGTTTCCCAGTACATAAAAATGTTATGTCTACACTATACTGTAGTCTATTATTGAGTGTGCAATAGCATTATGTCTAAAAAAAGTACAGCTCTTAATTTTAAAATATATTATTGCTAAAGAAAAAAAAACTAGCCATCATCTTAGCCTTCAGCAAGCCATATTCTTTGTTTTTGTTTTTGTTTTTAGAGTCATAATCTTTTTGCTGATGGAGGGTCTTGCCGCAATGTTGATGGCTGATGACTGATTAGAGTTGGCAGTTGCTTTTGGTTAGGGTGGCTGTGGCAATTTCTTAAAGTACGATGTTTAAGTTTGCTGAAGCTGCTGGAATTGCAATATATCAGAAACAGAATGGCTTTTAAAAAGGGAATTTAATTGAGTTCCAAGTTTACATCTCTAAGGCCATGAAAATGTCCAAATTAAGGCATCTAGAGAAAGATACCTTAACTCCAAAGAAAAGGCCAATGAAGTTCAGTGTTTCTTTCTCAGCTGGAAGGGCACATCTTGACAACTGCTAGCTTTCCACCTCATTTCATAAGGCTTCCCTGGGGGCATTTTCCTTCTGCTCCACAGGTCTCTGGCTGTGTGGGCCCTGTTGGTTCTGTTGTCCCCTGTCATTTCTGAGGTTTCTCCAAAATGTTTCCTCTTTTAAAGGATCCCAGTAAACTATTCAAGACCCACCCTGGATGGATAGAGTTACATTTCCAGCTATTCGAAAGGTCACACCCACAATTGGGCATGCCTAATCTCCGTGGAGATAATTTAATCAAGAGTTTCTGGCCTACAATATTGAATTAGAATTAAAAGAAATGGATACCCTCACTGGAGCCTGCTCATGCCAAAATAAGAAAAAAGAAATGTCTACCCTCACAAGATTGTATAAGGATTAAAACACGGCTTTTCTGGGATGTATAATACTTTCAAACTGTCACATGAGACAGTAATAAAATTTGCCACATCAATTCAATCTTCCTTTCATGAAAAATTTTTCTGTATCATGAGATGCTGTTTAATAGCATTTTACCCAGAGAAGTTCTTTCGAAATTGGAATCAGTCTTCTCAGACCCTGCCACTGCTTTAACAACTAAGTTTATGTAATATTCTAAATCCTATGCTGTCATTTCGACAATGTTTACAGCATCTTCATCAAGAGATGAAGGTTTCTTGCCATCTCAAGAAACCACTTTCTTTGCTCATCCATAAGAAGCAACTGTTCATCTGCTAAAGTTTTATCATGAGATTGCAGCAATCCAGTCACATGTTCAGGTTCCACTTCTGCTCTAGTTCTCTTGCTAGTTCCACCACATCTGCAGTTACTTCCTCCACTGAAGTCTTGAACCTCTCACAATCATCCATGAAGGTTGTTACCTCCTAACTCCTATTAATGTTGATATTTTTACCTCTCCTTTGAATCATAAATATTCTTCATGGTATCTGGAATGGTGAATCTTCTCTAGAAGATTTTCAATTTACTCTGCCTGCATCCACTGGAGGAATCACTGTTTATGACTGTTAAAGTTTAACACAAGTATTTCTTAAAAAATAAGATGTGAAATCAAAATGACTCCTTGATCCACAGGCTAGAGTGGATGTTGTGTTAGTAGGAATGAAAACAACATTAATCTCATTGTATATCTCCACCAGAGCTCTTGGGTGACAAGGTACATTGTCAATGAGCAATAATATTTTGAAAGGATTATTTTTTCTGAGAAGTATATCCAAAAAGTGGGCTTAAAATTTTCAGTAAACCATGTTGTAAAAAGATGTGCTGTCATCAAGGCTTTGTTGTTCCAATTTTAGAGCACAGGCAGAGTAGATTTAGCATCATTCTTAAGGGCCTTAGGATTTGGAATGGTAAATAAGCATTGGCTTTGACTTGAAGACATCAGCTGAATTGCCCCTAACAAGAGACTCAGCCTGTCCTTTGCAGCTTTGAAAAAGTCGAAAGGCACTAACTTCTCCTCTCCAGCTCTGAAAGTCCTAGATGTCACCTTCTTCCAATAGAAGGCTGTTTTGTCTACATTGAAAATCTGTTTAGTGTAACCACCTCCATTAATTATCTTAGCTAGATGTGGTGGTTTAGAGCTGTACCTATCCCAGAAAAACATGTTACTAAACTTAATCCATTCCTGTCAGTGTAAACCCATTGTAAGTGGGATGTTACTTTGGTTAAGGTATGACCCACTTCAATGAGGCTGAGTCTTAATCCTACCAGTAGATTCCTTTATAAGACAAAGTTAAATACAGACACAGAGAGAGAAAGCCACAGGGAGCAGTCAGAAGCTGAAATTCAAAGGAACTGGGAAGAGATGGGAGAGTGGCTAAGAGAAGCCAACAAGTGACTTACCATGTGACAAGGTAAGTACCAAGGATCACTGGCAGTCAGCCTCAAAATGGCACAGTCTTTGGGAAAAAGCATTGCCCAGATGATGCCTTGATCTGGAGTTTCATTTAGCCTCAAAACCACAAACAAATAAATTCTCATTGTTTAAGTAGAACTGTTAGATGGTATTTGCTTGAATAGTCCAGGAAACTAAAACATTAGATCTTCTAGATAACTTTCTGCAGCCTTCTACATTAACATTTGCCACTTAACTTTTATAGTATAGAGATGACTTCTTTCCTTAAACTGCATAAACCAACCTCTGCTAGTTTTGAACTTGTTTTCAGCAGCTTCTTCACCTTTCTCAGCCTTCATAGAATCCAAGAGAGTTCGGGTCTTGCTTTGAATTGGGCATTGGCTTAAAGGAATGTTGTGGCTGGTTTGATCTTTTATCCAGGCCACTAAAATTTTCTCCTTATCAGCAATGAGGCTGATTTGCTTCCTTATCATTCTTATGTTCACTGTAGTAGCATTTTTAATTTCCTTCAAGAACTTTTCCTTTGCATTCACAACTTGACTAAACTACTCGGCACAGGAGGCTTAGCTTTTGGCCTGTCTAGGCTTTTGACATGCCTTCCTTATTAAACTTAATCATTTCTAGTTTTTTATTTAAAGTGAGAGATATATGACTCACTTGAACACTTAGAGGCCATTGTAGGGTTATTAATTGACCTAATATCAATATTGCATTGTCTCAAGGAATAGGGAGGCCCGAGAAGAGGGAGAGAGTTGGGGAAAGTCTGGTTGGTGCAGCAGTCAGAACACATATAACACTTATTGATTACATTTGTTGTCTTATATGGGCATAGTTTGTGGTACCCCAAAACAGTTACAATAATAACATCAAAGATTACTGATCACAGATCACCATAACAGATAAAATAATAATGAAAAAGTTTGAAATATTGTGAGAATTACCAACATGTGATACTGACACATTTGATGAAATAAGTACATGCTGTTGGAAAAATGGCACCAATAGACATGCTCAGTGCAAGACTGCCAAAAATTGCCAATTTATAATAAAATGCAACAACATTGCTTTTTATTGTGAAGCACAAAATGAAGTGCAATAAAGTGAAGTATGCTTGTAAATGCTTGGGATACCCATTGGAATAATGGAGTCATTTGGTAGGCATATGTTTAGTTGTTTTAAAAACTGCCAAAATGTTTTTCAAAGTTATTATGCCCTTTTGTAATCTTACCATCAGTGTATGAGAGTTTCAATTGCTTTATATCTCTGTCAACTCTTGGTAAAGTCTGTTTTTAAAATTTAGTCACTCTAATAGATACATAGTGATATCTCATTTTGATTTTAATTTGCATATCGCTGATAATTTATTGGTATTTTTTCATGTACTTATTACCATTTGTAAATCTTTTGCCCATTTTTATTTGATTATTTATTTTTATTCAGTTTTGGGGAGTTTTTTATCTATTATGGATACAAATCCTTTATCAGGTATGTGGTTGCAAATATTTTATCCCAGTTCCTCTTTTTACATCCTCTTAACAGTGTCTTTCAAAGAGCAGTTCTTAATTTTAAGTCCAATTTTTATCAATTATTTCTTTAATTGTGTTCATGGTGCCATATCTAAGAAATCTTTGACTAACACGAGGTTACAAAGATTTTTCTCCTGTTATCTTCTAGAAGTTTTATGTTTTACATTTAGATCCATACTGCATTTTGAATTAATTTTTTTATGGTAGCAGTATAGGTTGAAGTTCATAGTTTCCATAAGGAAATCCAACTTTTCCAGCACAGTACCTTTTTTTTTTTTGGCATGGACAGGTGTCACAGTCAGCTTCATGTGTCAACTTGACCAAGTGGTGTTACCTGTTTGTCTGGTTGGGCAAGTGCTGGCCTGTCTGTTGCAATGAGGACATTTCCTAGAATTAGATCAAGAGCAGGTCAGCTGCATCCACAGCTGATTCCACTTGTAATTAGCCAAGGGGAGTGTCTTCTGTAATGAGTGATGCTCAACCTAATCACTGGAAGCCTTTTAAGGAGGATTCAGAAGAGACAGGCTCTCTTCCTGCTTGGCTCGCAAGCCTCTCCTGTGGAGTTCATGTAGACCCTCCATCAGAATCGTCGACTTCACAGCCTACCCTGCGGATTTTGGACTTTGCGATTCCATGGTCACGTGAGACACTTTTATAAATTTTATATTTGTGAATGGTCCCTGTTGATTCTGTTTCTCTAGAGAATCCTAACTAATACACATCCCCTTGCACTAACTCCAAATACACACATGCATGCACACATACACACACACCCTACACAGACACATACACTAAATGAGGTGTGGCTTATTTATCTATCCCTTAGGTTTATACGTTAAATATAAGATTTAGAAACAAATTTAAAATGGAAAACCAAGTTGATTTATTATGTCACAGTTATACCACTCTCCTATTGAAATGTTTAGTAAAAAAAAAAAACATGTCCAAATAAAATATTAGTAACTTGCTGCCAAAGGATATTCAACATTAATAATGTTAGAGTATAGAGCTTGCATTTTGTTGTGACTATAAGTATAATATATTCATATCATTATAAAAGAACTTCTGAAACAGTTAACATTGAGAAAGAGTGATAGTTTAAGGCTCAAAAATTTATCATTTGGTGAAAAAGCCACACAGATGTCACCAATATTTTTTTTAAAAAAGCAGGGATCTATCATCAAACTCATTCTGTCCAGAAAAAAAACAAAACAGAGATTATTTTGGCGACTTTTCAGTTACTTAATAGCTTGAAATGGATACACAACCATCACATTTTTTTTATATGAAATTGGTTTCTCCTTTCATTTTTTTCTCAGTTGGTGGTTTACAAATGGAAAGATACCTTGGCTGATGAAGTTCAGGGCTTCTCTCTCAAGTGGAGGGCACATGGTAAACACAATCAGAATTTCTCTCTCATCTGGAAAGGCACATGATGAACACAGTCAGGGTGTCTCTTTCATCTGGAAGGGTGTATGGCGAACATGGCATCATCTGCTAGCTTCTTCTCCTGGCTTCCTGCTTCATGAAGCTCCCCAGGAGGCATTTTCCTTCTTTATCTCCAAAGGTCGCTGGCTGGTGGACTGTGCTTCTTGTGGCTATGTCGTTCTCCTCTGCTCTCTCTGGATCTCCTTCATTCTCCAAAATGTTTCCTCTTTCATAGGGCTTCAGAAACTAATCAAGACCCACCCAAATGGGTGGAGACATGTTGTCACCTAATCCAGTTTAACAGCCACTATTGATTAAATCATCTCCAGGGAGATGATCTGATTACAGTTTCAAACATACAGTATTGAATAGGGATTATTCTGCCTTGATGAAATGGGATTTAGATTAAAACATAGCTTTTCTAGGGGACATACAACCTTTCAAACTAGCACATCAGGCTAATATCCTTTATTTTTTATTTTAAAATTTTTATTAGAGAAGTTGTAGGTTTACAGAAAAATCATGCATAAAATACAGAGTTCCCATAAAACATATTATTATTAGCACCTTGTATCAGTATGATATATTTATTACAAGTTATGAAAGAACATTTTCATAATTGTACTGTTAACTATAGTCCATCATTTACAATAGGGTTCATTGTGTTATACGGTCCTGTTTTTTTAATTTTAATCTAATAATATATATATACAATCTAAAACTGCTTCTTTTAACTACACTCACATATATAATTTAGTGCTATTAATAACATTCACAGTGTTGTGCTACCAGCACCGCCATCCATTATGAAAACACTGTGATCAATCCAAACAGAAACTTTGTACAATTTAAGCATTAAATCCTCATTCCCTACCCCTACCCGATCCCTTGGTAAATAACCTATATCCTAGATTCTGACTCTATGAATTTGCTTATTCTAACCATTTTATATCAGTGAGGTCATACAATACTTCTTATGTGTCTGACTTATTTCACTCAACATGATGTCTTCAAGGTTTATCCTTGTTGCCACATGTATCGGAACTTCATTCCTTTTTAGGACTGAAAAATATTCCATTGTATGTGTATACCACAATATATTTATCCATTCATCAGTTGATGGACACTTCGGTAGCTTCTATCTTTTGGCAATTGTAAAAAATGCAGCTGTGAACAGTGGATACCTGTTTGAGTCCCTACTTTCAATCTTTGGGATTGCCGGGTCCTATAGTCATTCAATTACTTAACTTCTTGAGGAACAACCAAACTTGCTGTACATTTTACATTGCCATCAACAATAAATGATTGTTCTTATTTCTTCGCATTCTTTCCAATACTTGTTGCTTTCTGTTTTGTTCTTTTAGTAGTTGTAGCCATTCTAGTGGGTGTGAAAGTGTATCTCATTGTGGTTTTGACTTGCATTTCTCTAATAGATAGTGATGAGCATTTTTTTCATGTGCTTTTTAGCCACTTGTGTATCTTCTTTGGAGAAATGTCTAAATAGACATTTGAATGTCTTTAAAAAATTTTAGCAGTGTTTCCCAACTTTAGAGCTATAATTCACATGCCATATGAACCACTTATTAAAGGTGTACAATTCAGTGGTTTTAAAAATATTCCCAGAACTGTGCAATCATCACCACAATCAATTTTAGAATATTTTCATCATCCTAGAAAGAAAGCTCATATCTATTACTTGTCACTCTCCTTTTACCCCCCACCTCTGGCACTGATCTATTTTTTGTCTCTATAGACTGTCCTCTTCTAGACATTTAATATAAATGGAAGCATTAAAGATGTACCTTTTTGTAGGGGGAGGAGCGAAATAAGACAAAGAGACAATGGCTGAGAGATTCCAAACAGTCGAGAGGTTATCCTGGAGTTTATTCTTACACATTATATAGATTTTTCCACCTTTTTTAGTTAGGGTGTAATGGAGAAGCTGGAGAGAACTGCCTGAAAATGTAGAGTTGTGTTCCAGTAGCCAAGTTTCTTGAAGATGATTGTATAATGATATAGCTTTCGCAATGTGACCTGTGTGATTGTGAAAACCTTGTGTCTGATGCTCCTTTTATCTACCTTATCGACAGATAAGTAAAACATATGGATTAAAAATAAATAAATAATAGGAGGAACAAGTGTTAAAATAAACTTAGTAAACTGAAATATTAAGGATCAATGAAAGTAAGAGGTAAGGGGTATGGTACGTGTGCTGGTTGAAAGGATGTATGTCCCCTAGAAAAGCCATGTTTTAATCAAAATCCCATTTCATAAAGGCAGAATAATCTCTGTTCAATACTGCATGTTTGAAACTGTAATCAGATCATCTCCCTGGAGATGTGATTTAATCAAGAGTGGTTGTTAAGATGGATTAGATGATGACATGTCTTCACCCATTTGGGTGGGTCTTGAGAAGTTTCTGGAGTCCTACAAAAGAGAAAACATTTGGAGAATGAAGGAGATTCGGAGAGAGCAGAGAATGCTGCAGTACCATGAAGCAGAGTCCGTCAGCCAGCGCTTTGGAGATGAATAAGGAAGACACCTCCCAGGGAGCTTCATGAAACAGGAAGCCAGGAGAGAAAGCTAGCAGATGATGCCTTGCTCGCCATGTGCCCTTCCAGATGAGAGGAACTCTGTGTTTACCATGTGACTTCTCACTTGAGAGAGAAACCCTGAACTTCCTCAGCCTTCTTGAACTGAGGTATCTTTCCCTGGATGCCTTTAATTGGACATTTCTATAGACTTGTTTTAATTGGGACATTTTCTCGGCCTTAGAACTGTAAACTAGCAACTTATTAAATCCCCCTTTTTAAAAGCCATTCCGTTTCTGATATATTGCATTCTGGCAGCTAGCAAACTAGAACAGTATGTATGAATTTTTTCTGTTTTCTTTTTACTTCTTTTTCTGAATTGATGCATATGTTCTAAGAAATTATCATGATGATGAATATACAACTATGTGATGATATTGTGAGTTACTGATTTTATAACAAGAATGGAATGATCATGTGGTAAGAATGTTTGTATTTATATATTGAATAAAAAAAAAGTACCTTTTTTATGACTGATTCTTTTCATTAAATATGTTTCCAAAGTTCATTTTTGTTCGATTCCTTTGTTCTGCCCATGCACTTCCAAAACAAACAAACAAAAATTCAACAAAGGGTGCCACACAATGGGATTTTCACATGGAAAAAGAATGAAATGTGACCCCCCCCTCCCGCCCCACCATACAGCATACAAGAAAAAAAAAAAAAGTTCATCTTTGGTGTAGCATGTATCACACTTCATTTTTTTATTGCCAAATATTTCATTGTATGAATATACCACATTTTATTTATCCAACCATCAGTTGACATACATTTGGGTTGTTTTCACTTTTTTGGCTATTATAAATAAGGCTCCTATAAACATTTGTGTACAAGTTTTTAAATGGACCTATGTTTTCATTTCTCTTGGTTATACACCTTGTTGAATTGCTGGTATGAAATCTCTATGTTTAATCTTTTGAGGAAGCAGAAAATTGTTTTCTAAGTGACTACATAGGAATTCCAGTATCTTTGTCAACACTTCTTATCATCTTCTTTTTGATCATAGCTATCCTAGTAGGTGGGTATGATGGGGTATCTCATTGTGTTTCTAATTTTTCTCCACATCTTCACTAATACTCTTTATTATCTTTTTTATGATCAAAGCCATCATAGTGGGTATGAAGTGATATTTCTCTGTGGTTCTGATATCCCAATGATTGAAGATCTTAAGCATTTTCTCAGGTGCTTTTGGCTATTTGTGTATTTTCTTTGGGGAAATTCCTTTTTTAAAAAAATTTTGTAACTTAGAGAAGTAGGTTTACAGGAAAATCATGTAAAAAATAGTGTCCCCATATACTCTACTATTAACACTTTCCATTATTGTGCTACCTTTCTTACAGTAAATCAATATGGTCATATTATAGCTCTCGATTTATTTGGGTCTCCTAAACTTTCTTTCAGCAGTGTTTTATAGCTTTATGTGTGCAAGCCTTTCATATGTTTTATTAAATTTACTTCTACATGGTTCATGTGTTTTCATGCTATTATAAATGTTTTTTAATTTAAAATTTCTAATTTTTATCGCTGAAATACAATTAGTGATTTTTGTTAACTTACCACACTCTTTTTAGTTCTAATAGTGCTTTTTTGTTTTTTAGATATCTTAGGGTTGTGTTTTTTTTAGATCATCATGTCATCTGTGAATAAAGATCATTTTCTTTCTTTATAGTCTGAATACTTTTTGTTTTTCTTTTCTTATTGGGCTTGCTAGGGCCTTCAGTACAATATTATATAGAAGTGGTATGGTAGTTTGACTCAGTATGTACCCCAGAAACACATGGTCTTAAATTTAGTTTATTCCTGTGGGTGTGTGAACCTATTATAGGTAGGCCCTTTTAATGAGGCTACTTCAGTTAAGGTGTGACCCACCTCAATCAAGATGGGTCTTAATCCTCTTACAAGAGTCTTATAAGAATAAAAAGCAGACATAGAGAGTGAAGCCATGGAATCACGAAGTTGAAATCAATAAAACCCAGAAGAGAAGGGAGAAATCAGCAGATACTGCCATGTGCCTTTCCAAGTGGCAGAGGAGCCAAGAACAGCCAGCAGTCAGTCTTCAGGAAGAAGGTGTGGCCTTCATGATGACTTGATTGGGACATTTTTCCTGGTTTCAAAACTGTAAGTTAATAAATTTCCATTGTTTAAGCCAACCCATTCCATGGTATATGCTGGAGCAGACTATGAAATTAAAAGAAGTGTTTAAAGCAGCCAATCTTGTCTTGTTCCCAGTCTTAGAAGTAAGGCATTCAGTCTTTCACCATTAAATGTGAGAGTAGATATAGGCTTTTTCATGGATGCCCTTTTTAGTTAGATTCCCTTCAATTCTTTTTTTTAAATATTTTACAATATTTTATTGACAAATCTTCACACACATGTTGCCCATACATGATGTACAATCAGTGGCTCACAATATCATCAGATAGTTGTGCTTTCGTCACCGTTATCATTTTTAGAAAATTTGCATCACTCCAGAAAAAAGAAATAAAAAGAAAAAACTCATACATGCCATACCCCTTACCCCCTCCCTCTCATTGACCACTAGTATTTACATCTATCCAATTTATTTTACCCCTTATCCTGCCTTTTATTTATTTGTTATCCATATTTTTTACTCATCTGTCTATACCCTGGGTAACAGAAATATCAGACACAAGATTTTCACAATCACACAGTCACGTTGTAAAAGCTATACCATTATACAATCATCATCAAGAATCAAGACGACTGGAACACAGCTCTACAGTTTCAGGTACTTCCCTCCAGCTACTCCAATACACTATAAACTAAAAAGGGATATCTATATACTGAATAAGAATAACCTCCAGGATAACCTCTCAAATCTGTTCGAAATCTCTCAGCCACTGAAACTTTGTTTCATTTATCTTTTTCCCCATTTGGTCAAGAAGGCTTTCTCAATTCCAGGATTCCAGGTCCTAGCTTATCCCAGGAGTTCTGTCCCATGTTACCAGGGAGATTTACACAACCGGGAGTCATGTCCCACATGGGGGGGAGGAGAGTGAGTTTACCTGCTGAGTTGGCTTTGAGAGGCCACATCTGAGCAACAAAAGAGGTTCTCTTGGGGTGACTCTTAGGTCTAATTTTAAATAGGCTTTAGCCTAGCCTTTGAAGGAATAAATTTCATAGGGGAGAACCCCAAAATTGGGGATTTGGTCTATTGATTTGGTTGTCTCCACTGTTTGCAAAAGTATCATAAATTCTCCAAATGGGGATGCTGAATCTTTCCGTTTCTCCCCATTCCCCTAAGAGGGCCCTGCAAATACTTCTTTATTCACTGTCCAAATCACTCTGAGATTTATCGAGGCATCACATTAACCTGGACAAATCAACAAACTCTCATTACCGTATTCAAGATTTCCTGTACTTATGGTGTTCAACTAAACTGACCATACAAGTTAAATTAGGAAATGTACTACCCAAAATATAAATTTTGTACCAAATAAACATCTCTTCCTTCTCACACAGAAGTTGAAGTTTTAAGATATGGACGATATCATTCTTTACTGGGTCCTCTGATATACCTTAGTCCTATCCAGATCAGTTTCATTCACATCTCTACCCGATGTCTGATAACTTTTTCAACTTTTTAAACCATTCCTGTTTGGGGTACTGCTGAATTTCATAGCTTCAGAGCTCTGACTCTGAGTCTCAGCTGTCACATAAATACACAAAGTTTCTGAGACAGACCAGGTTATATACAATCAGCGCAGTATCTCAGAATTTAGAATTAACAATTACACCTCCTGAATATGTGTGACTGGTGTAAGAGCTTACAATCTAGGACCCTTTACAATAGCCCCAATCTGATAACCCATAATCTCGAGTTCAATTCACCGAGTTCTTATGTTATAGTTAGTCCATAATGATGAGGCATGATAATATTTGTTTCTGACATTTCATACAACATACAGTCCTTAAGGTTCATTCACCTAGTTTGCATACCTCACAACTTCATTCCTTCTTGCTGATGCTTAGTAGTCCGTTGTATATATACACCATAGTTTCAGGCCAGGGTTCTCTTTGCTTCAATGGCTCAACTTTCCATATTTGAAACAGCCACCTTTCCATCCCATTTGGTCTTTAGGGATACCCTGAGCATGCATGGTGCTTATAGCAACTGTTATTAAATGAGCCTGTCTCTTGTCCTGTTGTCAATCCTGCTGGACCTTCTCCAGTTCTTCAGCTCTGTCTCTATTATTGAAAACACTAATGGCAGTGTTTATTTCATTAAAGGGAGTTTGTGGTCCCATAGCCATTTTCTGCAATTTCCTGAATATTTGTGCATGATTGGCAAATAAAGTGAGTCCCTGATAACATTTTCTCTTCCTGGGAGTTAGGGTCTATGTTTGTATATTTCTTAAGGACTTCTACTAAGCATCTCTAGAATAGAGTAAGGTCCTTATTTTTCCCTTGGGTTATCTCTCTAAGTTTTTCATAATTTACTGGTGCATTGTTTTTGTTTTTGCTACAAGACAGGCAACCATATGGTCTCAGTGTCTTAAATTTGCCTGCCCTCATTGTTAGTTCCCATTGGGGTCATCAGTAGGGACTTAAGTGGCTCCTATTGATTACTGATTTTTGACTGGGCTACTGTTAGGTTACCTGCATGGGCTTGGGCTTCTGCCCATATACAGAGGTTTTCTTCTGTGGTGCAGCAGGTGGACATAAAGATATGGATGTCTCCCCATAAGTTCTCCCCTGAACTTTGTTAGGTTCAGAGTGAAAGGTACTGAAATTGTTTGTCAAACTAGGTCCTCTGAAAAATGCCCTAGTTTCTGTTTACATTGGGCTAAATTGGTCAGAGACCAGTTTATATTGGAGGTAGGCCATTTGCAAAAGACTATTTTTTTTTTCTTTAGGCTACCTAGCTAGAAAGTGTTCCAGTGTTTCAGGAGGCATTCAAGGGGGAGAGTGGGCGGGAATAATTGCCTGTTTTGCTGTTCAGCCAGTTCTGTTTCTGACTGCAGGAGGTACTATAGAGTGTCTTTGTGGTCGCCAATCTGAACCTGGACAGTTTCAGGAGTTCTCAGAGAAATCTAGACCTCAACCAAGGGCTGTCACCATAAAGGTTCATGACTCAGTCACAGGAAAGAATTCAAGGACTAGTCAGTGTATATAGCCAAATAGTTTAATAAGCTCAATGCTGGAGAACTGCAGGAGTTCTCTGCTGGATGCTGGTGAGTCCTGGGAATTCTAGGCTGGATGCCAGAGAACTCCAGGAATTCTCTGCTGGATGTCAGTGAGCCCCGGGAATTCTTGGAGAAGTTTAGACCCCGACTAGGGACTGACACCGTGAAGGCTCTTGACTCAGCTGCAGGAAGGAAGCCAAGGACTAGTCAGTGTATACAGCCAAAGAATCCAAAGACCAGCCAGCACGTACAGCTCAAAACTTTAATTGGTCTGTAGTTTTCTTGTAATGTCTTTGTCTAGTTTTGGTGTATTGTGCTGTTCTTTTGAGTTACGAAATATTCCTCATCTTCAATTTTCTTAAAGAGATTTGTAGAACTGGTATTATTTCTTCCTTAAATATTTGATAGAATTCAAATTGAAATCATCTGAACTTGGAATTTTCTTTGTATAAAAGTTTAGCCATGAATTCAACTTTTTAACACATATAAGTCTGTTTGGTTATCTATTTCTTTTTTCTGTTAGACTTTTTTTGGGGTGGGTAACAGCTTTGAGATATAATTCACATAGCATACAATTCACCTTTTGTAGACATGTTTCTCTATTTCTGAAATTGTAAAATGGAGTTAAAAGTTCCTACCACATAGGACTGTTGTGTGGATTGAAAGGATTAGTATGAGCTGTTTCTAATTCTTTAATCTGTCATGCTTACTGCAAAATAACCTAGTAACTTTTTCTGTATACATTTGTAATATACAATGTATATATTTGTATACAATGGTCACTTCTGACCATTTTTCCAAATCTTTGTATAATGCTTAGTATTTGTGAGCCAATGTAAGCTTTGAAAATGACATGTTCAATTATGTTCCTTAGTTTTTCCAATATTTTAATTACTTTAGTCCTAGATTTTTTTTCCAATTATTAACCAATTATCTCATACCTGTTATGGGACACACCTCTTTCTTATGGTCTTATTATGCCTCAGTGGAGATATAATTTAGTTCCTTTATTTTCATTCTTAGATGTAAAAATGACTATATTAATCAATTATTCACTTTGCTTTTATTTAAGCGAATCAAATTCCAAATTCACTAAAATGATACATATTTTCCAAAATGCCTCCCATCCTAACAAAGTACCTTCATGGCAATTGAAATGTTCTATTTATACCCTACCAGACTTTTAAGCATCACTAGGACAGGGTCAAGCGACTTTTTTTCCCCCCCTAATATGGTACCTTCATGGCAAAATGTTCTATTTGTACTCTACCAGACTGTTAAGCATTACCAGGAAAGGATTAAGACCATTTTGTTTATTGCCGTATCCTCAGTACTTGGTCCCTTGTTTGTACTTATGACCAAATCTCATGCAATGAAGTGTACTAGTAAAGGCAGTTTATAAAGGGATAAGCTATGTGAGTCCAGGTGGATAAATTAAGATGGAATTAAAACCTGTACCACGTAACTTAACTAGACTATTGCATAAATTCTGAACTTGAATCCCTTTTTAACTTCCTTTTATTCTTAAAGTCTCTTTCTTTGGGAATTAAGACTTTAAGTGAAAGCATGTCAGTGTAAGATCCTTCCAAAGTTAAAGCTAAAATCTTTGTGGGCTCTAGTGTTTATTAAAGTAGGTCTTCAGTAGACATTAATTTTACTCAAATTAAATCACAGGTTGATCTACCTTTAAAGAGGCCATGGACCTTGATATTTTGCTATGCTCACTGCTGTATCTTTAGAGCTGAATATAGTAGGTGCTCAACAGAGTTGTAGGAATAATTTATAACTTTATATTGACTAAAAGGCAGATAACCTCACATAAGTGGCAAGGACAAAGGGCGTCATGAAATTGTTTTCAAAGTACTATAATAAAACCCTCATCATACTAAAAATACCATAATTATTTTAAATTGTATAATCAAATTCACCTGTATAAGCCATCAGACAGGCGGTAACTGCCAGTTTTAGTATGCTTTAAGGTAGGAAATTGCCAGTGACAAGTGAAGTTCAAGATCGTTCAAATCTTTACAAGGAATGGCTATCCTCAATGTTGTTTCTAAAAGACACTGACTAGATAAGATCCAGATGTCTGGTAAAAAAAAGGTAAAACTTGTGATCAGATACCTCGTTAAAGCTAAAGCCATTTAACATGTTTTAATTGATCCTTTGTAAGCTAAGCTTGAGATTTTTGAGAAGAGTAAAACCTGTGATGAATTTCAGCTGTGTGGCACTTTCAATCAATCAGGAATAAATAAGTTCACAAATGACAAAATATTCCATCTAATAGGGTTTTTCCCTAAATGTTAGATGCAAGCTTTCATCACATATTAATGTAAAATAGGTCATAATTCTTCAAAATTGAGAATTTAGGCTATAAGTAATGACTGCTTCATATTAACATTATGCTCCCAGCTACTTCCAGAGACTTTGATTCTAGATAAACAATTCTTATCAAGCAACTTGATGTTTTAAATTTAGAAAATAGAAATGGTTGAGAACTTCTACCCCAGTAACAGATTTCCCGATTTCACTTTTCTCAATGTTCTATCAAGCTGCTTTCCTGTATGCGGTTACTTGGCTGTATTATAAATTAGGATTTAAGTTCCTGTGGTACAGTAAGTAATTGGGGGGCAGGGAGTCAGGAGTTAAGGGGAGTTTTGGATCTTCTCTTTGGTAAGGGTGTGTTTATGTTATTTTTGTTTGGAGCAGTGAAAAATGTCTAAAACTGAGAGATGAGATGACTGTACTATACGAAGTGAGGATACTGACACATGGATTGTTTATTTTGGACATTATAACATGACGACCAATGGATGGAGGTGGCTGAAGTGTACAGACTTAGACGAACTGTGGTGTATACATATGACGGAATATTGTGTGGCTGCAGAAAGGAATGGAGTCGTGAGGCAGGCCACGAGGTGAATGAACTATGAGGACACTGTTCTGTGCAAAATAAACCAGAAACAAAAGAACAAATAATGATGGTCTGTTTTAGAGAATACTTATAAGAAAACTGGGGCCTAAACTGTAAGCTCTTATACCAGTCACATTTATTCCTGAGCTTTAACTGTTAGTTCTAGATTCTGAGATGCTGTGCTGTATGTATATAACCTGGCATTACCTTGTAATTTTGAGTACCTGTGTGATAGGTCTAAGATTCAGAGTTGGACGAGTTGCAGCTCTGAAAGTCAGCTCTGGTACATATAACTGTTAAACTGAAAAAAAGAGATCAGGCTTCAATTAGAGTTAAGAACAAAGCTGATCTGGTTGGAACTAATCAGAAAACAGGGTAAATGATGACAATGTCTGGACTTCAGAATTTTATCTACCATGAGACCAAAGGAAGTGAGCTGTATTTTGTCCAAAACCTAATTTTCTGTAGCACACAATCTAACTCAACCTGTCTAGATAATTCATTTAAACTACCCAGACATATGGAACCCAGAATGAGAAGGAAGGCTTGTAATTCTGTCTAGCTTAATTTAATAACCAGATACATGCCTAAAGTCCCTGGAGGGACTAGAGAAAAAATACGGCATTCTTCAACAATCCCATCTGGGAAACCTCCGATACTCTCTTGAATACTAGGGACTTTCAAGTTAATAGCAAGAGCCCTTGACCTTGAGGCTTCCTCTTATGAAACTTATCTCTGTAGCAGAATAAGTTGCTCTTACGAAAATTATTCTAAGCTAAGCCCCCTATAATTACTCCTAAGAGTTACTTCCAGAGAACCTCTTTTGTTGCCCAGATGTAGCCTAAGTCCATATCTCCAAGCAAAACCATTACCATCTCCCTTCTATGGGACATGACACCCAGAGAGTCTCCCTGGCAACATGGGACATGTGTCCCACTGGCCCTGGTACCATGAGATCGACAATGCCATTCTGACCAAAAGGGGGAAAAGACATGTAACCAAATAAGGTATCAGTGCATAAGAGTGTTAGAGTTAAGAGGCTATTCTGGAGGCTCCTCTTATGAAAACTTCAGCTAGATATTGCTGATTGCTATGATTGCCACAAACATCATTCCTGTAAACCCTGAAGAACACCCACGGCTCTATCTGAGATCCCACAAAAGTTGCAATCACTAGTTTACTATTCAGAAACCTGAAACCTTCAAATAGTTCCCAAGCCAAGTAAGTCTTGAAATTCAGAAACGCCAGCCTCTCCTAGATGATCAATTAATTACATCCCCCTATTTCTTATTGTCAACCCCCTTTTTCAACATGAAAAAAGTTAGATTGGGCATAACCCAAATATCCCTAAAGAATGGGAAAAGGATCAAAGGAGGACTTAGAGAAGTTAGGATTTAACAAATGAGCATGACTACTGCATCATTATATTGCTATTTCTTCTTAGTCTCCAGTGTCTTGGAGCAGCTAGAAGGAAAAACCTGAAATCGTGGAACTGTAACCCATACCAAACTTTGAAATCTATTGCTTTTTTGTATATGTATTTCACAATAAAAAATGTAAAAAAAAAAAAATTTCCTGTGTTATAGTCTTGTAAGGAAGGTCCAATTCGGAACCTTCTGCCATGCAAAATATTCATTCCCTAAAAAATTTCCTTTAGCTCACACTTACTATGAATGCCAGCACTCAACTTTACAGGAATGTTCAAAGCTAGAAAATCACCTGTCTGGGAGACAGATTAGTGTCCCATCCTATCCACCCCACCCCCTCAAAACACACACACACACACACACAAGAAAATCTTTGGACTTATTCCCTATTTCTTTTGTATTCCAAATTGTAAAATGAAGTGCTTTCTAATCCTCATTTAGGAAACTAATCTCTTCAAAGAATAATGCAACAGAATCTCATGAACCACCCTGCCCTGTCAACCAAACACAGCATTTTCTCCATGCAGTATGGTAGCCCGCCTCCTAGATGGGGGAGGAGGGCATCAATGACCCTCCACACTCCCGGTAGTCACATTCTTGTGTATCCCTCTCCACACTGATCCAGGGGTAGTCTGAGACCAATGAATGTCAGAAATAATAGAACGCCACTTCTAGGGTAAGTTGCAAGAGTGTGGCTTCTGCTCACTCTTTTTTTGGGGGGGGTGGGGTGGGGGTGGATAGGCAGGCTCTGGGAATTGAACCCTGGTCTCCAGCATGGCAGGTGAGAATTCTGCCACTGAGCCACCATTGTACTACTGCCCTTCTGCTCACTCTTGTTTTAGCTCTGGTGGAAGCCAGATGCCAAGTTGCCACCCAGTCCTGTGGACACATCTACATAGTAAGGAATTGGGGCCCAACAATAGCCACATGCACGAGCTATCTTGGAAGCAGCTTCAGCTGACCTGTTCAAGCCTTTGGAAGATGCAGCTCTGGCTGACAGCTTGACTGCAACCTGTCACAAAATCCTGAATCAGAACCACCCAGCTCAGCCACTTTGGATTTCCTGATTGTGAAAAACAGAGAGTAAATGTTTATTGTTTTAAGCTGCTAAATTTTAGGATGCTGTGCTACATAATTACAACTAAGACCTATAGAAAATTCACCGATGGTTAAGTGGGGAAAAGTATATATATTGTTTTGAAATTTTTATGTTAGGCTCTAAAACCACCAAATCAATTTGGTCATTACTTTATTTAGGTATTCGACATGCTCATACTAAATTTAACCTGGAAAGGAAAATATAGGAAAATGAATATACTGTTTGAAAAAACCTTTCAGGTGATTAAATATACTCCTCAGAAATGCTATGGCCCCGCCTCACTACAAATGAAATACCATTGAAAATGTTTCTAGTTTCAAGTTGCTTTGAACCTTCTCTAACTTTAGTATTGTCTCACTGTGTAATACAAAGTGCCCACAAATCAAACCCATCAAAAGCTACCTGTCAGGTCTGCCCAGAAATAAAGTTTCCAAATACAGTATAGCACTGCTTATCAAATGATTTTTTAAAAAGTTGTAAATTCTCTACACATTTTAAATCCAGATTACTTTAAATGCACCTGTCCTGAACTTTCCCAACTAGCCCTTTTTAAAAATTTTTAGACATAGAGCAAAGACCACCCACAAAATTCTAATCATAAAAGTTTTGACTAAAATATTAAATATTGAGTTAATTTTTTTAAAGACAATTTTAAGTTCATGTTTGTTTAATATATATGAAAAAAACCTGGTGGGTGTTTTTAATGGTTACATTCAAACTAAAGAAGCATTAGGACAGTTTCTTGGATCTTTTTCCCCCCTCTATGGGATTAAATTCAGATATTAAAGGCTAGCATTTAAGGTTCTTACTAGGTACCGTCCTGTGTTTTAGAATTTATTTTACAGGTACAGTTTCATTTAATCTTAACAAGTCTGAGGTAGGTAATACTTATTTTACCCTCCTTATTACAAAAGAAAGAATCAAGGTCAAACAACTATAAATTTTACAGGCAATTTAGATCATATTTGTAGTTAATATTTGTAATAAGTTTTACTATGCCATATTTTTTTAGTAGTCTCATAAAACAAACATCTAGCATACAATTAGCTATTTAAAAGAAATAAAATCCTCCTTCCCAACTTTAAAAGACTTGAAAATAATATTTTTCTAAGTTGGGCAAGTTTACCAGCAAGTTCCAAAAGGTCTGAATTAAGGGGCCTTGATTACACTTGGTATATTTTAATGAGTTTGGAGTTTGATTTTAAAGAAATGTGAAAGTAAACAAAACAATATGGGTAACAGTAATCAATGACTACACATAGTTGCTGACCCCAGAACATAAATGTCAATACAATGCAGGATTTTCTTCGACATTTAGCAGACATCAGATTACTAGCAGAACATCACATACGTTTATTTCAGATGTAACAGCAATGTTAAAATTGACAAGTTTAATTCTTAACTGTACCAAGTAAACTCAGCCATTTAAGTATTTTTAAAGTTATTCCCTCCAAAAAACTGAGGGAGCATTTCTTTTCCACCACCACACACGATTTCCCAATAGTTTTATTTTGGAGAACTTTCAATTGGTAAGTAAACTGCTTTGGGGAATATTTCAGAATTTCCTTACCCAAACGAAAACAAATCTGAGCAAATTATATATTGTATAGATTTATCTGCAGATTCTGTTCTTTAGAACCTAAATCAATTACCATACAATATAATTTTTACTATTTACCCCAAAGTAAAAACTGTAGTGAAATGTGGCCACATTCTGTGATCTTCCAGTTAATAGAATCATTTACTATATTACCTCCAAGAAGGTAATTTTTATTATATTATCAAAATTACCAACTCAACATGGGATACTCATTCAGTCTTTACTGATTCCCAGGCATATGAATTAGTGTCCAGCTTCTACCTTCTTAAGTGGATGGAATTATTTAATACACGTTTGATGCAGGACAATTAACCCTTTACACACATTTATGATTTAGGTTAAGTTATTGACTAGTGTGGAAAAAAGAAACTATAATGACAGGGAGCCTACACACTCAATTCAAAATTCAATTTTTTTTCCCTCCTTAAATAACACGTATTTAATTAATCATGAGGCAGCTATTCTGTTTTCAATAACCACATTTAGGGATACATTCATAGGACTGATTAGATAGTCCAGGCAAAATGGTTATAGAAATAGAGGCAGTGTCATCTCAGAAAACTCATTTACATATCAAAATCTATCTTGATATCTGAAATTTACAAAAAAAGTAAATTCTTCAAATTAATGTCTTCCGTAACTCAAGCACTCTTCTCTTGGCAAGAGGAAGCTAAAGCTTATCCATGAAGATTAAAGGTGTTTAATATGAAGTCTTTCTTCTAAGCTGATTTGGACTGCTTAAGAAATTGATGCTCAAGAAACAGTGTGGTCTTTGTAGATTTTTACTATTTTAAAATCAGAACCTTATATATTCACTCATCAACTACCTTCCTTTTCTGTATTATTCTTGGCACTCAATAAGACTGTTTAAGTCTATTATACTTTCACATTCTCAAATAAGAACTTAGGACTATAAAATGTGCATAAACATCTTGCAAATAACATATTTGGAGAGATGAGACTTTTCATACTAGAATTTTTCAACAGAGGAGAAAGTTATGAATCAACCTTTCTTTTAAAGTAAAGTGAAAGAAAACTCAAACCCTGTGCACTGTTATAAAATCTAAAGGGACATTGTAATGGGCCATCAGTACTGACAATATAAAAAATTTTAAACATTGGAGATGGGACCATGGGAAGAAAAGATAAAAAAAATTTCAGATGTTTCCCATCTTACAAAAATTTATCAACCCACCAAAGCCACTTGTCTACATGCCAGAAAATACTCCAATATAAGTCAGTTCTTTCAGTTGAGGAGGTCAGTGACATGTGCATTATTAACACTTCTAGACTTCTACTTTTCCAAGGAAGGAAACAATAAGTTCAACAATTCCACTCTTCCCCAAATCCTTAAACTCAACATTGCAGGCACAGAATATTATCAAATCTGGGATGTTCTCCAACAGCTAAGTAATAGCATAGCTATATTCTCAAAAATACTTCCTTGATATTCTTTCCTATATAATCAAACACTCAGTGGCCAGAGGTTTAGCAGCCTGCATTAGCTGACATTAAATGAATTTTTCTGTGCCACAAGTCCATCTAAACTTCCTTTTAAGTCCTTTTCAATAAAGTCCAAGAGAAAACACCTGCTTCAGATTTAATTAGAGGGCATTAATCTACAAGGACATAAACTCCATTTTTAACAATGCTGACTAAAACTACTGTTGGGGTTCACTGAAGAAAAAATGACAGGAGGGAAAAAAGGTAAATCACAACAAATCTCTTTCGGTCAGTTAAAGGTCATATCTCTAGCTGGGATATTAAAATAAATTAATCTCACCAGCCCACATTCTAAAAGTTAATGCCACTAGTAACAATCAACAGCAGGAAAAACAAACCTGCTAACAACCAGCCCACTCATCAGCAAAAAGCAGTTTAACTCAAATACTGAGACCAAAGTATAAACACTACCTAACCAAACTGCCCCATCCACCTCAACCACCAGAAAGGAAGAGAGGAAAAACTGCTTAAAGAAAAAGCAACAAAAACTTAAGTATTTCTTACAAGGATAATGGTCCAGCTCCTGAGACAGTGCTCAGAAGGACTAAAGGTGGAGTGAAGGCAATGTTTAGGGATTAGTATCCCACAAATAGTATTAAAAACTCAAAGTACCACAAACATACTAACTTGTCTATGAATTAGAGAACAAGATATTGCTGCTGCTTCTTTTTGTCTTCTGAATATACAATATTTTGTAGGCTCTGCCCTTCAATGTGAAAGCAGGATATTTTAAAAAATTAGCTAAAAAATCTGAAATTATTTGACACCCCAATCTTTGGGACCATATATTTTAACTATGAAACTAAACATACCTATACCTTCTCCTTCCTTCAATGAAATCACCTCACAAAAGTCAGAAAACTAAAACAATCCAAACATGATTAATGTTTAAAGTCCTGGAAAGTATGAAAACTTTTAGAGAAAAAGGAAGGAAAGACAGAAGAAAGAGAGAGAAACAAGATAAGGAGGGAGGAAGCTTTTAAAGAAAGAAGGGGAAAAATCAATGGGCCTCTCTTTTATTTGGCGACAAGCAAGTGCAAGAAAGTTCATTTGTAATTTGTTCAGTTATCTGTTTTTTGCACATCTGCATTCTGGCCAGAAGGGAGTTTGAGGTTTTTCTGCAGCACATGAGCATCTGCAGGTTCTATCCTCTTATAATAGTTCTTCTTTGTCTCAATAATCTCAAAGCCAAACTTCCTGTAGAAGTCAATTGCCGACTCATTGCTGATCTGGACATGTCTGAAATGTAAGAGTATCAGAAAAAAACAAGCAAAATTAAGATTTCAACATGTTTTAAGTGTTCTCCACAGATACCTTCAAATCTGAAACCCCCAGCTAGTTGGGGTTGGAATACTGTAGACATTTCTTAGATTCTTTATACAAAAAAATTTTTAAAGGTGCAATATTTCACATATAATATTACCACTAATCTACAAAGATTAAGTACTCATATTAGAAAAATTTGTTTCTATGACAAATTTATACTTTTAACCTAACTCTTAAATTTGCAAGACAGATAGATGGCTGAGATTAGGAACCTCAATAATAATTGTTCTTTCCTGCAATCAGCAAAGGGTACAAAGTACCTTATTTACCCAAATATTTTTTCTGGAAAAAAAGAGATCCTTGCCATTAAAAACAGGATAAATAACCATAGGGACAATTCAAAGGACATATTAATACATGCAGAAAGGATGAAAAAATAAAAAAAACTAGCGTCTTAAATGTCTGAATCTGTTCTAATAATAAAAAAAGGTATATTTTGAAAATAAATGATAATTTGAGCTTTCTTAATTACTTCTAAGACTAACATTACATAATTTAATCTCTCACACTAATAATCTGAAAATGAGAATAATCTTAATATCTGTATTATAAACAATCTATGGTTATGATCGTGGCTCTGGCTCTTAATCCGAGTCTTCTCAAAATCCATGTACAATTTCAGCTTGATATACTCTGATTCTGATAATTAAATTTAGCTGAAAGAGCATGTCACTGAGAGCCTTGAACAAACAAATTACAGAGAGTGTAAACAGCACAGTGTGAAAGAATTAACATTAAAGTTCTTGAATTCTGAAGTTCTGAATTTTAATCCTATTTTAGCCCTGTGACTTTGGAGCTTCCATCCCAACATTAACAAAGCAAAACAAGAATGTTTTATCTTCAGTGTCTTTACCTATTAATAAAACAAAGCAAAACAAAAGAGTTCTTATAACAACTACTTCCATAGTGTTTCCAAAGATCCAATGAAATAAGTGACCACAGTTTAAAGTCTCTAGTAAAGATTTCTATTGCCAGTTGATTAAACGCTTTAGGTTAAGAATATGAAAAATTATTTTACTTACAGATAGATGTTGTCAAAAGTGCCATCTTTTTCACAGATGTTTAAGACATGATTTAACATTTTAGTTCCTATTAATAAAACAAATAAGTAACCTCATAAAAATCAACCTTTAAATGATATCTTTGTGTGCTATCTTAGTATGTATACTGGCTGAAATACAATATAATTTATAAGGTAGACACTACACATTCTTATTTTCCAAAATTTTGTTCTCTCTCCAATAGATAACTACGTATGCTTAAAACTGCTAGCAGAAGAGCAACCTTTATTTATACACAAGCCCTTCCAGGTAGAAGAAAGCCAGAAGCAAAAGGGACATAAACTACAAATGTACACAGGACTTTCAACTGAATTATATTAGGAAATAAACACTAGTTACTCCTAAAAAGAAATGGTTTTACTTACTTCACCAGGAACAATAACAGACAATGTATTTATTCTTTATTGAAGACGTAATAAATAAAGAAACAAAATTATTTTACCTATTCCTAGCCTTCGGTAAGGTGCCAGACATCCTAGTGTCATGATGTAAAGCCTCTTCTGATTCTGTGAATGATCCACCCTACAGCATACTGCACCTACTGCAATATCATTGAAATAGGCTGCCATGGAAAATATAAAGATGTTAAGTACAATAGAGAGAGTAACATTTTATTTCATCTTTACCTCCTCCCTTTAATAAGGATTAACTTGTTGCTTTTGGCCATTAAATTTTATCAGCTACTCTAAAGACTGATGGCCTCTCTTTTGGAAATAATTGTCCCCCAAACCTCTTATATTGTCTTGGCAAGTTCAAGCCTCCCTTCAGAGCAAAGCTAAAATATAAAAACTCACACGAGCACACACTAAATAGTAAGAAAAAGCATTTAGCATTTCCTTTTTAAATTCAAATATTTTCTTTTGATTTCTCTAATATTTTTCTTAAAACCTGAGAAAATAAGAAGACCAAATTAGTTACTTTTTCTGCTGTAATATTAAAAACTAGGAGTAAAGAACATGAATAGGCCAGTAAGTCAGGGTGAAAAAAAAAACCATATAATACCAAGTTTTGCTAGCTCTCCAACCTCCAGCACATCCTTGTAGAACTTGTCATTATAGCTGACTGGAAAGATGACTTGGTTTAATCTCTTCAACTGTTTAATATTGTGTGGTGTCACATCTCCCAGCTCGATCCGGCTACTGGAACAAACCAAAATGTACTCAATAACTCAACAAATGAGGCTAATTATATTTTAAGATGAACATATTAAAAAGACCAAATTTTCTTTGGACAATCACAAAATTCAACCAATATTCAGGACTTACCATTCATAAGGAAATTTTGTCAGCCATTTGATCTAGGGTCTCCTCAGCTTCCATACAATTGAAAACATTTGTACACAACACACAGTACTGAGCATTTTAGAATAATATTCTATGATAATACATTATTTTCCATTTAGTTTGCAGTTTAGAAAAATTTAAAGACATCTATTAATGATCAAAAACACTGGGGGTAGCAAATAGGATTCCATGCGGGTACGAACGTAGATAGACACAGTATCTCTGAAGAACAATCTAGTACTAGGAACTGAAAACCCTAAAAAGTATATTCCAATTATCCAAGTAATCATATTTCTAAGGATTTATTCTAGGAAAATAATTCAAGTAAACAAAAAAACACATTCTATTAATTGAGAACAATGATCTAGCTACCAGCTATAACACAGTCACATGGGGTGGTATTCAAATTTATATTTCTGGGGACTTTACCCCAGACTTTTAGAACCAGAACCTCCTGGAACATAACAAGAAACTCCACATTTGAACAGGCACTTCAGTTTGAAAACCACCTATCAAGAATGCAACTGTAAAAAAAAAAAAGGAATGCAACTGTATGTCCCAGCACGTCACGTGTTGGGAGGAGTGGCAGCAGCCAGCAGCCCGGTTTACAGTACCTGGCCCACACTACTGTGCCACCAAGATGCCCAAGAGGAGGTTGGGTAGGCTAGGCTCTCAGCTAAACCTGCTCCTTCGAAAATGGAATGGAAGCCAAAAAACGCAGTGGGAAAGGATACATTTTTAGAGAAAAAAGAGCAACCAAAAGGGAAAAGTGGAGCAAAGGGAAAATAAGCTTAAGTGGCTAACCAAGAAACTAAATATTTACCTGTGGAAAATGGAAAAACTAAAAATGAGGAGTCTCTGCTGAAGGAGAGAAAGAAGTTAAGCCTGGTTAGTCTTGTATACCATAACTTACCAGTGGATCTTGTTTTTCCCTTCTTGTACAACCCAGAAAAATACTATTTTGTAAATTCAAGTTTTGCAGAAACTCTAGAAGAGACACTTATAAGGAAATTGAAATCACACCTCGATTCATCTTGTAAGTGTAAATACTTTTTTTTAACAGGGGAAATCATTTGCTGATTGTTTATTTTTTGAATATTTTGATACTGAATTACCGGAGGCTTTGAATGTCCTGGATGTCAATTTAACATTCCATTAAGGTGGAGGTGGGTGGTAGTTTTTACACCCTATAATACAATGCATACTAAATGATGATTTGGAGTTGCAGCCATGCATTCAATATGTGCTGAACATTTTAGATTATTTCTATTCTCATGTTTTTTAGAATTGTTTCTTTAAACGGTACCCTGGTCTTGGCTCTCCCTGTTGAAACTGTTGTACTGGGTAATATCCTAGATTGTGGTAATTTCCTGTTTTCCTAATAACTTTGTATTATGCTGTAAAAGACTGGAAATGTGAAGTATGCAGTTGTATGATATTAAACTGTGAATTAGTGGGATTTAGGATGAACAGCTTATCAATAATTGAAGATATTGCTACTTGATACCCTCTTAAGGAAAACTTGTCTCCAAATTTTAAGCTGGAAAGTCACTGGAATAACTTTAGAAAAGAATTACAATTACCTGGCTTTTTAGATTTTTGGTACACACATCAAGAATTGTGTAGAAATTGTTCATAGTGTCTATGCTGATCTTCAACCAATAAAATTTCAATTATGGAAAAAAGAGAATACAATTGCAGAATTCCTAAGCAACCATAACAAAATCAAAACTTTTGGTTCCATGGGTAAAGGGATCAAAGCTAGAATGTTTCAGACTCAACAAAGCTTTTCCTATAGAACTATCAACAAAAGGAATTTTTAATAACTCACGTCAACTTTGCTACCATAAGCCAAAGTTTCATCAAATATGACAAGACAAACTAGAGAAGCATCTATAACATTTTGTCTATTATCATCAGCACTGTCATTAATAGAGAAGATGTCCTATTATTTGTTTTTGTAACAATGAATGATGAAAATATAAAGAACAACATATCAAAATAAAAAGCAGTAGAGTTCAAAACTAGCCAACTAGCTAGCTAAATGATGTAGGTTCTATCTGGTGTTAGTTTCAGATTACAACTGCCATTAAAATTAATAGTAGTGAAATGCAAACAGTATACCTTAATTAATCTACGTTATATCATTGCTCTCAGCATTACATACTAATCAGCACAAAAAGATGCTGTGATATATTGTTTTATAGAAAAAAAGTACACCCCAACTATATATAGAGAGAATGAACTAATATTTGCAAACACAGAAAAATGTACGAAAGAATATTCAACAAATGTGTAGCAGAAATTGTAGGTAATTTTTAAGACAGCACCCTGATATTTTAAAATTCAAATAACTGGAAAACAACAATAATTTTGATTCTTGAAAAAAAAAAAGCAAAATTCTGTTAGAGACCATTAAAACAGGATGACCCAAGAAAAAGAAAAAAAATATATGAACATTGGAAGTTAATATTTATTTGAACAGAGGTATGTATGATGACATATTTTAACTTGGGATGCAATTCTCTAAGCTACCCTATATAGTGCCCAGCTTGGAAACCATTCTCATGCTGAGCAAATTAGAAGCAAAAATCATAGGGTGGAAACTCTACCTTCTATTTAAGTACTCTACCAAGAGCAAAAAAAGACAACATTTAAGTGTTTTTCAAGTTGGAAAAGGCTTAACTCATTGGCTACTTTAGCTTTTGTGTTGGTTTGAAAGGATGTATGTACCCTAGAAAAGCCATGTTTTAATCTAAATCCCATTACATAAGGGCAGAATAATTCCTATCCAGTACTGTATATAATTAGATCACCTTCCTGGAGATGCAACCCAATCAAGAGTGGTTGTTAAATTGGATTAGGGGAGATGTGTCTCCACCCATTTGGGTGGGTCTTGATCGGTTTTCAGAAGTCCTATAGAAGAGGAAACATTTTGGAGACTGAGAGATTCAGAGAGAGAAGAGAATGCTGCAGCACCACAAAGCAGAGTCCACCAGCCAGCAACCTCTAGAGATGAAGAAGGAAAACGCCTCCAGGGCAGTTTCATGAAACAGGAAGCCAGGAGAGAAAGCTAGCAGATGACGCTGTGTTCACCATGTGCTCCTCCAGCTGAGAGAGAGAAACTCTGACCGTGTTCACTGTGTGCCTTCTCACTAGAGAGAGAAACCCTGAACTTCATAAGCCTTCCTGAATCAAGGTATCTTTCCCTGGATGCCTGTGACTGGACATTTCTACAGACCTGTTTAATTGGGACATTTTCTCAGCCTTAGAACTGTACACTAGCAACTTATTAAACCGTCCTTTTTAAAAGCCATTCCGTTTCTGGTATATTGCATTCCGGAAGCTAGCAAACCAGAACAGCCTTCATGCCTCAATTATTTTTTTATGCCTTTTTTGTATTTATTGTTACCCACCATTTGTTTTTTAACTCACCACTCCTTAATAGCTTCTGTGCCTTTTGAAAATTGGAGCACACTCAGATGTGGCCTCAGTCTCTCTAAGCCCAACTCTGCAAGTGAAATTATTGCCCTCCCCCCTACATGGGCCATGACATCCAGGGGTGAAGGTCTCCCTGGCAACGTGGGAGATGAATCCCAGAGATAAGTCCGGCCCTGGCAACATGGGATCAACAACTCCATCCTGACCAAAAGGGGGAAAAGAAGTATAACTAATAAAGTATCAGTGACACAGAGTTCAAATGGAGATGTGAGGACACTCGGGAGGTCACTCTTACACAAGCTTCAGTTAGACACTGCTACCTATCATAATTTGCCAAACCCCAACCAAATGTATTCCAGCTAATCCTAAAGAACACCTAGGGCAATATATAAGATTCCACTAGAGTTCCATGCACTAGGGTAACTGTCCAGAAACCCACAACCACCAGATGGGTTCCTGGACCAGGTAAGACCTGAAACTTCGAGGGGCAGCCTCTACAGAACCTCAGCTACTTCCATCTCCCTACGCCATATTACTGACAACCCCTTCCAACAGGAAAAAGTTAGAATGGCCATACACCAAAAACCCCTAAAGCGTGGGACCGAAAGATAAAAGGTGATGGTGGAGTTATACAGAGAAGGTAGGGTTTGACAAACAAATATTATTGCTGAATCATAAATTGATATTTTTTTAGTTCCCAGTAACTTAGAGCAGCTACCAGTAAAAACCTAAAACTTTGAAACTGTAATCCGTACCAAACTTTGAAATCTGTTTTACAACTAATTTTCATGCTGTGCTTTGAAATTTATCGCTATTTCGTATATATGTTATTTTTCACAAAAAAGAAAAAGTTGATTCTAATGATTAAAAAATACTTACTCCTTTAAGCCTGCTGCATTCTGGAGCAGCTAGTAGGAAAAATCTGAGAGGATAGTATGGTAGCCCACGACAAACTCTGGGATCTGTCCTGTAGCTAACTGTAAAGACTGCTCTGAAAATTATTGCTTTTTTCTTTCTTTGCTTTGTATATGCTATACAATAAAAAAAAACCATGAAAACTGGAGCATCAGTTTCTTTTTTTTTTAAGTTTTTTAAAAAAATAGTAAAAAACATCGAACGCAAACATTCTTAACTTTTGATCATTCCATTCTACATATGTAATCAGTAATTCACAATATCATCACATGGTTGCATAGTCATCATCATGATCATTTCTTGAAACAACTGCAACTATTCAGAAAAAGAAATAAAAACAATAGAAAAAAATTCATACAAACCATAAGCCTTACCCCTTCATTTTCTTTTTTTTTTTTTTTTTTACATGGGCAGGCACCAGGAATCAAACCGGGGTCCTCTGGCATCGCAGGCAAGCATTCCCGCCTGCTGAGCCATTGTGGCCCGCCCTACCCCTTCTTTCATTGATCATTAGCATTTTAAACTAAATTTATTTAAACATTTGCTCCCCCTATTATTTATTTTTAGTCCATATGTTCTACTTGTCTGTTGAGAAGGTAGATAAAACGAGCATCAGACACAAGTTTTCAATCACACAGTCACATTGTGAAAGCTATATCATTATACAATCATCTTCAAGAAACATGGCCACTGGCACACAGCTCAACATTTTCAGGCAGTTCCCTCTAGCCTCCCTATTACATCTTGACTAACAAGGTGATATCTATTTAATGCATAAGAATAACCTCCAGGATAACCTCTAGACTGTTTGGAACCTCTCAGCCATTGACACCTTATTTTGTCTCATTTCATTCTTCCCCCTTTTGGTCAAGAAGGTTTTCTGAATCTCTTGATGCTGAGTCTCAGCTCATTCTAAGACTTCTGTCCCACGTTGCCAGGAAGGTCCACACCCCTGGGAGTCATGTCCCACGCAGACAGGGGGAGGGTGGTGAGTTTGCTTGTTGTGCTGGCTGGAGAGAGAGGCCACATCTGAGCAACAAAAGAGGTTCTCTTTGGGGGCGACTCTTAGGCCTAATTTTAAGGTCAAGCCTATCCTTTGTGGGGATGAACAAACCCAAGATTTGGGGCTCAGCCTATAGCTTTGGTTGTCCACACTGCTTGTGAGAATATCGAGAATTAGACTTGGGAAAGTCGAATTTCCCCCCATTCACAGCATTCCCCGAAGGGGACTTTGCAAATACTTTTTTATTCACTGTTCAAATCACTCTGGGATTTATAGGGGCATCACTCTGGACAAACCAACAAAATCTCATGTCCTACTCAGGGTTCCATGCACTTATGGTGTTCAGTTAAGCCGTCTACATAAGTTATATTAGGAAATGCACTAGTCAAAATATAAATTTTGTACCAAATAAACATTTTCTGCTTAAGTCTCACACATAAGGTAAAATTTTAAAATATTAATTACCACCTATTTTCAGCACCCTGTAGTAATGACATTCCTTTGTTCTTCCACATGTAAAAACATTTTATAAATTTGTACATTTAGTCACTATCATTATACACTCTAGGCATTCCTAGATTATATCAACTCAGTCTTTATCGTCTATCTTTCTTTCTGATTTCATTTGTGCCCCCAGTCCTCCTCATTCTATCATTCTCACATTCAGCTACATTCAGTGTTTTAACATAATTGTATTATAGTTAGGTAGTATTGTGCTGTCCATTTCTGATATTTTACATTCTGTCCTGTTGCACAATCTGTAATTCCTTCAGCTCTAATTACCCAATATCTTACCCTATTTCTATCTCCTGACAGTCTCTATTACCAACGAAATTCTCCATGTTTAGTCACTAATGTCAGTTCATATCAGTGAGACCACACAGTATTTTTCCTTTTGTTTCTGGCTAATCTCACGCAGCATAATGTCCTTAAGGTACATCCATGTTGTTACGTACTTCATAACTTCATTCTGTCTTACAGCTGCATAATATTTCATCGTATGTATATACCACAGTTTGTTTAGCCACTCATCTGTTGATGGGCATTTTGGCTGTTTCCATCTCTTTGCAATTGTAAATAATGCTGCTATAAACATTGGTGTGCAAATGTCCGTTTGTGTCCTTGCCCTCATGTCCTCTGAGTAGAAACCTAGCAATAGTATTGCCAGGTCATACGGCAATTCTGTATTTAGTTATTTGAGGAACAGCTAAACTGCCTTCAACAGCGGTTGTGCCATTTGACATTCCCACCAACAGTGGATTAGTGTGCCTCTTTCGCCATACCCTCTCCAGCACTTGTCATTTTCTGTTTGATTGACAGTGGCTAATAAAACTGGTGAGTGTGAGATGACATCTCATTGTGGTTTTGATTTGCATTTCCCTAATAGCCAGGGAAACTGAACATCATTCCATGTGCCTTTTGGCCCTTTGTTTTTCCTCTTCTGAGAAGTGTGTGTTCAAGTCTTTTGCCCATTTTGTAATTGGGTTGGCTGTCTTTTTGTTGTTGAGTTGAACAATCTCAATATACTCTGGATACCAGACCTTTATCTGACATATCATTTCCAAATATTGTCTCCCATTGTGTAGGCTGTCTTTTTACTTTCTTTACAAAGTTCTTTGATGTGCAAAAGTGTTTAATTTGGGGGAGTACCCATTTGGGGGAGTACCCATTTCTTTCTTTCTTTCTTCAATGTTCTTGCTTTGGGTATAAGGTCCAGGAAACTGCCTCCTAGTATAAGATTTATAAGATATTTCCCTACGTTTTCCTCTAACAGTTTTATGGTCTTAGATCTAATGTTTAGGTCTTTGAGCAATTTTGAGTTAATTTTTGTATAGGGTATGAGATATGGGTCCTCTTTCATTCTTTTGCATATGGATATCCAGTTCTCTAAATACCATTTATTGAAGAGACTGTTCTGTCCCAGGTGAATTGGCTTGACTGCCTTATCAAAGATCAAGTATCCATAGATGAGAGGGTGTACATCTGAACACTCTATTCTATTCCATTGGTCAGTATATCTATCTTAATCCCAGTACCATGCTACTTTGACCACTGTAGCTTCATAATACGTCTTAAAGTCAGGTAGTATGAGACCTCCAACCTCATTTTTTTTTTTTTCCTCAGGATACTTTTAGCTTTTCAGGGCACCCTGCCCTTCCAGATAAATTTGGTTATTGTTTTTTCTATTTCTGAAAAATAGTTTTTGGGATTTTAATTGGTATTGCATTGAATCTGTAAATCAATTTAGGTAGAATTGATATCTTAACTGTATTTAGTCTTCCAGTCCATGAACACAGCATGCCCTTCCATCTATTTAGGTCTTCTGTGATTTCTTTTAACAATTTCTTGCAGTTTTCCTTGTATAGGTCTTTTGTCCCTTTAAATTTACTCCTAAATACTTTATTCTTTTTGTTGCAACTGTAAACAGAATTCTTTTCTTGATTTCCCCCTCAGGTTGTTCGTTACTAGTGTATGAAACACTACAGACTTTTAAGTGTTGATCTTTGTTCTAGTTTGCTAGCTGCTGGAATACAACACACCAGAGAAAGATTGGCTTTTAATAAAAGGGGATTTATTTTGTTGGTTCTTCAGAGGAAAGGCAGCTAACTTTCCACTGAGGTTCTTTCTTACGTGGAAGGCACAGGATGGTCTCTGCTGGTCTTCTCTCCAGGCCCCTGGGTTCCAACAACTTTCCCCAGGGTGACTTCTTTCTACATCTCCAAAGGCCAGGGCTGAGCTGCAAGTGCTGAGATGAGGAATGCCGAGCTGCTTAGCTGTGCTATGTTGCAATCTCGCATTTAAGCACCAGCCAATTAAGTCAAACGTCACTCATTGCAGCAGACACACCTCCTAGCCGACTGCAGATGTAATTAGCAACAGATGAGGTTCACGTACCATTGGCTTATGTCCGCAGAAACAAGACTTGGTATGCTCACCTGGCCAAGTTGACAACTGAATTTAACTAACACAATCTTATAACCTGCCACTTGGCTGTACTCATTTATTAGCTCTAGTAGTTTTCCTGTGTATTTTTCAGGGTTTTCGACATATAATATTATATCACCTGCTAACCATGAGAGTTTTACTTGTTTTCTTCCTTTCCAATTTTGATGCCTTGTATTTCTTTCTCATGTCTAACTGCTCTGGCCAGAACTTTCAACAATGTTGAATAATAGTGGAGGTAGTGGACATCCTTGTCTTCTTCCTGATCTTAGGGGGAAAGTTTTCAGTTTTTCCCCATTGAGGAGGATATTAGCTGTGGGTTTTTCATATATTCCCTTTATCATGTTGAAGAAGTTCCCTTCTATTCCTATCCTTTGAAGTGTTTTTAACAGGAAAGGGTGATGAATTTTGTCAAATGCCTTTTCTGCATCAATCAAGATGATAAGGTGGTTTTTCTGCTTTAATTTGTTGATATGGTGAATTACATTAATTGATTTTCTTATGTTGAACCACCCTTGCATACCTGGGATGAATCCTACCTGGTCAAGATGTATAATTTCTTTAATGTGTTGCTGGGCTTGATTTGCTAGAATTTGTTGAGAATTTTTGAATCTATTTTCATTAGAGAGACTGGTCTGTAATTTTCCCTTTCTGTAGTATCTTTGTCTGGCTTTGGTATGAGGGTGATGTCGGCTTCACAAAATGAGTTAGGTACCTTTCCCTCCCTTCAATTTTTTTGAAGAGTTTTAGCAGGATTGGTACTAATTATTTCTGGAATGTTTGGTAGAATTCACATGTGAAGCCATCTGGTCCTGGACTTTTCTTTTTGGGGAGCTTCTTAATAACCGATTCAATTTCTTTACTTGGGATTGGTTTGTTGAGGTCATCTACTCCTTCTCAAGTCAAAGTTGGCTGTTAATGCCTTTGTAGAAAGTTGTCCATTTCATTTACATTGTCGTATTTCTTATCATAAAGTTGTTCACAGTATCCTGTCATTACTTCCTTTATATCTGTGGGGTCAGTGGTTATGTCTCCTCTTCCATTTCTGATTTGTATCCTCTCTCTTCTTCTTTTTGTCAATCTTGCTGACAGTTCATCAATCTTATTGATTTTCCCATAAAACCAGCTTATGGTTTTGTTGATTTTCTCGATTCTTCTCACTTTCATTGATTTCTGCTCTAATCTTCATTATTTCTTTCCCTTTGCTTACTTTGGGGTTAGTCTCCCATTCTTTCTCTACTTATTCCAAGTACACAGTTAATTCCTAGATTTTTGCCCTTTCTTCTTTTTTGATATAGGCATTTAGGGCAATAAATTTCCCTCTTAGCACCACCTTTGCTGTGTCCCACAAGTTTTGATATGTTGTGTTTTCATTTTCATTTGCCTCGAGATATTTATTGATTTCTCTTGTAATTTCTTCCTTGACCCACTGGTCGTTTACGAGTGTGTTGCTGAGCCTCCACATATTTGTGAATTTTCTGGCACTCTATATATTATTGATTTCCAACTTCATTCCTTTATGATCTGAGAAAGTGTTTTGTACAATTTCAATCTTTTTAAATTCATTGAGACTAGCTTTGTGACCCAGCATATGATCTATCATTGAGAATGATCCACAAGCACTTGAGAAAAATGTGTTTTCTGCTATTGTGGGGCATAATGTTCTATAAATGTCTATTAAGTCTAGCTCATTTATTGTACTATTCAAATTCTCTGTTTCTTTACTGATTCTCTGTCTAGACATTCTGTTCATTGATGACAGTGTGGGATTGACGTCTCCAACTATTATGGTAGATGTGTCTATTTCTCTTTCAGTGTTTTCAGTGTTTGTCTCATGTATTTTGAAGCATTTTGGCTCAGTGCATAAATATTTATGATTGTTATGTCTTCTTGTTAAATTGTTCCTTTTATTAATACATAGTATCCTTCTTTGACTCTTTTAACTGTTTTACATTTGAAGTTTAATTTGTTTGATATTAGTATAGCTACTCCTGTTCTTTCTTGATTTCACTTTCAACCTTTCAACCTATATTTATCCTTGGGTCTAACATGTGTTTCCTATAGACAGCATATAGATGGGTCCTGTTTTTGAATCCATTCTGCCAGTCCATGTCTTTTGATTGGGGAGTTAAATCCATTAACATTTAATGTTATTACAGTACAGGTAGTACTTTCTTCTACCCCATTTTGCCTCTTGGATTTTATATGTCACATCTAATTTTTCTTCATTTTGCCTTTACTGATAGTCTTCCTTTCTACACTCTTCTTCATACCTCTCTCTCCTGTCTTTTCGTATCTGCCTCTAGTGCTTCCTTTAGTATTTCTTGCAGAGCTGGTCTCTTGGTCACATATACTCTCAGTGATTTTTTGTCTGAAAATGTTTTAATTGCTCCCTCATTTTTGAAGGACAATTTTCCTGGATATAGAATACTTGGTTGGCAGTTTTTCTCATTTAGCAATTTAAATATACCATCCCACTCTCTTCTCACCTCCATGGTTTCTGCTGAGAAATCTACGCAGTCTTACTGGGCTTCCCAATTGTTTTTCTCTTGCTGCTTTCAAGATTCTCCCTTTCTCTTTGACCTCTGACATTCTAATTAGGAAGTGTTTTGGAGTACATCTATTTGGACCTATTCTCTTTGCAGTACACTGCACTACTTGGATCTGTAGTTTTAAATCTTTCATAAGAGTTGGGAAATTTTCAGTGATAATTTCCTCCATTAGTTTTTCTCCTCCTTTTCCCTTCTCTTCCCTGACACCCACAACACGTATATTCATGCGTTTCATATTGTCATTCAATTCCGTGAGTCTCTGCTCATATTTTTCCATTTTTTTCCCTATATTTTCTTTTGCTTGTCGGATTTCAGATGTTCTGTCCTCCAGTTCACTAATTCTATCTTCCGCCTCTCGGAATCTAACACTGTAGGTTTTTATTGTTTTTTTCATCTCCTCTACTGTGCCTTTCATTCCCATAAGTTCTTTGATTTGTTTTTTCAGACTTTCGATTTCTTCTTTTTGTTCATTCCTTGCCTTCTTTATACCCTCAATTCACTGATTTGATTTTTGATGAGGTTTTCCACGTCTGTTTGTACATTCTGAATTAACTGTTGCAACTGCTGTATCTCATCTGAATTGTTGGTTTGTTCCAACATCTTCAATTTTCCTAATGTGATATTATTTTTTGCTGGCATGTAGGCATTTAGTTATCTTAGTTTATTCTGGAGATTGCTTTCACTTCTTTTACCTAGGGTTTTCTTTTTTAAACTATTGCTTTTTTATTTCTTTTTTTACATGGGCAGGCACCGGGAATCGAACCCAGGTCCTCTGGAATGGCAGGTGAACATTCTTGCCTGCTGAGCCACTGTGGCCCACCCTACCTAGGGTTTCCTTGCTGGATAATTTGTTGTTTGTCTGTTCTTTGACATTTAGTTCAGCTTTTTCTGGACCACTAGCTTAGGTTTTAACAGAGGAGAATTTTTCAGTTCTTGTTTCTTGCCCTGCCTGTATGATGCCCCCCACCCCCCAGCTTAGGAGGGTCTACTTAGGTATTACAGACCCCAGCAGGATTTTCCCAGACTAAACTGGCCTCCAGTCAGGAGGAAAGAGTCACCTTTGTCAATTTTCCCTGAGGGTGAGACCTAGCAGGTTCAAAGACTTTCCTGTGAAGTCTCTGAACTCTGTTTTTCTTATCCTGCCCAGTGTGTGGTGCCTGTCTGCCTGCAGGTCCCACCAGCATAAGATGATGCGGTACCTTTAACTTTGGCAGACTCTCCCTGCTGGGAGCATGGTGGAGATAGAGGAAAGCTTGTAGGCTGGTTTTAATGGCTTCAAATTACTAAGCGCTGGTGTCTGAATTCCTTGAGGGAGGGATTCCACCTGAGTTGGGCCTCACCCCTCCCTTGGGAAAGGCACAGTCTCCAGAAAAGCTCTCAAAGAAGCTTGTTTCTGCCTATGCCCAGGATAGTTACATCCTGAGAAGTCCTGCCTCTGTATCCAAAGGTAGTCAAGCCTTTGTAGAAACACAGCCACAGAAACCTTGGTTTCTTTTTTTCTTTTCTTTTTCCGTCAGCTCTGCCCCCTTGGCACCGGGACAAAAATGAGCGATCTTCACTTGAGCTGGGGGCCTATTTTTAGTAGTCAGAATTTGTTCATTAATTCCACACTTGAAGCTTAGTTTTGCTCAGCCCCTGCTGCTGGTAAAGTCTCTTTCCTTCCCCTCTGGGAAGCAGCCTGTGTAGGAGGGGTGCTGGCTGCCACGGCTTGGGGAACTCACGGTTTGGGTAGGCTCACAGTCGGTCCAGCTGGTCCAGACTGGGGTACGCTGTGTGTCCAGTCACTGACGTGGCCCTAGGAGCAGTTGTGTAGTGTTCCTGTTTATTTAGTGGCTGTTCTGAAGGACGAACTAAATCCCACACCTCGCTAAGCTGCCATCTTGGCACCTTCTTTGGATATTAAGTTTCTAGCAACCACGCAGATTATTTTAAGATGCAAACATCTTAGTATAAAACACAGATTTCCCAGTTATATTGCCTTCTAATTTCTAGCCATACGACATCTGAATAAATACAGCTTAATAAATCTAAACCTAAATAGAAATCTCTCTCAAGAATTTGAAAATTATAATAAATTCTGTGGAAGATTCTTATCTTCTTTAACTAGTTACACACCCCATTCATTAAAGCACATCTTGGCTTCTTTTCTTTAAGGCTGAAGTAAAATGACATTCTGCCCTAAACCTTTTTCTGATTAAACTCTACTGGTGTTCAGGGGTATAAAGCTCCCTGGTCACACGGACAGGACTCCTAAGATGAACCTGGACTTGGCATTATGGGATTGAGATAGGGGAAAGAGAAAAATGAGACAAAATAAAGGTTCAGAGGCTGAGAGATTTCAGAATTGAGAGGTCATCCTGGAGGTTATTCTTATGCATTATATAGATATCCCTTTTTAGTTTAGTTTATATTGGAGTGGCTAGAGGGAAACACCTGAAACTGTTGAGCTGTATTCCAGTAGCCTTGATTCTTGAAGACGACTGTATAACTAAACACCTTTTACAATGTGACCGTGTGATTGTGAAAATATTGAGTCTGATCCTTTTATCTAGGGTAAGGATCAATGAGTGAAAAAGTAAGGATAAAAAAATATATAACTAATAGGGTGGGATAAAAGCTAAAAAATAATATAATGGAAATACTAGTGGTCAATGAGAGAGGGGGTAAGGGGTATGGCATTTCTTTTTACTTCTTTTTTCTGGAGTGATGTAAATGTTCTAAAACTGATGATGATGATGAACACACAACTATGTGATGATATTTGTGAGCCACTGATTGCACACCACATGTTTACTGTATGTATGAAGACTCCTCAGTAAAAAAAAAAAAAAAAAAAAAAATCTGCTAGGGATGGTACAACGATGGCTCAGTGGTAGAATTCTCGCCTGCCATGTTGGAGACATGGGTTTGATTCCCAGAGCCTGTCCACGTTAAAAAAAAAAAAAATCCACTGGACTCATTTCTCTCTGTCTTATTACTTACATATAATTATTATAGATACTATTATCCTCTAAAATACAGGGATCATGTTTTAATCATTGTCTACTCATAACTACTCTTTTAATTTAGTACGGTGACAGAAAGTGCATGATTTGTTTTAAATGTAATATAGCTTACAATAATTATATTTAGAGCATAACTTTTGAAAATGATTCCATTTCACTAGAAAAAAAAAGGTCCTAGTTTTTGTAGTTTAAAACAGCAATTGATGAGAAAGGGGGAAAATTCAACTTCCCTATTTGGAGAATTCCTGATATTCTCACAAGCAGTGGGGACAACAAAATCATTAGGTCAAACCCTCAATCTTGGGGTTTGTTTATATGAAACTTATCCCTGCAAAGTACACACAATTAAAATATGCATCAACTATTACACAGATAAACAAAATGAACTTTCATACAATGGAATTACTATTCAGCAATAAAAAGAACAAACTAATGACATATAACATTGATGAACCTCAAAATCATGAGGCTAGATAAAAGAAGCCTAATAATTAAACACTTATTGTTTAATTCCATTTATATGAAATACCAAAGAATTGCAAAGCTGCAGAAAGAGAAGGCAGATTTACTACTTGGCTGAGGGGTGGAATAGTATTGACTGCAGATGCACATAAGGGAGTTTTGGGGATTGATGGGAATGTTCTAAAACTGAATTGAGATGATAGTTACCTGTAAGTATTCTAAACATGTTTTTGAGACTAAAACTCATGGCAGAAAGCACTTGACGTCTAATTTATTTTTATTATTTTTAAATCTACTTTATTCTTTACTGCTTGAAAGGACCAGTAAATGGGCAAGATCTTTAGGCCTTAAACTGAAACTTAATCATCAGCTGTACCAAGACTTCAGTTTGTTGAACGAGAACAATAAGCCATCCACTCCAGTCCAGGTTTCACTTCCAAATTCAGTACTCACAAGAGAGAGCCTTTCAGTCTTTACCTTTGGTGTAAACACTGAGCATGTCCTGATAATTTTTTCACCAAAGTTAGTTTCAAACATTTCAAAGGTAAGAATGAACACTTTAAAGAGAAAAAACAATTGGATAGTAAACTGGCTACATAATTTAATTCATAAAAATTCACTTTCAGAGCTGTTTCCTGGAACATAACTTAAATGCATTAATGGGAGTGGATTAGATGGCCAAGAATGTCTGTAGTGAGAAGATCTAAGAAAAGAACGACTATAAAAACGCTTGAATTTTTTAAACTTTTTTTTATTAAAAAAAATTAACAAACATTAAGATATCATTCCATTCCACATGTACAATCAGTAATTCTTGATATCATATAGTTGCATATTCATCATTTCTTAGAACATCTGCATCGATTTAGAAAAAATAAAGACAACATAAAAATAAAACGATAACAGAAAAAAAAAGATTATACATACCATACCCCTTACTCCTTGCTTTCATTTAACACTAGCATTTCAAACTAAATTTATTTTAACATTTGTTCCCCCTATTATTTATTTTTATTCCATATGTTCTACTCTTCTGTTGATATAGTAGCTAAAAGGAGCATCAGACACAAGGTTTTCACATTCACAGAGTCTCATTGTGAAAGCTATATAATTGTTCAATCATCATCAAGAAACATGGCTACTGGAACACAGCTCTACATTTTCAGGCAGTTCCCTCCAGCCTCTCCGCTACATCTTGAACAAGGTGATATGTACTTAATGCCTAAGAATAACCTCCAGGATAACCTCTCAACTCTGTTTGGAATTTCTCAGCCATTGACACTTAGTCTCATTTCACTCTTCCCCCTTTGGTCGAGAAGGTTCTCTCAATCCCTTGATGCTGAGTCTCAGCTCATGCCAGGATCTCTGTCTCACGTTGCCAGGAAGGTCCACACCCCAGGGAGTCATGTCCCACACAGAGAAGGGGAGGGTGGTGAGACTGCTCGTCATGTTGGCTGGAGAGAGAGGCCACATCTGAGCAACAAAAGAGGCTCTCTTGGGGGTGACTCTTAGGCCTAAATTTTAAGTAGACTTGACCTATCATTTGTGGGGTTAAGTTTCATATGAACAAACCCCAAGACTGGGGTCTCAGCTTATAGCTTTGGTTGTCCACACTGCTTGTGAGAATATCAAGAATTCAACTTGGGGAAGTTGAATTTCTCCCCATTCTCACCATTCCCCGAAGGGGGCTTCCAAATACTTTTCCAGTCACTGATCAATTCACTCTGGGATTCATTGGTGATAACTCTGGACAAACCAACAAAATCTCATGTCCTACCTGAGATTCCAAGTACTGATGACATTCAATCAAACTATCTACATGAGTTATATTAGGAAATGCTCTAGTCAAAATATAAATTTTGTAACAAATAAACATTTTTTGCTTTAGTCTCACACATAAGGTGACATTTTAAAGTATTAATTATCATCTATTTTCAGCACCCTGCAATAATGACATTTCTTTGTTCTTCCTCATGCAAAAACATTTTTAAAATTTGTACATTGCACATTTCACTATTATTATACACTCTAGGCATTCCTAGATTATACCATCTCGATCTTTACCATCTATCTTTCTTTCTGATTTCATTTATGTCCCCAGCCCTCCTCCCTCTATCATTCTCACATGCAGCTTCATTCATTGTTTTAACATAATTACATTACAGTTAGGCAGTATTGTGCTGTCCATTTCTGAGATTTTATATTCAGTCCTGTTGCACAATCTGTATCCCTTCAGCTCCAATCACCCAATATCTCACCCTATTTCTATCTCCTGATGGTCTCTGTTACCAAGGAAATATTCCAAGTTTACTCACTAATGTCAGTTCATATCAGTGAGACCATAAGGTATTTGTCCTTTTGTTTCTGGCTAATCACACTCAGCATAATGTCCTTAAGGTCCATTCATGTTGTTACATACTTTATATCTTTATTCTGTCTTACAGCTGCATAATATTCCATCTTATTTAAATGTCACAGTCTGTTTAGTCAACTCTCTGTTGATGGACATTTTGGTTGTTTCAATCTCTTGGTAATTGTAAATAATGCTGCTATAAACATTGGTGCGTAAATGTCCATTTGTGTCCTTGGCCTCGTGTCTTCTGAGTAGAGACAGCATATAGATGGGTCCGGTTTTTTAATCCATTCTGCCACACTATGTCTTTTGATTGGAGAGTTTAATCCATTAACATTCAGTGTTATTACTGCATGGGTAGTACTTTCTTCTATTTTGCCTTCTGAATTTTATATGTCATATCTAATTTTCCTTCTTTTTACCTTTACTCATAGACTTCCTTTCTACACTCTTCTCCACACCTCTCTCTTCTGTCTTCGTATCTGTCTCTAGAGTTCCCTTTAATATTTCTTGCAGAGCTGGTCTCTTGGTCACAAATTCTCTCAGTGATTTTTTGTCTGAAAATGTTTTAATTTCTCCCTCAGTTTTGAAGGACAGTTTCGCTGGATATAGAATTTTTGGTTGGCAGTTTTTCTCTTTTAATAATTTAAATATATTATCCCACTGTCTTCTCGCCTCCATGGTTTCTGCTGAGAGATCTGTGCATACTCTTATTGGGCTTCCCTTGTATGTGATGGATTGCTTTTCTCTTGCAGCTTTCAAGATCCTCTCTTCCTCTTTGACCTCTGACATTTTGATTATTAAATGTCTTGGAGTATGTCTGTTTGGATCTATTCTCTTCGGGGTATGCTGCACTTCTTGGATCTGCAATTTTAAGTCTTTCATAAGAGTTGGGAAATTTTCAGTGATAATTTCCCCCATTAGTTTTTCTCCTCCTTTTTCCTTCTCTTCTCCTTCTGGGACACCCACAACATGTACATTCGTGCGCTTCATATTGTCTTTCAATTCCCTGAGTCCCTGCTCATATTTTTCCATTTTTTTCCTATGGTTTCTGTTTCTTGTCGGATTTCAGATGTTCTGTCCTCCAGTTTTGAAATCCTATGTTCTGTCTCTCGAAATCTACCATTGCAGGTTTCCATTGTTTTTTCATCTCTTCTACCGTGTCTTTCATTCTCATAAGTTCTGTGATTTGTTTTTCCAGACTTTCAGTTTCTTCATTTTGTTCTTTCTTTGCCTTCTTTATATCCTCCCTCAATTCATTGACTTGGTTTTTGATGAGGTTTTCCATGTCTGTTCGTACATTCTGAATTAATTGTTTCAGCTCCTGGATGTCATTTGAATTGTTGGTTTGCTCCTTTGACTGGGCCATATCTTCAATTTTCCTAGTGTGATTTGTTATTTTTTGCTGGCTTCTAGGCATTTAATTACCTTAGTTAGTTTATTGTGGAGATTGTTTTCACTTCTTTTACCTAGGGTTTTCTTGCTGGATGAATTTGTTGTCTATCTGTTCTCTGACATTCCGTTCAGCTTTATCTGGACCTTTAGCTTAAGTTTTGTTTAACAGAGGAGAATTTTTTAGTTCTTGTTTTCTTGTTTCTTGCCCTGCTTGTGTGGTGCCTTCCGCCCCCACACCCTACACTTAGGAGGGTCTACTTAGATATTATATACCCCAGCCAAATTTTCCCAGACCAAACTGGCCTCCTATCAGGAGAAAAGAGTCACGTGTGTCGGTTTTCCCTGAGGGTAAGACCCAGCAGGTTGAAAGACTTTTCTGTGAAGTCTCTGGACTCTGTTTTTCTTATTCTGCTCTGTGTATGGCGTTTGTCTGACTGCAGGTCCCACCAGCATAAGATGATGCGGTACCTTTAACTTTGGCAGACTCTTCCTGTTGGGGCGTGGTGGAGACAGAGGAGAGGTTGTAAACTGGTTTTAATGGCTTCAAATTACCAAGCCCTGGGGTCTGAATTTCTTGATGGAGGAATTCCACCTGGGTGGGGCTTTGCCCATCCCCTGGAGAAGGCACAGGCTCCAGACAAGCCCAAAAAAGAGCTCACTTCTCCCTATGCCTGGGGAAGTTGCAGCCTGAGAAGCCTTGCTGCTGTATCCAGAGGCAGCCAAGCCTTTGTAGAAACACAGCCACAAAAACCTGTTTCCTTCTTTTTTTTTCCCCCTTTTTCTGTCAGTCCTGCCCCCTTGGCGCTGGGGCAAAAATGAACAACCTCCACTTTGATCAGGTTCACCTAAGCTGGGGGCCTTTTAGTAGTCAGAATTTGTTAATTAGTTCGACAATTGGCATTTGATTGCGCTCAGCCCCTGCTGCTGGTGAAGTTTCTTTCCTTTCCCCTCTGGGAAGCGGCCTATGGGGGAGGGGCACTGGCCACTGCAACTTTGGGAACGCACGGTTCCGGGGGGGTGTTTGCAGCCGGTCCAGCTGGTCCAGACTGGGGTACGCTGTGTGTCTGGTCACTGACGTGGCCCTAGGAACTGCTCTGTACTGTTTCTGGCTATTTAGTAGTTGTTCTGGAGGACGAACTAAATCGCGCACGTTGTTAAGCCGCCATCTTGACCCGCAAAACGCTTGAATTTTAAGGGTAAAAGAGCAGGAGCTCATAAAGATGTCTGAGAAAGATTTATCAATAAAATAGGGAAAAAATCAGGAGAAGCAATATTATGAAATCCAAGACTGGATTCCAAACCTGACTATACATCATAATCACCTTACAGTTAAAAATCCATATAACCAGGTCCTACCGTGGATCTTAGTTTTATAATTAAACTTGTTATGCAAACCATTTAAATGTAACACATACCTAATCAATAACTTCCCCTTGCCAACATTTGTGGAAAAATTTCTAAATGTGCTCTTCCTCTTTCTCCGCCGGCACTTCCGCCGCCATCCAGCCCTCCTCTTCCTCTTTCTCCGCCAGCACTCCCGCCACCATCTAGCCCTCCTCTTCCCCCTTCTCCGCCAGAGCTCCCGCCGCCATCCAGCCCTCCTCTTCCTCTTTCTCCGCCAGCACTCCCGCCACCATCTAGCCCTCCTCTTCCCCTTCTCCGCCAGCGCTCCCGCCGCCATCTAGCCCTCCTCTTCCTCTTTCTCCGCCGGCGGCGCTCCCGCCGCCATCTTGCCCTTCTCTTTCCCCTTCTGCTCCGGCGGTGCTCCATCCGCCATCTTATCCCTCCCTTTCTCCTCCTACTCCAGCGGCTCTCCAACCACCACCGTGCCCTCTTCCGCCTTCACCGGCTCCTCCACCACCGTCCTCGACAGCCTTGCCACCCTCACCTTTCCTCCTCCAGAACAGCTCCTAGGGGAGTAGAAACGATACAGAACAGCTCCCAGAGCCACGACAGAGATCAAAAAAGACAGCGTATCCCATCCTGGAATGGCTGACTGTCTGGGAGAACCAGCTCCGGTGAGATCGCCGAGGGGAACGGGCTTTCCCGGGCGGGGCGGTAAGGAGCCGGTGTCCCTCCCTTCCTCCTTCCCGGGCCAGCTGGCAGAATTGGGCAAGTGATCCCCTCAAGCCGCGGCGGCTGGCGCCCCCACCACGCGAGGCCCCACGGACCAACTGAGAGAATTGGATCGGAAATCCCCAGACCGCGGAGAACGGTGACCGGGGGGGGTCCCTTCCAAACACATGACTCCCCGGTCTGGCTGGGAACGGTGCAGTCTCCCAGGCTGCAGCGGCTGGTGCCCTCCTGCCACGCTTGGCGCCCTGGGCCGACTAGGAAATTCGGACGGGCGCTCTCCCGGGCTGCGGCGGCCGGCGACCCTCCCTGCATTCGGACCCCCGGGCCAGCTGGCACTCTTCCAAGCTGCTTCGGCTGGCGAACCTCCCCCACAGCTGTCTACAGGAAACACATCTTACACCCAAAGATAAACACAGGTTGAAAGTGAAAGGTTGGGAAAAGATATATCATGCAAATAACAACCAGAAAAGAGCAGGAGTGGCTATACTAATATCCAACAAATTAGACTTCAAATGTAAAACAGTTAAAAGAGACAAAGAAGGATACTATCTACTAATAAAAGGAACAATTAAACAAGACGTAACAATCATAAATATTTACGCACCGAACCAGAATGCCCCAAAATACATGAGGAATACACTGCAAACACTAAAAAGGGAAATAGACACATCTACCATAATAGTTGGAGACTTCAAATCACCACTCTCATCAATGGACAGAACATCTAGACAGAGGATCAATAAAGAAATAGAGAATCTGAATATTACTATAAATGAGCTAGACTTAACAGACATTTATAGGACATTACATCCCACAACAGCAGGATACACCTTTTTCTCAAGTGCTCATGGATCATTTTCAAAGATAGACCATATGCTGGGTCACAAAGCAAGTCTTAACAAATTTAAAAAGATTGAAATCATACACAACACTTTCTCGGATCATAAAGGAATGAAGTTGGAAATCAATAATAGGCGGAGTGCCAGAAAATCCACAAATATGTGTAGGCTCAACACACACTCTTAAACAACAAGTGGGTCAAAGAAGAAATTGCAAGAGAAATTAGTAAATACCTCGAGGCGAATGAAAATGAAAACACGACATATCAAAACTTATGGGACGCAGCAAAGGCAGTGCTAAGAGGGAAATTTATTGCCCTAAATGCCTTTATCAGAAAAGAAGAAAAGGTAAAAATGCAGGAATTAACTGTCCACTTGGAAGAACTGGAGAAAGAACAGCAAACTAATCCCAAAGCAAGCAAAAGAAAAGAAATAACAAAGATTAGAGCAGAAATAAATGAAATTGGAAAACATGAAAACAATAGAGAAAATCAATAAGACCAGAAGTTGGTTCTATGAGAAAATCAATAAGATTGATGGGCCCTTAGCAAGATTGACAAAAAGAAGAAGAGAGAGGATGCAAATAAATAAGATCAGAAATGGAAGAGGAGACATAACTACTGACCTCACAGAAATAAAGGAGGTAATAACAGGATACTATGAACAACTTTATGCTAATAAATACAACAATTTAGAGGAAATGGACGGGTTCCTGGAAAGACATGAACAACCAACTTTGACTCAAGAAGACATAGATGACCTCAACAAACCAATCACAAGTAAAGAAATTGAATCAGTCATTCAAAAGCTTCCTAAAAAGAAAAGTCCAGGACCTGACGGCTTCACATGTGAATTCTATCAAACATTCCAGAAAGAATTAGTACCAACTCTCCTCAAACTCTTCAAAAAAATCGAAGTGGAGGGAAAACTACCTAATTCATTCTATGAAACCAACATCACCCTCATACCAAAACCAGGCAAAGATATTACAAAAAAAGAAAACTACAGACCAATCTCTCTAATGAATATAGATGCAAAAATCCTCAATAAAATTCTAGCAAATCGTATCCAACAACACATTAAAAGAATTATACATCATGACCAAGTAAGATTCATCCCAGGTATGCAAGGATGGTTCAACATACGAAAATCAATTAATGTAATACACCATATCAATAAATCAAAGCAGAAAAATCACATGATCATCTCAATTGATGCAGAGAAGGCATTTGACAAGATTCAACATCCTTTCCTGTTGAAAACTCTTCAAACGATAGGAATACAAGGGAACTTCCTTAAAATGATAGAGGGAATATATGAAAAACCCACAGCTAATATCATGATCTGTTCCCCCTAAGATCAGGAACAAGACAAGGATGTCCACTATCACCACTATTATTCAACATTGTGTTGGAGGTTCTAGCCAGAGCAATTAGACAAGAAAAAGAAATACAACGCATCAAAATTGGAAAGGAAGAAGTAAAACTATCACTGTTTGCAGACGATATGATACTATATGTCGAAAACCCGGAAAAATCCACAACAAAACTACTAGAGCTAATAAATGAGTACAGCAAAGTAGCAGATTACAAGATCAACATTCAAAAATCTGTAGCATTTCTATACACTAGTAATGAACAAGCGGAGGGGGAAATCAAGAAACGAATCCCATTTACAATCGCAACTAAAAGAGTAAAATACCTAGGAATAAATTTAACTAAAGAGACAAAAAACCTATATAAAGAAAACTACAAAAAACTGTTAAAAGAAATCACAGAAGACCTAAATAGATGGAAGGGCATACCGTGTTCATGGATTGGAAGACCAAATATAGCTAAGATGTCAATCCTACCTAAATTGATTTCTAAATTGATTTACAGATTCAATGCAATATCAATCAAAATCCCAACAACTTATTTTTCAGAAATAGAAAAACCAATAAGCAAATTTATATGGAAGGGCAGGGTGCCCCGAATTGCTAAAAACATCTTGAGGAAAAAAAACGAAGCTGGAGGTCTCGCGCTGCCGGACTTTAAGGCATATTATGAAGCCACAGTGGTCAAAACAGCATGGTATTGGCATAAAGATAGATATATCGACCAATGGAATCGAATAGAGTGCTCAGATACAGACCCTCTCATCTATGGACATTTGATCTTTGATAAGGCAATCAAGCCAACTCACCTGGGACAGAACAGTCTCTTCAATAAATGGAGCCTAGAGAACTGGATATCCATATGCAAAAGAATGAAAGAAGACCCATATCTCACACCCTATACAAAAGTTAACTCAAAATGGATCAAAGATCTAAACATTAGGTCTAAGACCATAAAACAGAGGAAAATGTAGGGAGATATCTTATGAAACCTACAATTGGAGGCGGTTTTATGGACCTTAAACCTAAAGCAAGAGCACTGAAGAAGGAAATAAATAAATGGGAACTCCTCAAAATTAAACACTTTTGTGCATCAAAGAACTTCATCAAGAAAGTAGAAAGACAGCCTTCACAATGGGAGACAATATTTGGAAATGATATATCAGATAAAGGTCTAGTATCCAGAATTTATAAAGAGATTGTTCATCTCAACAACAAAAAGACAGCCAACCCAATTACAAAATGGGAAAAAGACTTGAACAGACACCTCTCAGAAGAGGAAATACGGATGGCCAAGAGGCACATGAAGAGATGCTCAATGTCCCTGGCCATTAGAGAAATGCAAATCAAAACCACAATGAGATATCATCTCACACCCACCAGAATGGCCATTATCAACAAAACAGAAAATGACAAGTGCTGGAGAGGATGCGGAGAAAGAGGCACACTTATCCACTGTTGGTGGGAATGTCAAAGGGTGCAACCACTGTGGAAGGCAGTTTGGCGGTTCCTCAAAAAGCTGAATATAGAATTGCCATACGACCCAGCAATACCATTGCTAGGTATCTACTCAAAGGACTTAAGGGCAAAGACACAAACGGACATTTGCACACCAATGTTTATAGCAGCATTATTTACAATTGCAAAGAGATGGAAACAGCCAAAATCTCCATCAACAGAAGAGTGGCTAAACAAACTGTGGTATACACATACGATGGAATATTATGCAGCTTTAAGACAAGATAAACTTATGAACCATGTAATAACATGGATGGACCTAGAGAATATTATGCTGAGTGAATCCAGCCAAAAACTAAAGGACAAATACTGTATGGTCCCACTGATGTGAACGGACATTCGAGAATAAACTTGAAATATGTCATTGGTAACAGAGTTCAGCAGGAGTTAGAAACAGGGTAAGACAATGGGTAATTGAAGCTGAAGGGATACAGACTGTGCAACAGGACTAGATACAAAAACTCAAAAATGGACAGCACAATAATACCTAATTGTAAAGTAATCATGTTAAAACACTGAATGAAGCTGCATCTGAGCTATAGGTTTTTTTTTTTAACTATTATTATTACTTTTATTTCTTTTCTCTATATTAACATTCTATATCTTTTTCTGTTGTGTTGCTAGTTCTTCTAAACCGATGCAAATGTACTAAGAAACGATGATCATGCATCTATGTGATGATGTTAAGAATTACTGATTGCACATGTAGAATGGTAGGATTTCTAAATGTTGGGTTAATTTCTTTTTTCCATTAATTAATAAAAAAAAAATTTCTAAATGTGAGAAATCTGGTGAGGAAGAGAGGCTGAAGATGGACAGAAGTAGAGTAGGTTCTTGGAAAAAAATATGGTACATGATCAGGAAGAATTCACTTAAAATGTCAATCATTTTCCCCATGTGAATAGTACAGTTTATTACGCTACAGCTTTAATATATGTGTGATGTATAGCTAACATAGAAGAGCTATAACGTAATTATATGCTTAACTTCAGATAAGATTTTAATACTAAATTTTCAAAATTTTAATACTTAAAACAACTTCAGATAAGATTTAACAATGTTGACTACCTCATCCAGTGGCTTAATACCTCTACTCTGTAGGTAAGCCCCAAACTGTTGACCTAAAAGTTAAATCAGTCACTTGGTCACATCTATCTGACCCATAGTTGCTTGTGTGTTTTTAAATTAAATTAGTTGCTAAAATTTAAATAGAAAGATTTTACATAAAACTAAAATTGACAGCTTCTCTTGTTTTATTCAGTTATCCTATGGGGTTGGTCCCTGAGGGCATTAGTTTACAACCTTGGCTTTAAAAAAACTGAACACTACAGTTGATGTGGACTGAGTCCTTAGATTTGGAAAACGCAGCTACTTGCTTACTACTCTATAGAGCCTATTAGCTATTAATTTGCACTAGCCCCATAAAATTAGTGTTATTATGTCAAACTTCATACAATCCTTAGGCTTAGAATATGGAAGTAGGACATTTACCCTTGGTTTATAAAGCCAGCAGTAAGAAAATGCATGTTAACAAGCATTTAGCACAGAAACATCACAGAGTAAGCACTCACATGCTAGCTTATGCCTAAAATTGTAAAAACAAAATTTAGTGGCAATACTCTGAAAGACCACAAGATGGGGATGTGACCCCACACAAGTAGGTCTGTCTTGGTGAAGCTGTAAGTTTCTAAGTGAAAATGAAGTATAGCTAAAGCACTTAAATGGGTATTGAGTGTACCCTGGCACAGTGTTTCATCTGGAAGGGACCTTAGAAACCATTGGGTTTATTCCCCTTCACTTTTATAGACTTTATAGATGATGGAACATAAGCCCAAGTATTAGCCAGCTACTGATAAAGCCAGATTCTGGCTTACATCTTCAAATTCCCATTACAGTGCTAGATCAGACACTACCTGATGTATGCTAATAAAGGTATGTTTGCAAAAAACTCAAATAACCTTTCGCAAGCCCATGATTCTTAGATAAAAATTTCAAGTGACCTCGGAGGTAGGTACTATTTTTTTTTTAGCTAGCAGTAATCTGGTTCTAAACTTTTATGCTAAAGTAAATTATATGAAAGGGTAACCCTTTTAAAGAATAAATTTTTTCAACTTAAAGCAAACCCACTTAGAATTTATCAAAGTATAGCTTAAATACTAACTGCTCATGAGGCCTTAACCAATCATTCCACTGAGATTTCTTTCATATTTTAACTATACTACTGTTTATACTCTTATAAGGCACAACATTCCTGTATTGCTATAAGCATTTGTTTACATACCTTACCTCCTCTACTGAACTGCAAACTTAGGGTAGGACCTCAAATATTTCAAGAGATGGCTACTTTACTTTCTGTAAGTTCAAAATTCTCTATGCCTTTAGTGTAATAACTGAAGGGCACTCTCAGTTCATCTAGACTCCAGAGTAGGGTTTCTCGATCTTTTATGACAGTAAAACCCCCTAATTACCAAACATGACAATTAAAACTGTCTCCAGACATTACCAAATGTTTCAGATTGGATGTAGATTTTGCCCCTGCTTGAAAGTCACTTACAGGGTTAGCAGGCATCAAAAAAGAAGTAGCAGTAGGGTGGATTACTTAAGCTTGGAACTTGCAGGGAACAAAAATCTCATCAATTATGTGGTTGCATACTGGAAGCTCTAAATACACAGACACAACCCAAAAGGATCCAATTGTTCTTTGAGAATTATTTTCTATGGCAATACACATAATTCAATTAGGGGAGCTCCTTCTCAGGTGTGGCCTTTCCTTTACTACCACCTAAACATTGATACTTTCATTTCCAGATCTCTGAATTCAAACGTATATTTCTAACTGCTTACTGGTGATCTCCACAGGAATCTCAAGTTCAATATGTCCAATACTGAACTTACCATCTTCCATAGGAAATTAGCACATCCACCCATACTCTTAACGTTTATGAAGATGTCCCAGCACTTATCCAAAATGGAATTTAAAGATTAGTTTTGGACGCTCCCTCATTTTCTGTTAATTCTGTTTTCCAATTATCTTTTTAATCTGTTCTTATTACCTCTTCTCTTAGCACTATGGTTTTAGCAGTTTAATTCTAATAGTCTAATGAAGAGGAGTAAGACCAAACCCAAGGAGAGGAATCCATCAGAATGCAGACAGAATAATCTTTCTAAAACTCAAATTTGATCACTTTCCTTCTCTTCTTAAAAATCTTTTGATAGGTCCATGTAAGCCACCAGATGAAATTCAAAAACCCTAGTGCTATATAGAAAGTCCTTTATCACTTACAGCTATGGCTACCAGTCTAGTCGTTTCTCCCCTCTCCCCAACCCACTGTTTTCACATAAAACTACTCAAAATCCCAAAACCCCCCAAACTCTCTTTCTTCTTGGGCTCAACTGTAAACCTGCTTTCCTCAACAGAACAGAGATATCATACCTTCCTTACAGAGCTATGAGGATTAAATGAGAAACTATTTCCTGGTACACATGTACTTAAAATGTTAGCTCTTATTACTATGTATTAAGCACTGTCTTGAGTATAGATACAATAAAATAGCAGAGTACATAGATCTTAAAAGTCTAGCTGATAAAAAGATTACAGTATATTATAAATTTTGTAGAAACAATTACAATAATAAAGGAAGTTTTCATAGAGGGTGAAATCTGAGGTGAGCCTCAAAAAACCAATGGTATTTAGAAAAGTATTTCAAGTGAGAAATATAAGCATATAGCCAAGAACGTGCACAAAAATTTTGTGGGCATTACTGACATAATATTTTCTTAATAACAGTGGAGGGCACATATTAAGTAGCTATATTAAAAGAGTGCCAGGGTGGGGGCGGTGCACTGGACAGGGAGGGAGCAGGTCTCAAAAGGCAGCCAGAAGAACAAAATGAAGAAAGCAGTTTAAAAGTGAACAATTTAGATACTACGACAAAGTTTTTTACTTTCTTTCTTAATGTCACAGAAAGTGCTAGCTGATAGAGACCAGGAATGGCAAACATGGAACACACAGGCTATAGCAGTCCTGGTATATACCAATATTAGATTACAGCACCTTTTTAAAATTTTTAGTCTGAGAACTCACTGTAGGCAGGCACTATTAAGGGATCAGAACTGAGACATGAGTTAGAATCTTTGGTCTTTCCTGTTCAGGTTTAAGCCATCTTTTTTTTTTTAACTTCCTCTTACTCTTTTAATTTTAATGGAATTTTACTGATATATATTATATATTCAAATACCATGTAATCATCCAAAGTGCATAATCAGTGGATCACAGTATCATCATATAGCTGTGCATTGTGATGATTCACAACTGACTTTTTCTGTGTGAAAAAATAACCTACATACAAAAAAGTAACAAATTTCAAAGCACACCACAACAATTAGTTGTACAACAGAGTTTGGTGTGGGTTACAATTCCACAATGTTAGGCTTTTACTACTAGCTGCTCCAAGACACTGGAAACTAAAAGAAATACCTATATAATGATTCAGCAATCATACTCAATTGTTAAACCCTACCTTCTCTGAATAACTCCACCATCTTTTATCTTTCTCCCACTTACTTTAGGGGTATTTAGGCTATGCCCATTCTAATTTTTTCATGTTAAAAGGGGCTGTCGATAATATGGGATGGGGGATGAAGATATTTGATGTTCTAGAGAGGCAGGCTCCTCTGCAGTTCAGGACTAAACTGGTCTAGGGACCCATATGGAGGTTGTAGGTTTCTGGAAAGTAATCCTAGTACATGGAACCTTTGCAGAATCTCATAAAATGCCCTAGTGTTCTTCAGGGTTGGTAGGAATGGTTTTGGTTGAGGTTTAGCCAACTATGATAGATAGCAATATCTAACTGAAACTTGCTTAACAGTAGCCTCTCCATTCTATCTGAACTCTCTTAGCCACTAATACTTTGTTACACATCTTTTCCACCTTTTGGTCAGGATGGTATTGTTGATCCCAAGATGCCAGGGAGAATTTCACCCTCGAGGTCATGTATTGTGTAGGGGGAGGGGCAATGCTCTCATTTGCAGAGTTGGGCTTAGAGTGAGAGAGGCCACATCTGAGTAACAAAAGAGGTCCTACAGGTAGGCTAAGCTTCTAGACTACATAAATAAGCTTCACAAGAGTAAGCCTCAAGGTAAAGGGCTTGGCCTATTGATTTGAGTGTCCCCAATATTTGACACAGTATTAGGGGTTTCTCTACTGGTAAAGTTTAGTGGTTTCATATTTTTTATTCCATTCCTCAAGTGTTCACCAATACTTTTTGATTATCTGCTCAATATACCCCGGGATGTATCGAGGTACTACATTAAACTATACAGGATTACAGGCCCTCATTCTTATTCTGGTCTCCCTGGGTTTGAGTTGTTTAAATGATCGATCCAGATAGGTTGAGTTAGATGATGTGCTACAGAAAATTTAGGTTCTGGACAAAATAAGCCTTTCTTCCTTTAGTCTCATAGAGTAGGCGAAGTTCTCAAATTCAGATCATTGTTTTCTTTATCCCTGTATTCTGAATTACCTTAATCTCAACCTAATCGGCTTTGTTCTTATCTCTAAATACCAGATTATACACATACAGCACAGCCTCTCAAAATCCAGAAATAACAATACTTCTCTGGACTAAATGTTACTGCTATAAAGGCTTACAATCTAGGCCCAAATTTTCTTATAAGTATTTTCTAAATGAGACCATACAATCTTTGCTCTTTTGTTTCTGGTTTATTTTGCCTCACCAAATGTCCCATAGGTTCATTCACAATGTTGCATGCCTCAAAACTTCCTTTTTTTAGCAGCATAATATTCGATCATATGTATATACCATCACTCACCGCTCTTCTTCTTAGTGCTTCCTTCAGCTACTTCACCTCCATCTATTCCCTCACCAGATAGAAAATACAAACCTCCCCTTAACTCGTGCCCTCCCCCCCATTATCTACCCCTGATATTGTTGTGGTACTGTTAATGTTTTCCTGTGAAGCAAAGTCCCTAACATGCAATAGTAGTTTTTACCCTAACCCAAATTATACACTCTTTGTACATGAGTCATACCTTTTAGGTAGTTCATGCAAGACCTTACTTATATTTGTAAATTTAATTGGTGGGACACATAGGTCTACACAACCCCTTTCAATCATGTTCATCTTCAGCATGGTATATTACTCATAAACCCATTTGCAAACTGCCTTCTCTTCTATCTATTCCCTTAATCTGAGTTCAACCTCATTTGCTAACTGTTTACCCATCTCTAGTTTCCGTGTATTGCTAGGTTCCCCACATTCTATATTATAAGCTTCTGATTTTACCTTTAACACGGTCATAAATGTGGAATTTTTATACAGTATGTATCCTTTTGTATCTGGTTTATTTCACTCAGCAGTATGTCCTCAAGGTTCATCCACCTTGTCATGTGCTTCAGGACGTCATTTCATCTTACTGCTGCATAATATTCCACTGCATGTATATACCACATTTTGTTAATCCGCTTGTTTGTTGATGGACACTTGTTTGGATTATTTCTATCTTTTGGCGATTGTGAATAATGTGGAATGAACATCGGTGTACAAATGTCTGTTTGTGTCACTGCTTTCAGCTCTTCCGGTACATACTGAGTAGTGGTATTTAAGTCATTCCTTTTACAAATAAAGAAACTAAGACCCAGAGGTCAAGAAACTTGTTAGTGACCCCACTGCTAAGTATTATTAGGGGCACACTGAATTAGAACTTGGTTGCATTGGTTAATTACACTTTGCATTATAATTTCCTTTTATTAAGGCATGTTATACTACAGATAATAAGTTATACAAACTGTAACAGGAAAAAAATTCAAACATACCGGATATGTACATTTTCTGGACTAAGAAATAAATGTTTAAAATGTTCTTAGTATTTTCATACACTGCAGGCAGTAAACATTGCTACCGTCTCTTTGGAGGATTAATTGGCAACCACATTTTACCAGAGTTTTTAAAATGTGGTTAACTTCTCATTCAAAACACTCACTTTCAGGGAATTATCCAAAAGAAATAACTAAAAGTGTGTGTCAAGTATTTTTAAGAGCAAGCATGCACTACCTTACCATAGGGGAATGAGATGGGAAGCCACTGGTCTTGGAAAATGAAGTGTTCCCTTAAGAACAGCTTTAACAATGATGGAGACAGGATATAGGTTATATTAGCTCAGCAAAGAGAGGCAAATACATACATCCAATTCTCCCTTCCCTATCCATTATAAGCAGAGATTGAATGACAATACTCAAATCTAAACCCAGGACTGGCCTCAGAATCCTCCACAGAGGTATAAATAGCCACAAATTAACTGTCAGACTGTATGTTGAAACATTTACCATCTGGGAACTAGATTCTGGATAAAAAGATCATATTTTACACAACTTCATTTTTTTCACAGTCCAATACAGCGCCGTTGAACAGAAATATAATTTAAAGTCACATAAGTAATTCAAAATTTTCTACTAGCCACATTAAAAAAGTAAAACGAAACAAGTGAAATCATTTCAATGTGCAATCAAAATAAAAACTAATAATGAGTATATATTTTTCCATACTGGGTCTCCAAAACCCAGTATGTAGTACACTTACAGCACATCTCAATTCATGTAATTTCCCTTAGAAATATTTTGGTCTGTATTTATATTTCATAAAATGTATAGCTGAAAAAGAAGATCCACATATCCAAGTCATTCCATACTTAAAAACTGTCCAATAACAGACTGTATAAGTTTAAAATTTTTAATTAAATTTTAAAATTCTATTCCTCAGTCATACAACTCACAATTCAGTTACCCAACAGCCACTTTAACTAGCCACTACTATATTGGACACCACAGACCTAACACTTTGCCAATAAATTAGATACTGAATGAATGTAAATAGGAAATGATGGAGGAAGAAATATAAAGAGAAAGCTAGTTTGGGTGACGGCACAACAATGTAATTTTGTAGCTATTAAACTACAATCCAACAATTATTAATTCCTCGATGGAAAGGAAGTTCCTATTAGTTAACTACTGGTGTTCTATTGGTTATTGTGAGGTTGTTAAAAAAAAAAAAAGTTGAAGGACAAACATCTGAATAATTGAGAAAGCGTATCTCTTCAGATGGTACAAAGCTGAAAGTCCTAGTTGATGTTTGGAAGACAAAACCAGGAGACAAAATGACTTCCACAGTCCAAAATAGAGGATGTAGCAAAATGAAGTTATCAGTTGAAAACTAATAGATATCAGTTGAAAGACAATGGTTGAAATCTGCATAAGCCTCAGGAAGGGATTTTCGTTGAAAGTACAGTTAATATACAACAGTGTAAAATTAATTTGACCATAAATTGCAATAACAGGCATATACTATTCAGAACAATGATGACAACAGTCCCACCTCCCCATTCTACTAATCATATCTGGAGTGACATTCACATAACAGCAGTTTGAAAGTTTGAGAAACAGGGCATATTATCTTGAAGTGATAGAAGAATGCTTTGTCTTCTGGAAGATCTTTAAAAGACAATCTTAAAAAAAAAAAATCTCCCAACCCAGAAATTATTGATTATTCTTTGTTTTTTTTCCAAAACGTTACCATGGTTGACTACAAGTGGAGGACGGATTATTAAAAAAAAAAAAAAAAGAAAATCACACCCCTGTTGGCAACAGAGCTTGAGCCACCAATGCATATACTTGTTGGTATCTGATATCACTTCCTAAATTATAAAATTATTCTATTTACAGAGAAATATGAAATCTGATATTCTTATATCCTATGGTGTAGTTGTAGCTGACCATTTATATAATGAAATAAATATTTCATTACAATTTACTTTCCTTTTTATTTCTCCTTTATATTAAAGTTATAGGGAATTACACTGATTTAAAAAAAAAAACTTGCAGTACAGGTATATTCACCTCAATATAGCAAAGGGGACACTAAAGAGTATTTGTTAAAATCATCATCTCAAATAGCATCTCACAAGTTACTGGTTTCCCAGAAGTGAGGATCATGAATCACAGGTTTACAAAAGCTGACTCTTACTTTAGTCTGAAGGGCTTTAAAAAAAAAATTGCTTTGCTGGCAAAAACAGCAATAAAACGTTAAGAAAAAAAAGAAAAAGAAGCTGTCTAATAAATAAAATATTAAGAAAAAAGAAGCTGTTTAATAAGTTAAAAAAGTATAAGTTATACAGTAAAGGGTATAAATTGTGTGTACAATGCAACAGCTTTCTTTTTTTTTAATATATGTATACAACTATGTAATCAACATCCAGAAAAACACAGACTATTTCTAGCATCTCAGAATCTGACTCTCTTGTGTCCCCTCCCAGCCATAGTTGGAGGTAACCATTATTTTGAATTCTTCAACATAGTTTCTGACCAAGATTCTTATACTTTAATTTTATTTTCTAGTAGCATTTGCTGAAAATGACTTTTAGTGTTTTAATTAGTAAACTACATTGTTGCACATACTACATATTATTGGTGTCTACTCTCTACTTTCCCATCTTTACCTTGATCACGCATTTTTTTAAGTACATTTTTATGAGATCTAATTTATACCCCTTTTCTACAACTGAAGAGTAAATGGATTCACTTCTGCTTTCTATTATATTGACTAGTTAACTGCCACCTCAGTCATGGATGTCTATGGCATACCTTCTTGCTTGAGTTTCACCTTCCCTGGAGAGGAGTATAATTAAAATAATCAGCTTGCCATCCACAAATTCAAAATATAATGTCCCTTATTCATAAAAACAAGCAACCTCAGTACAAAGAAAGCATCATTCTTGTAACAGATCTCAAACACTGGACCTTTAAATACATGCAATAATTAATAATAGGAAATTCTCTACTATGGAGAAAGGCAAATATGTATGTTAACACAATGGAGTATTTTCTTCCTGGTAATAATGAAAACTAGGTAGATATATGAAGAAAAATGAGATAAATTCAAAAAGTTTAAAATGATAGATATGGAATATAAACAAACAACATAAAATATTTAAACTATACAGAATCAGGAGTTCTTCATTGTTTCAGATTTTAGGTATTCTATCCAACTTACTGTTCTGTTAGCTCAACATACAATAAAAACTTAGCAAATAAAATTCCATACAAAACCTACAGAGTAACTGACAACAAATCAAGAGTCAGGACTATAACACTGATTGCCTTCTGCTTGGTGATTTAAGTCTCTGAACTCAATGATGTTAAAATCTTGTAAACAATGTATACTGTCTTCTTGTGTTCAAACCTTAAATACAGACTTAGAAGCAAAATTTTTTTTTAAAGTACCATCTTACCTGTACTTCAGTTCATCTGGGAAGTTAAAGTGACTATTTCTGGAAAATCATAATTAAGGTTTACAGTTAAGAACACATTTCTAAGCTCCCAATCATGAGAAGTGCTAGGATCTAGACTTAAGGAATCTTCATTCCAGGGATGGTTGCTGGCTGGCATGAAGTACAAATTCAATAGCTGTGTTGCCTTAGGTTTCCTCTAAGTTTGGCTAATTACTCATTTCTGGGGCTCTGTCCCATCAAGTTAGTAACCTCTTACACGTAAATATTCATTTAAATAAAAAGACAGTTGCTTCATGGATATATTAAATGAATGTAGTACCTGAATAATACCACTATATAGCTCCATCTGTATAGCCATGTTAGGTATTACACATATTTCTTCCTAATTACACTGATCTAGACCAAAAAATTTGGAAACACCCAGAATAATTTCTTAGAGTCCCCCTTCTATAAATCTGTAGCAGCCTCATACTGGAAACTCTTCAGTTTCCTTTTTATTACTTGAAGAGAACAAGACAAGTTTGTACTGAGAGCCTGGCAATGAGAATACAGAAACAAGAGCCGACAACCATATTCAAGGAATGCAGTCTTACCAGGATTAAAAAAAAAAAAACACTCCCAAATTATGCTGGATCATGCCACATTTCCTAGATCATGATTTGAATGCAGCAAACACTTTTTAAGCCCCTCAATTAGTTTCCTTACTGGACTGATAGGATATAATGCAGGGACTGTGAACATTTCTTCATAATATCCTTAATTTCAAAGACTTTTTAATACAAAATGTACAATTTAACATTAGAAATAATTTCCTGTACTTAAAGGAAAATCATTGTAAGAAAACATATTACAGACCTAAGAACAAAAAACTTTCTTGGAACCTCTTCTTTAACACACACACACATATATAAACACACACTAGACAGTCTGAGATTACTTAAGCTTATCTTTATTTCATCTTCGAAAGGGCTGTTTGAAAGACTTCACTAACTCAAAAAGTTACTTATTTAACTGACTAAAGAGAAAAAACCGTAGGCACCTTAAAACCTTTTCATATTTATAAATTTTCAGGGCGGGCCACGGTGGCTCAGCAGGCAAGAATGCTCGCCTGCCATGCCAGAGAACCTGGGTTCGATTACCGGTGCCTGCCTATGCAAAAAAAAAAAAAATTTTTTTTTCATTTCTTTTTCTAAGGAGGGTAGAGAAGACAAGCTACAAAACTAACTCAGGCAATGATTTAAAATATAGCCTTATATAATTCTTATTTAAGAGTTATATTTAATACTAAGGAGACATTCTATCAACTGGAAACAGTCAAATCAAAATAGTCCCTAATTTTAACTAGAAGGGAAACAAAAACTTTGCAAAGCGTCTGAAAAAAGCATCAGATGAACACCCTAAGACCCCACTCAGCAGTCAGGGGCAACAGTAAACTACTGAAGCAATAGCTCCACCTACCGATCAACAACACTTCCTTAAACGTTTTGGCACCCCAGGACTACAGCGCTCGAGCTTTCTCCCCTCCCCCACCCGCTCTGACCCAACCCAAATCTAGTTGAGTCACTAGCCCTTAATACTCATACCCATGCTCTTTATTCTAATCCTCCCCCTCCCCCCCTCCAGAAGGTTCTGCACGGTTCCTAAGTGTGAATCAAACTGCACGGTGTGAAAGACAGCAGTTCCAGTGTTAATCCTCATCTGGAGAAGAGGACAAATTGACTACTCCACCTGGAGTGGCGGGCGGACACTGATCGGTGGCTCAGGCCGTCCATTCCGGGTAGGAGGCCACAGACGCCTCACAATAGCTTTTCCCTGCTGCCCCACTCATTCGCTACCTCCGTTCAGCCTACATTTATCCTTTGGGCCAAAATCCTCGGGTTTCCCGAGTCTTACCTCCGCTGGTCCTTCAGCCCGCCAACAACCCGAGCCCCGCCTCCGCCCCCTCCGTGAGTGGAGTGATCAGAGAAGCCCAGCAATCACCCTCTGCCCGGCACTTCACGACAGCCCTGTCTTCTCTCAGAGTCTCTCCTCTCTTTCGCTGCCTCCCTCCCTCTACCCGGGCTCAGGGTTTCTCCCCTGCCAACCAGGCCCAGCCCAGTTGCCCTTCCTCACCCTTTCATCTTCTCCGCCTGCTGAGGCCGTCGTTACCACTGATATCAACGCCGTCGTCGCCGCCGCCTTGAGCTCTTCGCGCCCTCAGCTCGGGCCACTCAACCCCAGAAGCCAGTCTACTCTCCTGGGGCAGGGAACTAAAGCGGGTGTCGGAGGCCGCAAGAATCAAGCGCGGCCCTGTGCCTCCAGAGGGGGCGGAGATGTCTCCTGCCGCCGCGTTGGTGCCGCCGCTTCTCCACACGTGCACACGGGGCGCTCGGCTCCAGCCCGCCGCCGCGCCGCCAGCCAGACCCGCCGCGGCGCCGTGACCTTTCACCCCACCCCCTCTACGCGCCGGCGCGTCCGCCGTTTCGCGCGCGCAGCCGCACTACTTCCCTTCGTGCGCCCTTCCCCCTCCAGTACGGGGCCTTCATTTTACTGGGTTTGGCGTTCTAGCATTCTCTTTTTCCTACTCCTTAACACTAATTGTGGGGCCTCGGTGGTAGAATCCATTTTTTCCACTCATCCTTTTTTCTCTCCCCTGTTAACAATATCAACCGTCGCCCACCCTTTCTTCCTAATTGGTAGTATCCAGAATGACCTTCAAATGCTTCTGTTTCCTAATAGGATTTTATTGAAACCAGTTCTTCGAAAATGTAAATAAGTCTGTGAAAAACTTAAATAAAAGTAGGTGGATTTGACACAAACGCAATTAACTGGCGGGTTTACTCGACTTTCCTCCACATGCCTCCAGCTTTAAGATGACGTGATTGGTCCAAACCTTACAGCCTGGGATTTTGCTGGTGCGCCGCAAGGGAACTCTATCGCCATTTCCGGTCACTAGATTATGGCTTGGACGTCACTTCCTTAGCATGTACCTTAACCCTTGTCGTGTACGCTTCCTACGTTACACTTCATGACACAAACTTTGTATAAATGTTTACGCTTCTTCTTTAATCACAAACAGAAAAATTTAATGCGCAAACGATCCACAAAAATAGAGCCTTCTCAGATGAAGTGCGCGCGGATGGAGGCGGCGGGGAGGAGCTCTAGGTCACGTGCTGTCTAGACCCGCCCCCTCTGCAGCTGAAGACTTCCCCGCCCGCGGTGACAGAGCTCCTGCGTCCGTGGTCCTTACTGGTCTCTGCACCTCGCGCCACAGCAGGTGAACGGCGACCGGTAATCGGCGACTGGTGGGGATAGTAGAAGGGGTTGGTGGGCGATGTGGGGGAGTGCGATAGGCGGCCGTCGCTGCCGGGGCCTTCATCTCCATTGTCACCCTGCACCAGAAAGGCGCTCATTTTTCTAGTACTACTGAGCCCTGCTCCCTACTTTGGCCGCCCCCGCTACCTGGGGGTTGGAATGTCCACTCTTTCCAGGGTTGGGGGTACGTGCGGCCATTGTGGTTTCCCATTGGAAGTCCTTGGGACTTCGACAAGTGGTATTGCTTCAGCTAGTCCTCGGGGTCTGCAACAGCCGCCCGGTCTCATTCCCTAAAGCCCATTCTTTGGCAGAATACCTGCGCCGCCTTTCCCCCAACTCGGGGCTGAGTAGCGAGGAAGTAGGAAAAAAACCTGGAGGAAGAAGTGTCTGTGGTGAGATAGGCTTGGTAGAGAATGTCACTGATATGGATGACCCTCTCTGCGGAGTCACCGAAGAGCTTGCTTGCGAACGTGCTTTCTCAGTAATTATAAGGTTTTTATCTGACATCCCTGCCGTAGGGGCTCTGTAGGTGTCCACATGCTTTGGGTGGTTCTGGAAAGGTTTTTAAAAACAAGGTTGAACCTTTCACCTCAGATTTTATGGTGAAAAGAGGGAGGGAGGACTGTTAAAAGAGTGGATATATGCTAGCTTGAAAACAGGGGTGATGGTAATGCGACAGTGTCAGTTGAATGAAGAGGCGTTGGAAGATTGTTGCAACGTCGCGTACTGGAAGAGGTTCAGGCTAGCCTATGGAAAAGTGACTAGATTTTTCTGAAAGGAAAGTAATTCTTCAGAAACTGATCGGGCTGAAAATGGAATATAATTAAGTTTACTTGACCATAAATTTAAGATAAGATTAAGTTAGGATATTGCTGACTCCATGTTTTCTGGTTTTGGACGTCCTTATCTATATACCTTCTTACATAAAGCTATTTCTCCCTAAAATCCTACCTAAATGCTACTTCCTGTCAAATCCTTGACCAGTTTTAAGTAGCGCTTTGCAGCCCTCCTTAGCTCTCTCCATTTGTGAAATACCAGGTGACTTCTACATATTTTAATGAATAGTGTTTTGTGAAAATACAAAAATTGTTTTGCCTAGGTCTTGCCCAATAGTTAATGTTTTGCCCCCAACACTATTATTGCTCAAGGGAAGAGGCTTTTTCAGTTTGTATTGCAAACTCAGAAAGTTCTTTAGTTCTTTTACATCCAAAAGCCTCACAGATATTACAGATTTAATTTGCACTTTTTTGTAATCCGAAAAATCATGTTCTCAGTTAAGTCTCGTTAAACCAATGTAAATGAATAGTCCATTCAAAAGACAGTTGTCAAAGAGGAGGATGGTATCATTATCACTGGGATGTGACCCAATTACTCATTTTTGTATTTCTGTGTCTCCCAAATTTTGTACAATAAACTTGTTTTGTTAAGGAGAACAAAAAGTTAATTAAAATTTTGAAATAAAAACAATTTTAAAATAGTTTTATATTAAGTTAGTAATAGAAAAACTGTCCTATTGATGCTCCTTACAGAAAACATAACTTTAAAGGTCTTTCTTACTTGCTTTTTGCTCTAGTAATGAAGAAGACCAGAATTGTCCCCTTTGGATGTACAGTTTTGGCATTTTGTACTTAGATCCACAATAGTATTAATCTTTTGATAATTTATGTAGCTATGCCTGCTGCAGATATATAGTATTATCAATGAATTTGCTCCAGTGTGAGGCTTTCCTGATCTCTGTAGGACAGAAAAAAAAAAAAAAGAGCAGTATTGCTTCATTGCCCTGGGTGACATTCAGCCAAATAAGGAGAATTGCTTAAGTTCTGTGGAAGGTCCAAACCAGTCCTGGCTGGCTATGACCAAAGTAGAAAAGAAAAAACAGCTAAAAGCTTAGAGTACTAAAGGAAAACATCAATATGAAAGAGGTTGAATGAGTCTGCAATTTTACTTCACAATTCCCCCAATTTTAGGGAATTTATGACAGCAATAATTTAGATCACTGATGAAATCTGTGAGATTAGCAGCAGGAATTGGTAACTGAATTGCAGCTAAAGATGAGTGGTGAAAAGAGCTTTGACAGAATTATTCTCTCTCTCTCTCTCTCTCTCTCTCTCTCTCACACACACAAACACACACACACACGCACACAAAGTGATTTGAAGCTTGGAAGACATTTCTGAGACCAGCTTTATCAGTTTGAGTGTTACATGCAGAAATCTTAATGTTCATTAGGAAATTCAGTGGCTCCACAATTCAGTATTAAATGGTACCTAAGGTTTTTGCGTTAGGGTCCCTGACACTCTTCTGCTCTTCCTTTGAGGTTTTTCTTGTATTTCACTGCCTTTACAGATTGCTGTTCATACCAAGAATGCTCTTCCTTCTTCCCACCGGCAGAGCTAGTCACTTAGTCCTATAAACTATTATGCAATACTTTCAATTTATTTTAACTTTTAATACACTGTATTTAATTACTGTTTGCGGGCAGGCAACAGTGACTCTGACAGAATTCTCGCCTGCCGTGCCAGAGACCCGGGTTCGATTCCCAGAGCCTGCCCATGTCAAATAAATAAAAAATAAAAATAGAATTGATTATTAATTACTGTTTGCTAGACTGTTCCTCACTAAAGCTCCTAGGAGTTCAAGTACAGAGTCATTACTGCTGTTGTGTTTTAGCATCAGAGTGCTGAAGTACTAATAGGTATTGAATAAATTATTGACTATAGAGTATTTGGCAATTAGACAAGAAAATTAAATAACTTTAGCTCTTGCTGATCATATCGCCACCTAAGGTTATGCACTAGGTACCAGATATAATTGCTAATAATAAGCATCCAAATCTTTGTCAGTAGAATAGACATAAGCCTTAAATGAACTTATGATTAATTCAGTGATCATTGTAATTCTTTTCACAACAAATGTTTATAAAAGGTTTGGTTATCATCCAAATATGGGAGGGAAAGGAAGAGGAATAAGTTGTACTAACTGGAAAAAGTGTTTCTGCATGTGCTACAAATGGTATAGCATTATACTAAAATCATAAGGTCTTCAATCATGCCACTTTAGTTATATGTCCTTTTAAGTAAAGTTAGGATTGGAGAGCTAGGGTTTGATATTTAAGAACCTACCTCTCAAAGTTATTGTGCATTCAGGTGAGATAAGCCCTAGGTGATCTATATGAAAATAATTTTAAAATAACGTGGTATGTAAATGTAAAGCAATATAGTGCAGACTTTACGAGAATAGATTTTCCAATCAGAGCTGGGTTCAAATTCTGGCCCTAACAACTTATTAGATGTATGACCTTGGACAGTTTATTTAACCTAAGATTAAGTTTTCTCCTGGGTAAAATCTCCATAGGTGCTATTAAATAAGATCGTGAATATAGAGTGCTAGTACATGTTTTGTTAATTTTTTTTTATTATTAACTTTACTGATACCTACCATATATTATGTATTTATGTATGTATGTATTTATGTATTGTTATAGTGTATGGTGGGGGTTACATTTCATTGTTTTTCCTTGTGACTATCCCATTATTGCAGCACCATTTGTTGAAAAAAAATTTTTTTGGAGGGGTAGGGGGTAAATGCATGGGCCAGGAATCAAACCAAGATCTCCCACATGGCAGGCGAGAATTCTACCACTGAACTGCCCTTGTACCCCCTACTTCTATATTTTTGTACTGAATTTCTTAGGCACGCAAGACAGCCTAAAAAGTGAGTAGTGCCTCTTTTTGAGCACCAGGTTTGGGATATGAAGGAGATGGTAGAATTTAAAATTAGACTATTCAGAAAAATATGTATATATGTATATACTTCTAGCAGAGACTCTGAAACAGCTCTATTGGTTGGAGCTAAAACATATCAATATAAGGTCCATTATTTTAGCGACTGCAGTAACTTAATATTTTCTCTGCTGGTGACCATTAATATGTAGAATCAATTTAAGGAAGCAGTTCTTCTATTCCTAAATTTTTGTCTATACAGTGAATTATAGAAAAATATTAAAATTGTACAGACCTAAACATTTTGTACACACACCTGTTCGTTTTGTACAGACCTGCACGTTTTTTAATGAATGCCTATATTAAAAGTTAAAAGTGTTGTCTTTAAACTTTCATATCTTTTTTTTAATATGAAATAGACTAGAAGTAAGCAGCACATAATGGAAAAATGAATTATAACAAATTTTTCCCTCTTTAAAGTGGTGACTCACAGATTAGTGTTGGAAAATATCAGTAAATCAAATAATAATTGAAGTATAGCTGTCATGACTTTATGTTTCAAACCTTAATCCTGAAAAAAGTTAATTGCAAATTTGTTATAAGGAAAGATTTTATTGTGAGTATAATAAATAAATAAATAAATGAATCTTTAATGTCAAGTTCTCTATTATAAAGGAATAATTTATGGCTAATAAGAATGTTTTCCCTTTAAGTTCTTTTTCTGTAGAGACTTTAAAATTTTGCTATTTTCTTTATTCCTGTTGTGACATGACTGGTTTATATAAGTTTATTCATCTATATGTATAGTATATTTATATTATATATGTAATGTACGTATAGCAAGTATTTTCATATATGTCTATGTAAAGGCAGCTGAAATGAATGCATATATTAGTCACTGCTATAAATAAAATTATCTAATGATTATTTTAATTTATTTGACCCTTTTGTATATTTGTTTGTAGTTAGCTCTGTTTAGCCTAAGTGATTAAACACTTACAAAAATTGATGGTATATTGTAAGTATTCAGATTTAAATTTAAGCACTTTAATTCTTGTATTCTGTGATTTTGGGGTCCTTGTTTTTTTTTTTTCTTTTTGTTGTTTTTAATTTATTTTTCTTTTTTTGTCACTTATTTTTTGTATGAATATTAATATGACTAACTTACAATAAAATTTCAAGATTCAAATCTTAATGCTATCTTTAGAAACTATTGTTTCTTTGGTGGAAAACATTTTTTTAAATTATACTTAAAATTTGCCACAGTTTGTGTGTCTCCTAAAAAATAATTAAGCTTATTTCATTGAAAATGAAATGGGTGGTACATTGAATGGTGCAGAATAGCTTCAGGTGTGTTTGAGGAATGAAAAGCAACTAGACATTTTGCATGTTGTTGTAGTTATTTCTTAGGTTAATTTTTTTAAGTGTTTATTTAAAAGTGAATAGAAAAGACTAAAATGAAAAATACTTGTAAAATTGAAGAAAGGGCATGATAAAAAACTATGCAATTGTAATATACATATAGAATAAATTGTAAGGAAATGCATCAAAATAATTTTCTTTACATTAGAAATTTATGGACAATTTAAATTCCATAAGTATAATTTATATTTTAGTTTTTATAGTCAATAAGTTTTCCTTGGGCAGCAAACTTTTTTTTTTAAGTAATGTGGAGAATTAAGCCATTTAAATAGTTATTCTTAATTACTTGGAAATTTCAGTTAAAAAATACTCTGAATTATTCAGATAACTGCATGTATTATTTAGTTTTATAGGTAGAGATATATTTTTAATCTCCTATATAAATGTAGCAGAATTTAAAATGGAAAAACAATTTCTCTGTATAAGGGAATTTAATATATGACCAAGTAATATTTCAATTTGGTCAGTAAAAGACATATCTATTTAGTAAGTATAACCAATATGGTAGTCCTTCTGGAAGAAAATAAAACTAAACCACTACTCTGCAGCATATGCAAAAATCAGTTTCGGAAGAATTCAGACTTTAAATGTAAACAAAATATTTAAAATATTAATCCTATAAATTTTCTTTATACATGCAATCTAGGTATAGTGGGGATTTTGTAAACCAAGATGGGATGCCTAAAAGTCATAAAAGTAAACATAGACATATTATACTATGTAGAAATGAAGAATTCTTCAATGACAAAAATAAATAGAAGGGGGAAAAACGTTTGAAATGTATGTAACAGATAAAGAATTAACATTTGTAATAGCTCTTAAAAATTAAGGAAAAGTCCACCCATTAGGAACAGGAGTAAAACATATGACCAGAAGTTCATAGAAGAGAAATCCAAACATTCATAAGCATGAGAAAGTTTGTCACTTCATTAGTTATCAGTATATGAACAATGAAATATTACTTCTGTCACTAGCAAAAATTAAATGGTAAACCAACTGTTAGCAGGGGTGTGTGTTAAAGGATTTTCTCATGAGTTACCAGTGAAGATATGAATTGTTACAGGCTTTTGGTAAGCAATCAGGCAATTTCTGTTAATATTGAAAAAAATATATTTATTTCCATCCAGCATTTCATTGCATATAATCTCTTACTTAAAAATAAAAGCCCTAGTAGGTAGGCAGGTTTAACATCAATGTTGATTGCAGCAACGTTTCAAGAGCAAAAACCTAGGAACAAAGAAAATACCTGTCAATAGGGGTATTATTAATGTAAATCATGGTATAGTTATATAATTAAATATTCTGAAGCCATTAAAAACTGGGAGTTAAATCTTACTGTGACTTGGATCACCAAATACATCCTGAAAGGATTTCCATGATCATCTTAAGTGAGAACAGTGGTATGAAAAAAATGTGTGTCATATGATACCATTTTTCTAGAACAATTTAAAAACATGAGTTTTTTATATGCTTATGTGACTGTCTATGAACATTGGAAGAGAGAACTAAGGAAAAGGGGCTCTTGCGCATAGTCAAGTGTGCTTGTAAAACTACATGTTTATGCATGTATATGTGCAAGCTGAGTTGAATGGTCACCAAAATGTTAAGTAGTTGTCTTAAAGTATTTGGATGGGCGTTTCAGGTAATTTATCTCTTTCCTTATACTTTTCTATACTGTGTTTTTACTTTTACAATGAACATGTAGTGTTTCTCTAAGTATAAAAACCAAAACTAATTGCATTTTGAAAAAAGAAATAGAATGGCGGAGGGGGAGATAGAGTGAATTGAAATGGCCAGAGATGACAATTATTGAGAAAAAAACATTTGTCTTAGGTTCTTGAATATCTAAGGGGAAAGTATATACATTATCTAGGTAACACAATAGATTCACTTCACAATTTTATATATGTGATAACCCTCAGTCACACAATAAAAAATTGTCATTAAATATGTTTGGTAAAATAATAGTCATTATCAGAGGGGTAGTTATAAACTGACATTTTATTTTTAGTTTGGTTTATTAAGTCCTCCTAAAATGATTTCTGCCTTGTAGATAGATGTAGGGTATATTTCACAAGAATGGCGTATGTTACCTGACTTAATCATGTGACAGTCTTTATCAGAAAAGCTTCAAATAAGAAAACTACTTCACTGAGTGCTATGAGGATTAAATGAATAATACAAGTAAAGAACTATAATTGGTATAAAAAGAGCTATATAAATATTTGGTATTTTTATTTCGTTATGCCCTTGCTCAGTTAATTCGAGATGTATGGTTGTTGGTCCAATTGTTTTAACATTCACCAAATCATTCAATATTTTTAATTAAGTTAGAGGGGTAATAGACGCAGAAATACAGGGAAAAAGTTATATAGTTATGTGTGTGTGTGCTCTCTCTCTCTCTCTCTCTCTCTCTCTCTCCCCCTCCCTGTCTTCTTTTTTTTCACATATTTGTCCGCAAAGGTAGTACCTCTTAATATCATTCTGGACCTAGCATTTTTTACTTAAAATTGTATCCTGGTGATCTTTCCAAGTTGATACAGTTAAAGTTGCCTCACTGTTTTAAATAAAATCTAATATTCAATTGTGCAGATGTGCCATCATTGTCATTCTGAATGTTTACTGAGTTCTTTCTCCTGATACAAGCACTTTTTTTGACATTAACTTGGAAAACCTCTTAGCAACCTTATGAGATAGGTACTCTTTTTAACCCTGTTTAACAAATGAGGGAAATTAGAAATGGGGTGGTGAAATGGCCAATAATGGGCTGGTTAAATACCCAACAATGCCACTGTAGCTAGTAATTTGTAGGAACTCAGGATTGAACCCAGGGAGTCTCTTTTCAGACCTTGCTGTCTTAATATCATTAAGCATGCAAGCCTCTTATACTACCACAATTTATTTAACTAGCCTATTGGGCATTCTAGTCATTTGCTATAATGAATCATTTGCTATAATGAATATCTTGTCAGTAGAACAGTTTGTACATGTACAGTATATTCCTAGAAATGGGCTAGCCAAATCAAAGGATATATGTTTTGAATTTTGGTAGATATCACCAAATTTGGTAGATTTTTCCAAATTGCTTCCCAGTTTTGGGACATACTAATTTCAGATTTGTACTCAGTGTTGGCCAAAATCTTTCATTTAGCCTGAGCCTTTGGTAGGTGGAATAGCTAAATGTTTTTTTTTCTTTTAAAAGGGGAATGAATGCTTTTTATTCTTCTGGCTTTCCTCAATTGTGGGCGATCTACATGTCATGTGATAGTATAGGTTACATTCTCTGTAATCATTGTAACAATGTCAGTATTTAAGAACAAGGGATAACATCAGATTTCTTACTACTTTCAAATAAAGGTGTAAGCATTCTAGGTATAAATTGATATGTTCCTTATGTAGTTTGTATGTTAAAATTCTATCAGGTGAAGTTTATATATGATTGAAAGTAAAATGCTACAATTTTAATATTGTGAAAGCTGCAATTTTCATGTATCAATACTATGAAAAAGCTTTCAAATAGTTGAATTGGGAATCAAAGTACCAATTAATATGAACATTAAGAGTGGGCTAACTAGGTAAGTGTAGGAATAACTATATTCTGTTTTTGTGAAAAATAAGTTTTTAGTAAATTGTGACTTCTAATCTTAGGTAATTCAAATATAGGTGGTGAGGGGCTTTATTCGGATGAGTTAGAAAATTGTTTTGAGTATAACATACAACTTCTGCTTGATGTTCACTTCATTTGTTTCAAGAAATAAAATAGCGCATGAGTATAGGAGACAGACCAACATCAATGTGCTCCGAAGTAGACACTCAAAATACAGAATTTGCTCAGGTCACAGTTTACTATATCTGAAGCGCTAGAGTGCAGAATTATAGTACCTGCAATTGTTTGGTGGGATATGTGGGTGTATGTTTTATATATGATCTCATCCTCACCCAAAGATTCTTTATTGGTGATAGTAGGGTGAGAGATATAGGTATTAATAGGCAGAGATAAACAGACTGTCAGTAACTTATTATTATGAACTAATTCTTCAAATTAGAGCAATATAAAGCAACAGAAAATAACTCCCCCCTACTTCCACATTCCATTTGGAACAATTGAGCCACAACAGCATTGAAATAAGAATATTGAGAGTTCGGCCTGAGTCTTGGAAGATGAAACCTGTCTATACCTTATGACTCAAAAGTTTATTCAGTCTCTTCGCCATCTTCCCGGTCCCTAGGCGTCTGCAACCATGAAGGTGGAGCTCTGCAGTTTCAGTGGGTACAAAATCTATCCCGGACATGGGAGGCGGTACGCCAGGACCGACGGGAAGGTTTTCCAATTTCTTACTGCAAAATGCGAGTCGGCATTCCTTTCCAAGAGGAACCCTCGGCAGATAAACTGGACTGTTCTCTACAGAAGAAAGCATAAAAAGGGACAGTCGGAAGAAATTCAAAAGAAAAGAACCCGCCGTGCAGTTAAATTCCAGAGGGCTATCACTGGTGCATCTCTTGCTGATATTATGGCCAAGAGGAATCAGAAACCTGAAGTTAGAAAGGCTCAACGAGAACAAGCTATCAGGGCTGCCAAAGAAGCAAAAAAGGCTAAGCAAGCATCTAAAAAGACAGCAATGGCTGCTGCTAAGGCTCCCACAAAGGCAGCACCTAAACAAAAGATTGCGAAGCCCGTGAAGGTTTCTGCTCCCCGAGTTGGTGGAAAACGTTAAGTTGGCAGATCAGATTTTTAAATAAAGATCTTGACTCAGAAAAAAAAAAAAAAAAAAAAAAAGTTTATTCAGAATAGGACTAAATTTCCCTAAATTCCTTAGCCTGTTTATTACAAGCTCATGCCATTAGGCCCTGTTCTGAAAATATAAATGAATAAAAACTTCAGAAGTATATTAGACTTCTATACTCCCAAGCTGTTTAAGAGCCTGGAAATTCTCAGGATTGGCTGAACTTGATAAGAGGGTGCCTACAGAACCTTAACAGAAGCCACATATTCATTCTAAACATACAAAAACCTGTTTGCTTAAGCTTCTCAACTGTTCTTCATGTTCTCAGAATCAAGGTTCTTTTATCAACCTCATAGGCCATGTAGTCCTTTGTTAACATAAAATCAAAAGTAGGGTGCACAGTGGTTCAGTGGTAGAATGCTCACCTTCCACGCGGAAGACCTAGGTTCGATTCCTGGACCATGCAACACTGTGTGCCCCCCCCCAAATAAAAAAGTGAATATGATGATCACTTCTCAGCCTTTTGACTAAGATCATATGTAAAAGTGAATATGATGTATTATGTGTAAGAATTAAGTCAGTCCAGGAGTTATACTGCCAATACTTTGTGCTTTTTAAAAAAGTTTTATTGAAATATAATTGACATAATAAATGGCACGTGTTTAAGAGTGCAATTTGGTAACTTTTGATGGGTATATGTAACCCTTAACCATCACTACGACCAAGAGAGTGATCATCCACAGAAATATCCTCAGCCCTCTTGATAATCCCTTTCTCTGATTCCTCCCTGTCTCATAGCTCCAAGCAGCCATTGATCTATTTTCTGTCACTATAGATTTTTTCTCATTTTCTAGAATTTTATGGAAATGGAATCCAATAGTATGTAATCTTTCTACTGGCTACTTTCACAGCATGATTATTAGATTTTACCTATGCTTTATAAAATTATTTGGTATTCTAGCATTTATAATAAAATAACCACTAAAATCATTAATTCAATTATAGCATTTAAAATTGTAAAACTTTTTTATTATCTCTGAAGAGTATTCTGTGAAAGTACTATTTGGTTTCAGTTTTGGCCTCAGGTAAATAATGATTTTTAAACTTAGCCATTAACCAAAATGCATGTACAGTGTACTTCTAAGGAGTTATGTCCGTTTACACTCAGTAGGTGAGAATACCTCTTTCCCCACACCTTTGCTAATGCATCACTGAGCAATGTTTAGTAATTGCCTGCCAAGACATTTTACTGTACAGTTGGGGCATGCAATGAAAAAAACAGACATGATCCCTGGCATTTACAGTCTGGCAGTGGAGACAGACATTGAACAACTCCTTTCACAGATTTTTAATTATGGTAGTGGTAAGTGCTACAAAAAGAGCAATATGGAAGATTATGAGAGCACACCATGGGGAACTGGAAATTAGTTCCCTAGCAAATCATCCTATTAAAACCTCCATCTATGATAAGTGCTTCTCCCTTCCCCATAGCCAGTTAAGTTTTGAAACCCTGGTTATTATTAATCATGGAATATTAGGTAAGCGGAAATGCTGATTCCTTGCCCTTTGAATTGAAAAAGTCTATGGACTTTTAACTCTAGCCATTAGTAGTATTTAAATCTAGGTTCTGAAGTGTTCTTTCACCGTTCTTAGGCAGCATTTCTTTCCTCTTTTGTCCTATCTTTGTTTTTACATAACATTTTTCATTGCAGAGATTTTATGAGTATCTGAGTTGAAAGTGAACCTATTTATGGTAATGTTTCCCTTTATTTGGGTTCTTAGGTCTTTGCCTGGCTTATGAACCTTCGTTCTCTTCTATACCATCCATGCAATCAATGGCACAGGACAAATCCATTTGAATGTATAGAAGTCACTTTATAATAAAAAAAATCATATTTTTACTGTAATGCTATTAACAGTGACTTTTTTTTGCATTTGCTATTTTGGGCCCCCATAATTAATTTTTTTTTGTAAATTCTATCTTCTGTTATTTTCCTCCTTCTCTTTAAATAACTTATATACATAAAAGCAATAAATTTCAAAGTAAATTGCAACAATTAGTTGTAGAACAGATTTCAGAGTTTGGTATGGGTTACAATTCCATAATTTTAGGTTTTTATTTCTAGCTGCTCTAAGGTAAATGGAGGCTAAGAGAAATATCAGTATAATGATTCAGCACTCTTACTCATTTGTTAAACCCAATCTTCTCCGTGTAACTCCACCATCACCTTTGATCTTTGTCCCACTCTTTAGGAATATTTGGGCTATACCCATTCTAACTTTCTCATGTTAGAAGGGGCTGTTGATAATATGGGTTAGGGGAATGGAACTAACTGATGTTCTGGAAGCCTGGACCCTCTGCATTTCTGGACTCATCTGGTCCAAGGACCCATCTGGAGGTTGTAGGTTTTGGAGTTACCCTAGTGCATGGAACCTTTGTAGAATCTTACATAATGCCCTACAAATTCTTTAGGATTGGCAAGAATGATTTTGCGGGCGGACCATGGTGGCTCAGCAGGTAAGAGTACTTGCCTGCCATGCCCAAGGACCCGGGTTCAATTCCCGGTGCCTGCCCATGTAAAAAAAAAAAAAGAATGATTTTGCTTGGGGTTTGGCAAGTTGAGTAACAATGTCTAACTGAAGCATGCATAAGAGTGACCTCCAGAGTAGCCTCTCGACTCTATTTGAATTCTCTCAGTCACTGATACTTTATTAGTTATACTTCTTTTCCTCCTTTTGGTCAGGATGCCATTGTTGATCCTACAGCGGCAGGGCTAGGCTCTTACCTGGGGGTTATCTCCCATGCTGCCAGGGAGACTTTCATCCCTGAATGTCGTGTCCCACATAGGGAAGAGGACAATGGTTTCATGTGCAGAGTTGGGCTTAGAGAGAGAAAGGCCACGTCTGAGCAACAAAAGAGATTATCCAGAGGTGACTCTTAGGTATGCCTATAGGTAGGCTAAGTTTCTCTGCTACATACATAAGCTTCACATGAGCAAGCCTCAAGATTAAAGGCTTGACCTATTGATTTGGGTATCGCTAATGTTTGGCATAGTATTTGGGGTTTTCTCAGTGGTAAAGTTTAACAGTTCCATAATTTTTCTCCCATCCCTCAAGGGTCTTTACCAATACTTTTTTTTTTTTTAATTTTTAAAAAAATATAACAAGCACAAGCATTCTTAACTTTTGATCATTCCATTCTACATATATAATCAGTAATTCACAATATCATCATATAGTTGCATATTCATCATCATGATCATTTCTTAGAACATTTGCATCAATTTAGAAAAAGAAATAAAGGACAACAGAAAAAAATTCATACATACCATACCCCTTACCCCTCCCTTTCATTGATCACTAGCATTTCAGTCTAAATTTATTTTAATATTTGCTCCCCCTATTGTTTATTTTTATTCCATATGTTTTATTCATCTGTTGATAAGGTAGATAAAAGGAGAATCAGACACAAGGTTTTCACAATCACACAGTCACATTATGAAAGCTATATCATTATACAGTCATCTTCAAGAAACATGGCTACTGGAACACAGCTCCACATTTTCAGGCAGTTCCCTCCAGCCTCTCCATTACATCTTAAGTAACAAGGTGGTATCTATTTAATGCATAAGAATAACCTTAAGGATAAACTCTTGACTCTGTTTGGAATCTCTCAGCCATTGACACTTTATTTTGTCTCATTTCACTCTTCCCCCTTTTGGTCCTGAAGGTTTTCTCAATCCCCCGATGCTGAGTCTCAGCTCATTCTAGGGTTTTTCTCAATCCCTTGGTGCTGAGTCTCAGCTCATTCTAGGATTTCTGTCCCATGTTCCTAGGAAGTTCCACACCCTGGGAGTCATGTCCCACACAGACAGGGGGAGGGCAGTGAGTTTGCTTGTTGTGAAAGAGGTCACATCTGAGCAACAAAAGAGGTTCTCTTGGGGGTGACTCTTAGGCCTAATTTTAAAGTAGGCTTGACCTATCCTTTGTGGGGTTAAGTTTCATATGAACAAACCCCAAGATTGGTGGCTCAGCCTATAGCTTTGATTGTCTGCACTGCTTGTGAGAATATCAAGAATTCAACTTGAGGAAGTTGAATTTTCCCCCTTTCTTACCATTTCCCAAAGGGACTTTCTTTGCCAATACTTTTTGATTATCTACTTAATATACTCTGGATATATCCAGGCATTACATTAAACTATACAGGAGTAAAGGCTCTTATTTTTATTCTGGACTCCCTGTGTTTGAGTTGTTTACATGATTTATCCAGACAGATTGAGTTAGATTATGTGCTACAGAAAATCTAGGTTCTGGCCATAATAAAACTTTCTTCCTTTGGTCTCAAAGAGTAAGTGAAGTTCTAAAATATAGACATAATGTCTTCCTTACCCCTGTATTCTGAATTACCTTAATCCTGATTCATTTGGCCTCATTCTTTTCTCTAAATACCAGGTTATACATGTATAAAACAGCCCCTTAAAATCCAGAAATAGCAATTACCATTCTGAACTAAATGTGAATACTGTAAGAGCTTACAATCTAGGCTCCAGTTTTCTATAAGTATTTTCTAAATGAAATCATACAATATTTGCTCTTTTCTTTCTGGCTTATTTTGCCTCACCAAATGTCCCACAGTGTCCTTCACATCCTTGCATGCTTGTAGCAGCACCATGTTCAATCATATGTTTACACCATTGTTAGCCAATCTACTTCTCAGTCAGCGCATCTTTCAGCCACCTCTATCTACTGGGCCTCATATATAATGTCCAAAGTCAACAGTCTGTCAACACTCTCAAACATTGACTCTTTTATGTACATTGTATGTACAGCAGCCTCAAATACATGCACTGCTTATATTTGACCAGTTTAGTTGCTCCTGATAAGCTACCATATAATAATCACAGGCAGTGATCAAAAAAAGTTTCTAAATATTTTGAGCAGCAAAATATTTTTATTTTTTAAATTAAGTAGTTATACAATTTCTAGGTTGGCTATTTTTGAAGGGGATAATTTTCATGAATGATTACCAGCATTTTAGTTTTAATTGGTAAAATCAACTAATAGGGGTTTATCTAAGAAACTGGATTAAAAACCTCTCCAAAAGTCATTGCAGTGTTTGGAAGCCAGGAGGGTTGAGACTCCTCCCAGAGTCTGCTGAGGACAGAACTTGGCACTGTGGACTTGGAATTTGAGACCATTTAACATAAGAAATTTTATTACTCTGTTTAAATACTTTGGGGGAAAAAAGACTAGGATTTCAAATAAAAATTTCATTCTGTTATTGTATTTTAAGTTTTTTGCTATTGTAATGTTACAATAAACACGTGTATACATTAATCCTTATCCACTTGTCAAACATATTATCAGATGCACAATTTATGGATATATGAGCATACTTAGCAAACTGCTCTATGCATGGCCAGTCTGATAAATCATTTTTATTTTTAGAGAGGAAGCACTTTCATGTTTTTCTTGTAAAGCAGATATTGTATGTGGTAGAATAGAGTGCAAAATTTGTTTGGATTTAAGACTATACCCAAGAACATACAAAGACGTTTTCCTGCCTAGAGTAGACTGCTATAACATCCTATTCCCTGCCCAGATTCCTGGGGAGAGGTGGGAAGAGAATTATCTATTCACTCCAGTATTTATTTTTCTGCATTTGGGATTCTTTGTTGAAAATTTTGAGACGCCCAGGAACCTTTATATCAGAGTTGTGGAGATTACATATTTTAATGCTTCAGAGGGCCTTGAATAAAGATAGAAGACAGTATAGTATTTGAAGAGCGTAGGCTTTTCTGCCTAGATTCAAATCTAACCTTGCTGGTTTTGTGATCTTGGGCAAAGTTACTTAAACTCTCCATGCTTTTATTTCCCCATTTTAAAAGCAGAGATGGTATTAGCACCTACTTTCATAGGATTCATTCATTCATGGATATTTAGTGAGAGCTAGTTATGTGCCAGGCACTAATTTGTTTGCCCTCATGAAGCTTATGTTCTGGGGAGTGATACAGATGGTAAATAAATATATTAAAAATTATATTCTTTATTTTATGGGAGAGTGTCTTAGAATGGGGACATAGAAACAGAGACATGAAAAATATGAGAAATGAACTTTGAAAGATCTGATTCCAGGCAGGGGAACAGAAAATATAAAGGCCCATGAATTTCTGTTCTTGATACTTTAAAAACTACTGTTTTGATAATTTTATTCTGAAAGATGAGATTTTATTCTGAAAGAGAGGTAGTTTGGGAATGTATTTACAGCCACTTCTCCCATATAACACAATGAAGGAAAGCTAAGTTATTCAAAATCATATTTTTCTCCTGCTAACATTGGCTTTTGAAAAGCAGCGAAAATTGCCAAAAAATGGAAGCAACCCAAATATCCATCACCGAATGAATGAGTAAACAAAATATGGTATATATGCAATAGGATATTATTCAATATTATTCAGCCATAAAAAAAAGAATGAAGTTCTGATATATGTAATAACATGGATGAATCTTGAAGACACAAAAGGACAAATATTATATGATCTAACTGGCCTGAAATGATTAGAATAAGCAACTCATAGAGTCAGAATTTATAATAAAGGTTACCAGTATGGATACAGGAGTTGGAAGAAGCAGGACCAGAGGGTATAAGTAGATTTGGGTTTGATATAAGATTCCTAGAGAAGAATTCTGAAGAAGAATTTTTTTTTCAAAATTGAGGCCCTGTTCAAATAGTAGTTTTACTAATAAAATTGTTGCAAGCACTTAACATTTCACAAGGAACATTTTAATAAATTTGTAATTTATTCACAACAACCCTGTGCAGTTGGTGGTAGCATTATTCCTAATTTTTCAAATGAAAATATTGAAAGATTATGATTTGGCTAAAATTTCCTTCAGCATGTCATTTAAATGTGATTCCAAGTCTTTTGACTGTGATCTCATGCTATTTCCACTTTGTACTCATATGACCATGTATCGTTAATGCGATGGAGGAAGTACTGATGCTTGGGAAGGAAGTTAGACTGTATGATTATAATGTTCTGTTCTGACATTGAAAACCTTTGATATGCTGAAGATTGAAATTGGACCTCAATTGCTTGTTCACTTGTTTCTTTGAAGACTGCCCAACCTATTTCCTAACTAATATGATGTCTTTGAAGTTTGTTTCTTTCTTTGCCTAGTAATATCTAAGTTTCTAGAAAACTTTGTTCTGTTTCCTTATATTCCAGTCTTGTGCGGTTGCATGCCTGTTCTTACTCAATGTCCCTTTTTATTGCATCTTCAGGAGTCTGAAAATTGTAGTAAACCAATTTCCCTTTGTTGTTGCCCTTTTCTTTACCTCGTCCCTCAACTGCCCTTCTTCCACTTGGATTTTCTTCCTGAGAACACCAAAACCCCTCTGTCCTCTATTGTGACATTGATTTCTGCAGTGTTTAGTTTATTGTTTCCTTTCTAATTCAGTTCCTTTATTTTAAGTTACTTATACCAGATGACACCTTGATGGCACAATTTCCCCCTCCCCCACCTTCATCTTTATCAGCAAACTACGAACCTATTGATAATCTTGACCTCATCACTGATACTGTATCTATGTTCTTGATACTTTTCTTACTTTTTTTTTTTTGCATGGGCAGGCATCAGGAATCGAACCCGGGTCTCTAGCATGGCAGGTGATAACTCTGCCACTGAGCCACCATCGCATGCCTGTTTTTTTTACTTTTTTTTTTTTTTTTGATACTTTTCTTGTTGCTCCTCTGATCATGTTTTCTTCATATGTAAGTCTTGCATATCTCTGTAGGGTTTTTTTTTTTTGGCATATGCAGCTTCTGGAAATTGAACCCAGGTCTCCCACTCGCAGGCGAGAATTCTACCACTGAGCTAACCTTGCACTGCCCTCTGTAGGATTTTAATCCCTCTGTAGGATCTTTTCCACTCTGCCAGTTTTAAGAATCACTTTTAGCTCTGTCCACCATCCCCCTTCAGATAGCATTAAATATATCAAACCTGAACTCCATCTTAATTACTCCAGTGTTACACCCCATCTCCAATTTCTTCATATCTTGGCCAGTGAGCTACAAATTGTATTCTGTGGAGTAGTGTGGTTCTGTAGAGATCCTCCAGTGGCCCTCAAAAGACTGGAAAACATTCCTCAAACCTACCTGAATTAATCCCCAACGTTCAGTGCTTGGTTTTCCTCTCTTTCTGTATTCCTTCTATTTGGATTCAACTGTTACCTCTTCTATACTCTTTTAACTTCATGATCAAGCCCCCAAATTTATATTCCAGCTACCAGTGCCCTATACTTCATCCAAATTAGTCTACACTTCTCCTCCAACAACAGAATCAGGTTCTCCTCTCTGCCCATAGTGTTGTGTGCATCTCAGTTTAGCACTTAGCATTCTGTATTACAGTGTAATTATTTACAGGTAGTTAAAGCTCTTTGAGGATGCCTGTTTTATTCACAACCCTTATTCACAGGGCTTTTCCCTTTGTAGGAGGGATAAACATTTTTTTTTAATTAATTTTTTTTAAATACCAAAAAACACCAAACAAACGCAAACATTCGTAATTTTTGATCATTCCATTCTACATATATAATCAGTAATTCACAATATCATCACATAGTTGTATATTCATCACCATGATCATTTCTTGGAACATTTGCATCTATTCAGAAAAAAGAAATAAAAAGAAAACAGAAACAATTCATATATACATACCCCCCAAACTTTCCTCTCACCGATCACCAGCATTTCACTCTAAATTTATTTTAACTTTTGTTCCCCCTATTATTCGTCTTTATTCCATATGTTTTACTTGTCTGTTGATAAGGTAGATAAAAGGAGCATCAGACACAAGGTTTTCACAATCACTCAGTCACATTGTGAAAGCTATATCATTTACAGTCATCTTCAAGAAACATGGCTATTGGAACACAGCTCCACATTTTCAGGCAGTTTCCTCCAGCCTCTCCATTACATCTTGACTAACAAGGTGATATCTATTTAATGCGTAAGAGTAACCTCCAGGATAACCTCTCAACTCTGGAATCTCTCACCCATTGACACTTTATTTTGTCTCATTTCACTCTTCCCCCTTTTGGTTGAGAAGTTTCTCTCAATCCCTTGATGCTGAGTCTCAGCTCATTCTAGGATTTCTGTCCCACATTGCCAGGAGTTCCACACCCCTGGGAGTCATGTCCCATGTAGACAGGGGGAGGGTGGTGAGTTTGCTTGTTGTGTTGGCTGGAGAGAGAGGCTACATCTGAGCAACAAAAGAGGTTCTCTTGGGGGTGACTCTTAGACCTAATTTTAAGTAGGCTTGACCTATCCTTTGTGGGGTTAAGTTTCCTATGAACAAACCCCAAGATTGGGGGCTCAGCCTATAGCTTTGATTGTCTGCACTGCTTGTGAGAATATCAAGAATTCAACTTGGGGAAGTTGAATTTTCCCCCCTTTCTCACCATTCCCCAAAGAGGACTTTGCAAATACTTTTTTATTCACTGTTCAAGTCACTCTGGGATTTATTGGGGCATCACTCTGGACAAACCAACAAAATCTCATGTCCTACTCAAGGTTCCATGTACTTATGGTGTTTAATTAAGCTGTCTACATAAGTTATATTAGGAAATGCACTAGTCAAAATATAAATTTTGTACCAAATAAACATTTTTTGCTTTAGTCTCACACATAAGGTAAAATTTAAAAATATTAATTGCCATCTATTTTCAGCACCCTGCATTAATGACATTCCTTTGTTCTTCCTCATGCAAAAAACATTTTAAAATTTGTACATTTAGTCACTATCATTATACACTCTAGGCATTCCTAGATTATACCATCTCACTCTTTATTGTCTTTTTCTTTCTGATTTCATTTGTGCCCCCAGCCCTCCTCCCTCTATCATTTTCACATTCAGCTTCATTCAGTGTTCTAACATTATTGTGTTATAGTTAGGTAGTATTGTGCTGTCCATTTCTGAGTTATTACATTCTGTCCTGTTGCACAATCTGCATACCTTCAGCTATAGGAGGGATAAACATTTTATGAATTGTTTATAAATAAACATTTAATGAATTGAATTCCACTTATACTCAAACCTTTACTATTTCCAGAGTTTTTCAACTTCTCAACCTGCCTGCATTTCTCTCCCCCTTTATTCTGTTAGAGTAATTGTCCTGAAAAATCATTCTCCTAACAGCTCCCCCTGAATGAATATTCAGTGATTTTCTGTTGTTTATAGGATGAAGTCCACTACTTAGCTTGGCATTCAGTTCAAGACCCATATATTATTGCCGGCTTAATATAAACTTTTTTATTCTAGTCAGACCACTCTGTTCACCATTCTTGAAAATTTTTGTTCTTTTTTAAAAAATATTTTTATTGCTCAATCTTCACATACAAACATTCCATTCATGGTGTACAATCAACAGCTCACAATAACATCACATAGTTATATATTCATCATCATGATCATTTTTTAGAACATTTAACTCTGTTTATGTTAAACTCTGGAAAAAGAAATAAAAAGAAGAAACTCATACATACCATACATACTTTTGTTCTTGTTACTTTCCCCACCTGGAATACATGTGCTACCTTTCATTTCTTAGTTTATACAACTTCTACCTGACCTTCAAGATATTTTCCCTTAACATACTAATCTTTGAACTTCTGGTAAGTAAGTTTGTCTTGTTTGGTGTTTTACTGATCTCAACCCTTTCTTAATAATTTTATAAGGCCATTATTAAAGTTTTTATATGTACATGTACTTCAACTCCCTAATTAAATCAATACTTATTAAGTTGCACCAGCAGTTAAAAATGCACATTTTACTTTGGAATCTGCCACCAATTTTGTTTGGACTTGGATAATTCAATCTTTGGGTTTTTCAGATTGCACATCTAATAAAATGAAGACGTTAAACTAAAGAATTTCTTAGACTGTTTTGTGAAACATTGTGAGATGTTAAACGATATTCCACTAAAAAAGAAGAAAAGCTGCCAGATAGATTTTAAGGACACATAGTTAAACCAAACTAAAGAGCTTCCTTGAATGCAAGACTTTTTGGAGCCTTTAATAGGCTACTATTCCAAAGTTCTGTTTTTCTTTAAAATATTTTTATTGAGATACCTTTACACACCATACAGTCCATCCAAAGTATACAATCAGTGATTCACAATATCATCACATAGTTGTGTATTCATCACCATGATCATTCTTAGAACATTTGCATCACTATAGGAAAAGAAATAAAAAGAAAATCCCTGCACATCCCATACCCTCTACCCCTCCTTGTCATTGACCAATAGTATTGCAATCTACCCAATATTTTTTTTACCACTTATCCCCCATTATTATTATTATTATTTGTTCGTATTTTTTTACTCATCTGTCCTTACCCTGGATAAAGGAAGCATGAGCCACAAGATTTTCACAATCACAGTCACGCTGTAAAACCTATATATTTAGTACAGCCGTCTTTAAGCATCAAGGTTATTAGAATTCAGTTCAGCAGTTTCTAGCTATTCTAATACACTAAAAACTAAAAATATCTATATAATGCAAAAGAATAACCTCCAGAATAACCTTTCAGCTCTATTTGAAATCTCTCAGCCACTGAAACTTTATTTTGTCTCATCTCTTTCTTTCCCCTTTGGTCAAGAAGGCTTTCTCAATCCCATGATGCTGGCTCCTGATTCATCCCAGGAGTCGTGTCTCACATTGCCAGGGAGATTTATACCCCTAGGAGTAATGTCCCAGATAGGGGGTAAGGTAGTGAATTCATCTGCCAAGTTGGCTTAGAAAGAGAGGCCACATCTGAGCAACAAAAGAGGTTCTCTGAAAGTGAGTCTTGGGCATAATTTTAAGTATGCTTAGCTTCTCTCTCTTTTATTTAACTTTTTAATTGTATAATATAACATATATACTAAGCAAAGAATAAAAAAGCAATAGTTTTCAAAGCATGCTTCAACAAATAATTATAGGACAGATCCCAGAATTTGTCATGGGCTACTATATGATCCTCTCAGATTTTTCTTTGTAGCTGCTCCAGAATATAGGAGGCTAGAAGGCATAAATACTTTTTTTATCATCACAATCAACTTTTTTTTATACTTTTTTGTGAGAAATAACATATAGAAAAATGCATTAAATTCCAAAACATAGCACCACAATTCATTGTAGAATATACTTCAGAGTTTGACGTGGATTACAATTCCACAATTTTAGGTTTTTACTTCTAGCTGCTCTAAAAGAGGTATCAATTTAATGATTCAACAATCATATTCACTTGTTAAATCTTATCTTCTTTGTATAATTCCACCATCACCTTTGATCTTCTATCCCTCTCTTTAGGACTGTTTGGGATATGACCATTCTAACATTTTCCTGTTGGAAGGGTTGGTCAATAATATGGGGTAGGGAATGGAACTGTCTGATGTTCTGGAGAGGCTGAGCCCTCCAGGTTTTAGGAATTTTCTGGTCCAGGTACCTTTCTGCGGATTGTTTCTGGAAAGTTATGCTCGTGCACGGAACCCTTGTGAAATCTTACATATTGCCCTAGGTGCTCTTTAGGATTGGCTGTAATGATCTTGGTTAGGGATTGGCAGGGTATGATAGGTAACAGGGTCTAACTGAAGCTTGCGTAAGAACAACCCCCCGAGTAGCCTCTCAATACTATTTGAACTTTCTCTGCCACTGATACTTTATTACTTACACTTCTTTTCCCCCTTTTGGTCAGGATGGAATTGTTGATCCCACAGTTCTAGGGCTGGATTCATCCCTAGGAGTCATCTCCCACACCGCCAGGGAGACTTTCATCCCTGGATGTCATGTCCTACATAGGGGGGAGGGCAATGATTTCACTTGCAGAGTTGGGCTTACAGAGAGTGAGGCGCATCAGAGCATCAAAAGAGGTCCTCCAGGGCGGGCCGCGGTGGCTCAGCGGGCAAAGTGCTTGCCTGCTATGCCGGAGGACCTCGGTTCGATTCCCGGCCCCAGCCCATGTAACAAAAAACGGAAAAACAAAATACAATAAAAAACAAGAAAATGTTTAAAGATGTTTCCCTTTCTTCCTTCCTTCCTTCCTTCCTTCTATCCTTCCTTCCTTCTCTCTGTCTTTCCTTTAAAAAAAAAAAAAAAAAAAAAAAAAAAAAAAAAAAGAGGTCCTCCAAAAGTAACTCTAAGGCATACTTATAGATAGGCTAAGCTCCGCTGCCTACATAAACTTCACAAGTGTAAGCCTCAAGATTGAGGGCATGTCCTATTGATTTGGGTCTCCATAAAGTTTTACACAGTATCAAGGGATTTTCTGATGGTAAAGTTTAATAGTTCCATGTTTTTTCTCCCATCTCTCAAGGGACTTTGCCAATACTTTCTGATTATCTGCTTAATATACTCTAGGATGTATCTAGACATTATATTAAGCTATACAGTATTAAAGGACCTCCTTATTCTGAGCTCCCTGTGTTTCAGTTGTTCAAATGAGCTATACAGGTACGTTGAGTTAGATTATGTGCTACAGAAAACTTTGGTTCCAGACAAAATAAATCTTTCTTCCTTTGTTCTGAATTACTTTAATCCCAGCCTGATTGGCTTCATTCTTATCTCTAAATATCAGAGTATATATATGTATATAAAACAGCCTCTTGAAACCCAGAAATAATAATTACCACTCCGGACTAAATGTGTCTGCTATAAAAGCTTACAATCTATGCCCCTGTTTTCTTATAAGCATTTTCTAAAAACCATACCATTGTTGTTCTTTTGTTTCTGGCTTATTTCTCTTTTGCAGGAATAAGATTCATAGGGGCGAGCCTCAAGACCGAGGGCTCAGCCTATCGAATTGGTTGGCTCCACTGCTTGTGAGAATATCAGGAATTCCCCAGATGGGGAAGTTGAATATTTCCTCTTTTCTCCCTAGTTCCTCAAGGGAACTTTGCAAATGTTTTTTTATTCTCTGCCCAAATTACTGTGGAATATTTCAGGGTATCACACTAATATGTGCAAACCAACAAGAGCTCACTCCCTATTCAAGATTCCATGTAATGTGGTGTTCAAATCAGACATCATGCTACCAAAAAACATAAATTTTGCACCAAATAAAACATCTCTTCCTTTGGCCTCATACAGAAGTTGAAGTTTAAAACATAGACCACATCATCCTTTGCCTTGTATACTGATTTACCTTACTCCTATCCAGATCACCTTCATTCAGTTGAAGTCTTATCTCCAGTTAAAGTCTGATCACTTTTACAACTTTTTTAACAGTTACTATATGGAGTAAAGCTCACTTTCATAGCTACAGAGCCTATTCCACAATTTTAATAGAAAAATATATTTTAGAATAATTCCCAAATTTATTTGAACTGTTTCCGAAACCCAGCTTTATTTAATGCCTTGCAGTTATTTGCGAAATATTCACCTTGGTGATTTTGTCAGATCTCCTCAAACTATAAGAATTGAGAATTTTTTAAGGAGAAGATTATAAACATTTATTCAGTAAATATGTATTGAATACTTACTCTGTGTTTAGACAGTGTTACAGGCATTGGGGATAAGTAGGGAACAAAAACATAATCCTGCCTTATTGAGCTTATTATTTTTGTGAGTGGTTATGGGTAACAAATATAATCTCTAAAAGTGAAAAGGTATAAATGTTAGTTGGTGAAAAGTGTTACAGTGAAAAATAAAGCAGGCAGTGGGGGGTTATGTTGCAATTTTACATGGGCAGAGAAGCCTCACAGAGAAAGTGACATTTGACTATATCTGTGACATTGATTATACCTGAGAAGGTATAGAAATAGATATTTGATAGAAGAGCATTCCAGGCACTGGAAACAGCAACACAAAGGCTCTGAGACAGTATGTACCTTTATTTTGAGAGATGGCAGAAGTTCAGTGTGTATAAGCAGAATGATTGAGGGCTAGAGTAAGTAGTTGGAGAGGAGTTCAGAAAGATAATAGGGGGCCAGATGTTGCAAGACTAGACAAGTTACCTGAAAGAGTTTACTTTGTTTGCTAGCACTACTTGGTATTCCTTTTAGAATACATTTCATGGTAAAATATAAGTCTGAATTTTAATAACTATAGAGCATCCAGGAAAAAGGTACTTTTAACCAAATATTAGGAATTTTACATTAAAGAAGTAATCATAACCCAAGAATATACAAAGTCAGTAATTAACTACTCATATTGGTTCTGTTGCTTTGGGTTTTGTAGTCATAACTTTTTTTTTTTTATCCGCAGGTAAAAATTAACATGATGGATTTCTCTAAGCTACCCAAAATACTTGATGAAGACAAAGAGAGCACATTTGGTTATGTGCATGGGGTCTCGGGACCTGGTAAGTAATACGGATCTCAATAGTAAGAATTCCAAAGTTCAGCTGATAACATGGATGTCGTTTTAATGTGTTTGAAATAGAAATACGTAAGTTCCTCTTCACCAATATAAATTCCACACTCCCACTGCAAAATATGGTTCACACTTTCCCTGGATAATACCTTCCCATTGATTAATAACCCTTAGTGTCACGACATTTGTTTTTCCTAATGTCTTTTTATAAACATGCTATAGTCTTTCTTGTTCCTGATGCAGCAAAAATAGTGATCTTCTTTTGTGTTAATACAAATGAAGGCTGTCAGTGACTGTACCTCATATTTCATTTTCTAGATAATTTCAGTCTGTAACCATGCCTCAGAGGTCATATTTTGCCTCCTCAGTCTTAAGCAGGGGTTGGCAAACTTTTTCTATTGAAAACCAAATGGTAAATACTTTATTCTTTGCAGGCCAAATGGTTTCTGTTGTAATTATTCAATTCAGTTATAGCAGGAAAGGTTGAAAGCAGCCATAGATAATATATAAATGATTGAGTGGGCTGTGTTCCAATAAAACTTTATTTATAAAAACAGGTGGCGGCTGAATTTGGCCTCTGGGTCATGGTTTGCTTTCCTCTGGTCTTTAAGCTCTTAACTCTTCTCAGATTGCTTTATCTTCATCCAAGAGTACATCCCTGAAGTACAAAATGTGCAGTTACGGGGCAGACTTAGCTGAGTAGCCCTGTAAAAATATTTTACCAGGAGATATATAGCAAGCAGTGCTGTAAAAATCTGAGAAAGATGGCTCCAGGAGTTTGTTAAAAGAAAAATTTTTGAGGTTATAATCTAAACTGCCATCAATTTTTATATTTAGTTGTACTACTGTAATTAACTCAGACCTGGAAAAGTGACTAGATTCTGGAGAGGATAATAAAATCAAATACTTTTTTGGCAGATACTAATATTAATGAGGGTGCTGCTGTAGGTGACCAAGGTTAGAAAACTAAAACTTTTGAGGTTCTCTTTCTATTCACTTCATTATACATGTGCCAGTGAAGCACTGAGAAATTTAGTCATTGACTTTCTTTTTATTGGCAATACTTTTGAAATTCTAAAAGTATATGAAATTGGATAAGGAAGCCATATGAATATTTTAAGTTCAATTTAAAAGCAAAAATACCAAAAAGTAGTAATATGTCTTTAAGTTAAGATTTTACTAAGAACATGTTAATTCTAAAGTGAAACTAGATGAATAGTTTGTCTTTATAATTTGTAATTAATATTTAATTTAATTGGAAAACTGCCAATGTAATTTTTTTAAGTATTTTCATTATAAACAATGAACAAACATACAAACATTCTTGACATGGTTACAATCAGTGGCCCCCAATATCATCACATAGTTGTGTATTCATCACCATGATCATTTTTTTGAACATTTGCATCTCTGCAGCAAAAGAAAGAAAAAAGAAAAATTCATAAATGCCGTACCTCTTACCACTCCCTTTTATTGGCATCAGTATTTCAATCTATTCAATTTATTTTCATCTTTGTTCCTCCTATTATTTGTTTATTTTTATCCATATTTTTTACTCATCTGTCCATCCTGTAGATAAAAATTAGTTTTCTTATTAAATGTTTTTCTGCCATCTTGTTTATATTACTGATTTACAAATGCTTTTTAAAAATCCATAGATATTATAAAATAATATCTAAACTTACATGTTGAATAATTGGGATCTACATTGAAAAATTGTACTGTTCTAAATTTAGCAAACCAGTACTGACTGAAGTTTTCAGTATGTTTGTCATAAAGAAGATCATCAACTTAGACTAAGGCTAATTAAATAATGATACACATTAAAGCAATCCATTAATGAAATAAATTCTTTTTCGGAAACTCTTAAGGCATATTTACGTGAATATCTTTTCTCCTTAATATTTTTACTTTAATTTTCCAGTTATCCAGACAAAGAGATGATCTATATTAATGTTAATAATAAAGCAGTCCAAATAAAAGAGCCTTTTGTTCAGGGAGAGCCTTTTTGCCCTCTAAATCTGTTTCCCAGATGAAAATGGTAAGACTTAGAAAGTGAGAGATAGTGTTTGGAGTAGGAAGAGCTACTGCTTTTTTATCATTTCTCCCCTAGAAATTTCTACCACTAGGAACTTGGCATTCTAGCTTCAACTCAGTGGCAGAAAACAAGGAAGTCATACATTTTTTTGTTTCCTGTCTCTTTTGCTGTGGCTACATGGCTGAAAATTCCATGAATAGTATCAGATAAGATAAATAAAAGACATCAGAGAAATGATTTTCCCCTTAATAATTTTAAGGGTCTTTAGGAACAGATACACAAGGGCTTTTAGGGAAAAAGCAAAAGAACAGTATTGAAAGAGTTCAGGTAAAAATATTCTTCTAAAACTTGCGGTAAATTGTTCCTGGCGCCTATATGTATTTCTTTAGTACTTACTAGGAAAATGCATTTATCTCCATTTTGATTTATGAAACATGATTTAAAAATCACTTCTCTCTCATTTTTTAGTGCATCTTAATTATTCTTATATAGTAGCTTTATTTTAAATAATTATGGAATGAATAAGTCTTCATGGTTCTAACACAAGGTAATTAAATACTAGTACTTGATAGTTTTTACTTGAATGTTACCTATTATAGTTCTAATCAATGTATCAGAAGGCTAAATATTAAAAATAGATCTAGTCCTACACATATCTGAAAATGTGACAACCTTTCCTACCTGCCATAAAAGTAATTTTGCTCACTAGACAACATGGTACAAAATAGTAATGAAATTCTGTTCAATATTTATAAGAAATAGGATGTGTTAAGCTGGAATTCATCCAGGGATGGTGGCCAATTATAAACATCCTCATGGTCTATGTAAAAAATCGTGTAGATGTTGTTTTTATCCATGTGTTTTTGTAGGCAGAGCTATCATTTCATTATCAAAAGGGTCCATGTTCCAGAAGAATGTTAAGAACCACTGGTATAAAGATGTTTCTTTGCTTTCTTTACTTTCTTTAGTTATCAGCAAATCGATAATTGTGTGGCTGGTTACTATTTTGTAACTAGCTAAAGCTCGTGTTACAATTTTAGTCTTTTTCTTTTCCAAAAACCACTACTCTATGTATTATAGCAGTATGGTTTGAACAGGATGTGTTCCAATGCTAATCTTTAGCCAAACAAGTCTCTTGTATATCCTATATTAAAAAATAACTCTTTATGTGAAACTGTATGTATATTCCATAGTGGGTGTTTTATTTTCTAATGAGTATATGAAAGAGGTATATTATTGGATTTACTAGATATTTAATTATATGTTATTATTCACAGAGCAATAGAGTCTTAGGTCATTAAAAAACTCTTGTTCTTTTCAGTGGTTACAGCCTGTAACATGGCAGGTGCAGCTATGTATGAACTGGTGAGAGTGGGCCACAGTGAGTTGGTTGGAGAGATTATTCGACTGGAAGGTGACATGGCTACTATCCAGGTGTATGAAGAAACTTGTATCCTTTTTGGTTCGATTTCCTGCCACTTTCTACATGTCATAATTTAGGGATTTAAGCCAAATGTAGAAACAGCAACACCAGATAATAGGAGAGGCATGAAATGGTGTTGTAAAGAAACCTTCTGATTTATACAGGGAGTATATTGAAAAAAAGAGAGAAAGGTACTAGAAATTAGTGCTCTTTTACGAAATTAGTGTTATCTTCTCATCTTTCATTGCTCTTGATGTTTCAGTAGTTCACAAACTCTAGTTGGAATTTTTCTTCAGAGGGACATATAGACGAAAACATAAAAAGAATAACAACATTGATTCATATGGTTAAAATTCTTCAGTCATTATTTCTGTTGAAAATGGTAAATCCATAATTAAATCAGATACCATTCTCTGTCCTTATTCGAGTGAACAGCACTGAAGGACATGTACTTCAGTTTTAGCACTAGGGAATCTTTACTTTTTGATTTTCATAATCATAAAAAACATAGTCTGTATTTTCTGTTTTTTTAAAAAATAGATAATCATCTAAGATCTATTAAAGTTGGGGATCCTTATAAAGGAGAGATCCTTGTGAAGGGTAACCACTTTTTTGTATTTACTCATTTATATCTTTTATTTAGATTGACCCTCAAGATCAGTAGTAATTCTTTAGCTATTTAATTAAGACTTATTTTGTACAACTTCATTGCTATACTGAAACATATGCTTGTAGGTAACTGTTCTCTCTATGTGAGTACGGAGGTGCTAATTTAAAACAAAATTGTCTGTGAACATTTTAAATAAAAGTAGGAGTTTTTGCCCAGAAATGGACCTGGCCCTGGCACTGTAGGATCAGCAGTGCCTGCCAACCAATAGGGGGAAAAGAAATGTATCAAAATAAGGTAACAAATGCCTTATTTTCAAATAGAAAATAGAGGCTAAGAGAGTTCAAATAGAGTCAAGAGGCTATTCTGGAGGTTACTCATGCAAGCTTCAGCTAGATATTACTAATTGCCATGGTTTGCCAAGCCCCAACCAACAGTATTCCTGTAAACCAAGGGCTCTATCTGAGACTCTATAAAAATTTTACTCACTAGGTTTACTTTTCAGAGACCTAAAACCTCCAGATGGTTCTTGGGCAGATAAAGCCCTGAAACTCAGCTACCAGTCTCGCCAAGAGCATCAACAATTTGCATCCCTCTACCCCATAATAGTTGACACCCCTTTTCAACATGAAGAAGTTAGAATGGTCATTGCCCAAATATCCCTGAAGATTGGGAGAAGGCTTAAAGGAGAAGGAGAAGTTGTAACAGAGAAGTTAGGATTTACCAAATGAGTATGACTCCTGGGTCATTATATTGGTATTTCTTTTTAGTCTCCAGTGTCTTAGAGCAGCTAGAAGGAAGACCTGAAATTGTGGAACTGTAACCCACATAGTTTGAAATTTGCTCTATAACTACTTGTTAAAATTTTCTTTGAAGTGTATCACTTTTTGTGTATATATTTCACAATTAAAAAATGTTTAAAAAATTAGGAGTCTTTGTAGCTACGAAATCATGAGTAATCAAACATTTTCTATTATTAACTTTATCTTTTATTTAATCTTTTACATGCTTTTAAAACGTTTAAAGAAAAAAGTTTTTTAAGAAATAAATAAATGAAAATATATACAGAGACAACCCTCCCTCTCACCTTTGTCATATTATATTGGCCAGTCTTTAAATTACACACGAACAAATATGCAGCTACTTTTATTACTTTCTCATGTATACTTCAAGTTTCTTAATTACATATATGAGCAAATACAAATTCACATTTGTATTTCTCCTCCCTATATTCCCCCAAAGGATAGCACATTAAAACACTGTTTTGCAGCTTGCTTTTTGCACTTAAAAATATATGTATTGTGGAATATGGATAAATATGTGCCAAAACAAATATAGTAGATAGTTCACGGTACAGTCTAGCTGGTAGATATGAGGAGTTCACTGTAAAATTATTTTAATGTTGCTGTAGTTTTGAAATTTTCATAACTAAGTGTTGGAAATGAAATTACATATCCAGAAACTCTTTTCAGAGCCATCCTTGGAAGCTTCCAATTCTTATTTTATAGCTGCATAGAATTCCATTGTATGGATTTACTACAATTTATCAGTCGATCCTTTGTGATCGAAATTTTGGTTGTTTCTGGTCTTTTGTTGTTATAACAATGTTGCATGTAATTATAGTATGAATTCATAAAAGTTGGATTGCTGGGTCCAAGGTTTATGCGAATCTTATTTTGATAGATATTGCTAAATAGCTTTCAATGGAAATTTATGATTTTACTTTCACCCACGAATAGGTGAGAGCAGGGTAGATTCAGTGTAAATATTTGTAGTTTTTGTTGTTTTTCCTTACAAAACCACTCCTTAATTTTTAGGATTTTATTTATTTGCCAAGTTACCAACATCAATTTTATAGGAAGTGATAGCTTCTGTTAGATTTTAGCCCTCTGTTTCCCAAACCAAGGCACTGTGGGCAGCTGCAGCAAACTCATATGACACCACCATATATATTAACTCAGGTTAACACAGGACTATTAGATATCTTGTCCACACTAAGCAGACTAGTAATTAAAGTAATAAATGGTTTCATTATTAGATTGTACTAGATTCTTGTCAATAATATTTTGTCTTTTTGAAGCTGAATTGTTGGCAGTTGTTAAGCTAAAAAGCAAATATCATGCAAAAATCAATGTGGAACAGTGTGATTCTGAGTTATGAAAAATTATACATTGCCCAACAGGCAAATACATCCTATTCCTAAGAATTTTAATAATTTAAGAATAAAATTAAAAGTTTCCTTCAATCTGTATAAATTCTTTCAAAAATAAACTCAGCTGTTAGGACATAAATACTTATTACGGTTTTTGAACCTAACTAATAAATGAAACTGTTAGATAGGTCTTTTGTCATAGGACATTATGAAAAAAATTACTAAAACCCAAAGGATGCAGTGAACTGAGAAACTTTCAGAACCTCTATTTATAACTCTTTAAGTGTCATTTTTCTGTGGTATTTTCTTTTTGTAGTATCTCTGAACTTTCACAGTGAGTTTTCCTCAGCCTGCCGTTTCTAGCCGGTGTGTCTGTTGGAGATCCTGTCCTCCGCACCGGTAAACCTCTCTCGGTTGAGCTTGGTCCTGGTATTATGGGAGCCATTTTTGATGGTATTCAGAGACCTTTGTCAGATATCAGCAGTCAGACCCAAAGCATCTACATCCCCAGAGGAGTAAATGTGTCTGCTCTGAGCAGAGACATCAAATGGGATTTTACACCTTGCAAAAACCTACGGGTATGTTTGTGTAACCGAGAATTTCTAGAGTTGGTGATAGAATGTAAAATGAATGTTTACTGAATTTTTGGTATTCTTAGTCCTAATAAAAATGGGCTACAGAAGTATAGGTTAAAAATTTTTTTAAATCCAAGATTATAGAACTAATACATTTTGTTGATAAGGGAGAAAAATAATTTAAATTATAGCAGTAGAGGTGAGTGTACATTTATTTGAACATTAAACAGCAAATGCATTTGTTCCCTAGGTTGGTAGCCATATCACTGGTGGAGATATTTATGGAATTGTCAATGAGAATTCGCTCATCAGACATAAAATCATGTTACCACCACGAAACAGAGGAACAGTAACTTACATTGCTCCACCGGGGAACTATGATACCTCTGTAAGTATCATTTAAACTTCATCCAGCAGGGTGGCCCTATTTATACTTGATATTTGCCCAGTTTTTAGTGCTTTAATTAGTTACAGAATTGAATTTTAACGTATAGGTTATTACGTTTCTCCCGTCATTTTTTTCTTTTTTTAATCAACAGTTTATTTTTTATTGTTGTTTTAGCTTCAGTTTAGGAGAATAAAAAGTGTTTAGGAGAATAAAAACATACTGTTTCCTTTTTAGGAGCCAGAAATCTATTTTAACATTTTCTTACCTTAACTTAGGTGCTACATTTTTGAAGACCTCATTCTTTAGGCATAGAGTAGACTTTGATTTTAATTGTCAATTTGTATTCATATAAGCAATTGTAAAATGGATTGTATGAATTTTTGCTTAGGATGAATCATCTATAATTTAGTTTTTTTATGTTATTTATAGTCACATTAAATCAAATACAATAGACATAATGGCCCTTATGAATATAAAGATCCTTTATTGAGAAAGCCATTGTAGCAAATAACTTTTCCCCAATAAAATGGGATAGATCACAATTTTTTAATCATTTCACAAGATTAAGTCTGTGCTTTATAAAATACAAAAAATAAAAGATTAGAGTTATGATTGGGATTCTGGACAGTTAGCTAGATTTCCTTATTAGCTCAGAGACTCACTCACTGCTATAGGGAGGAACTACTCCGAAGTAGATAATTCAGATTCGTGCATTATCAAAATTACAGATTTCCATATGGATTTTGGGATTGTTTATAGATAGTTTAAGCCATCTTGAGGTTCACAAATGGTAGAGTATTATTCATGACTTTTTTTGCTCGTCAAAATTATTTACTTTAAATATTTAGCATTATTAATTATGCTGGGGTTCTTAACAAATATGTATTTTTAATTAAAGCACTATAAGAACATTTTAATAAATAAAGCAAAGAGTGGAAAGTAAATTATGAAAATTTTTACTTCTTCCTTCTGCCAGGCTCAGGAATAACTTATCCTCTATCCTTTAAGACTTCTTCCTATGCATATGCATATAATTTAATTAACTGTTCTGTTTCTTATGACACCCCTTTCTAAAAAAGTTTTAACGTTTTTTTTTTATCATTGAAATAGTGATAAGTGCACCTAGTTAAGAAAATTAGACCTGTATATGAAGATTTACAATAAAAAGTAAAAATCCTCCCTCCCACATCTAGGTACTGCCCCTGAAGTAGAATCTTTAACAATACTGGGGTTACCTTGATTTTAGAGGAAAAGATGCTCACAAATATGACTGTACTTAAAATCTGTATTTTTTATAGGATGTTGTCTTGGAGCTTGAATTTGAAGGTGTAAAGGAGAAATTCAGCATGGTCCAAGTATGGCCTGTACGTCAGGTTCGACCGGTCACTGAGAAGCTGCCAGCAAATCATCCTTTGTTGACTGGACAGAGAGTCCTTGATGCCCTTTTCCCGTAAGTTTGAGCTGGTTTTCCTTCAGTTATTATAGATGCTTATCTTTTCATTTCTTTGTGGATAAAGGCTTTATGTTTTATCCTATAATAAGTTTATCTAGAGAAATCATAGCAATTAAATACATTTGTCTACTATTTGTTGTGGAGTCAAACCATTGAAGAAAATTTATTTTTTTCACAGTTGTGAAAGGAAAGATTGTTTATAAAGCTATCTAAAAAAAAATAAATTTCAGAAGAAAATTTGTGCTACAATATGAGCTTTATATAAACTATATGTAATATTTTATATATAATATATAATATATTATTATAATTATTATAATATATAATATATTTATATATTATTATAATTATTATAATATATAATATATTATAATATATATTTATATATTATAATTATTATAATATATAATATATTATAATATATATTTATATATATTATAATTATTATAATATATATTATATATAAAATATATAATATTTTACATAATATAAAAATATAAAGTTTTAGAATTAATAAATTGGTATCCCTGTAAATTAATGACTTCTGATATCACTTGGGCCTGTATGCTGCCCAATAGTTCTCTTAATCCTTTGTCTTTGCTTTTGTACTGCTTAAAAACCTTCACCTTTCTTTTGTATTTATTTTTAAAATATTTTTATTGAGAACATGTACAGTCCAATTATATACCATGTGGCCCACAATATCATCACATATTCTTCACCATAATCATTTTTAGAACATTTGCATCACTCCAGAAAAATAAATAAAAAGAAAAAAAAAAGAACTCATGCATCCTATACTTCTTACCTTCCTTCTCGTTGACCCACAGTATTTCGATCTACCCAATTTTTAACGTTTATTTCCCCCCATTATTTATTTATTTATTTTTATCCTTTTTTTTTACCTGGATAAAAGGAGCATCAGACACAAAGTTTTCATAATCACACAGTCACATTGTAAAAGCTATGTAGTTATAAGTTCCTCTTCAAGAATCAAGGCTGCTGTAACACAGTGTAACAGTTATAGATACTTCCCTTTAGCCACTCTAATGTGTTATAAACTAAGGGATATCTATATAATGCATAAGAATAACCTCCAGGGAACCCTCTCAACTCTGAAATCTCTCAGCCACTAAGACTTTATTTTGTCTCATTTCCCTCTTCCCCCTTTTGGTCAAGAAGACTTTCTCATTTCATGATGCCAGGTCCCAGCTCATCACTGGGAGTCAGGTACCATGTTGCCAGCGAGATTTACACCCTTGGGAGTCATGTCCCATGTAGCGGGGAGGGCAGTGAGTTCACCTGCTGAGTTGGCTTAGAAAGAGAGACCATATCTGAGCAACAAAAGAGGCTTCCTGGGGGTGATTCTTAGGCATAATTTTTAGTCAGCTTAACCTCCCCTTTGCAGGAATAAGCTTTATGGGGGTGAACCCAAAGATTGAGGGCTTGGCCTATTAAATTGCTTGTCCCCAGTGTTTGCAAGAATATCAGATAATCCCCAGATGGAGAAGTTTAATATTTCCTCCTTTCTCCCCAGTCCCCCAAGGGGACTTAACAAATACTTTTTTATTCTCTACCCAAATTACTCTGAGATGCATCAGGGCATCACACTGACCTGTACAAACCAACAAGATCTCACTCCCTAATCAAGAACCCATCTAACTATGGTGTTCAAATAAACTGACCACACAAGTTAAATTAGATATGCACTACCCAGGATCAGCTTCATTCATATCATCATATCTTCAGGGCTCTAACTCTGAGTCTCAGGTGTCACATAAATACCTGAAGTTTCAGGGAACGACCAGGTTATATACAAATAGCTCAATATCTTGGAATTTAGAAATACAGTTACAACTCCTTCTCCTTTCTTTCTTTCTTTTTTTTTTTTTGCATGGGAATCAAACCCGGGTCTCTGGCATGGCAGGCAAGAACTCTTCCTGCTGAGCCTCTGTGGCCTGCCCTCTCCTTTCTTTTTAAATCATCTTATCCTGTTTACTTTCAACAAATTCATTGTAAAGCCAAGAGATAGGTACTCCCTAAAGCTCTGACACCAAATCCATACACATCTCACTCTTAACACCACCTTTTATCCTTAAAAGCTTGCTTCCAAAATTGTTCTCACTATTACTTTCTTTTTTAAGAGCTCCAGTTCTTTGATTCTACTTTCTTGTCATCAGTCAGTGCCTCCTGTTTCCACATCCTTCTCTATTCAGCTTTTACAAACATTTACCAATATACTAAATTTTCTTGTTCTTTTGTCTTCTGTCATAGTCTCCTCACAAAATCCCAATTATAAATCAATCCAACTGTCTCCTCTTCCCAAGGCTACACTGGGCTACTGAAAAAATCAAGTAATCAGTATAAATTTTCATATGACTCACTAACTAGTAATTCTTCTGTATTTCCCTAATTACTATTCTCTCCTTTTCTCTATAGCAGCTATTTCAAACCTCTATTCATCTCAGGTCTTAACACTATGCCTGCTTCTCCCTCATTCTTTATATGATTAAAACTAGCTCCTTCACCAGGAAATTAGAGCCATTAGATTTGGAATTCCTTCAGCTTCCCTACCACCAGACTCACTTCAGATAACTTCCTCATTCCTTCCCTCTTTCTTTCCTCTCTCTGGAGTTTATCCTACCTCTCTCCTCAAGGTTTTCCCTCAATCAGTTCTCTCTCCTCTATCTCACCCATCGAAAGAAAAGAACTTTTCTTCCCTTCCTTCCTACCACTATTTTTCTCTTCATCGTCATAACAAAATCTCTTAAAAGAATAAAATTAGTTGTCTCTGTTAATGCACTGTACGCTGTCCTTGACTTCACACTCCCTTGAAACTGCTCTAACTAGCAAAACTGCTCTAACTAGCATCATTAGTTGCTTTCATACTGATATATTCAGTAAATACTTGTTAGGCTTTTCTTAGTCCTTATAGCTTTGGATATTGTTTTCCACTCCTTCTTTCTTAAATCAGCCTCCTGCTTTGTTCTTTCTGTTAGCTTTGTGTCCACAGGTTCTAAGTCCCCATTGCAGGTTCAGCTTCCCTTAAATTTTGGTATTTTTCAGGGTTTCTTCTTCTTCTAGGGCCTCTTCTCTCATTCTCTGCCTTACCCTCTGTGGATGATCTCTTCCACTGCTAGGGCTTAAATATCCATCTACATATGATGACTCCTGATAGCCAGATGCACATATCTACTTCTCAGTATGCCTCCATTTTTTGAATGTCCTACAGGTGATGCAACGCCAGTATTCTAAAACTAAAATCATTTTAATCACCACTCCTTTGAAACCTCCTCATCTTTCTTTGTTGTCTGTCTCAACAGATCCCACTGTCATCCCTTGAATGGCGCCTACTCTAGGATCATATATGACTTCTCAAGGATCTTACTTACTCTCCCATGTCTAATTATTCAACAAGTGCTTTTATTCTGTGCCCTAAATATTTTTTATCCATAGCTTTCATCCCTACCCCATGACCCTAATGAAAGCTTTCACTCTACTTCCTGTGATAACCATATTTAATCAGACTTCCTACCTTCAGTTTTGCCCTCTCTATAAGTGGTGGCCCATACTACAGAGTGATGCATCTAAAACAAAAATCTTCCTTGTTTTGTTTTACTTGAAACTTGTAAATGCTCTTCATTGCTCTTAGAACAAATACGTATTCCTTAACTCCTTAGAAGCCATCCATGATCTGGCTTTTGCTTATTTTTCCAGTATTGTCTCAACTACCTGATTGCCAATTTCATCTGCCAGACATGCTGAAAAACATTTAATTCCACAAGCAATGCTCTTTATTTTCTCTGGACCTTTGGGATGGTGTTCCTTTTGTTTGGAATGTTATTTCCCTGCTTTTGCCCTCTAGCTGGCTAATTTCTGTTTCCCTTTCACATTTTAATTTTTTCAGGAAGCATTTCCTAACCTCACTCCAGTCTAGGGTCAGACTTTGCATCCCCTCTTGTATTCTCCCACAGTATGCTGGATATTCTCTGTGATAGCACATTTCATATCGGATTGCTCCACTTCTAAATCAGGGCACAACTATCCCCACTTTGTGTCCCTATCCCAGATTAAAAGTGATTTGACTGAAGTCTACTAAGCCATAGGCTAAATGTGATATGTCTTGTAGTTTGCCAAACTCACTCCAAGATATAGAAGAGAAAAATTTTACATAAATATTAGTTTTATACTGATGAAAACTATTATTAAAGGTGCAATGATTCTGTGAATTTTTATGATTGAACACCATATTAAAAAGAAATTTTCCTTAGCATTACATCCCGTTTCTCCAACCCAGATCATCCTTCCCTTCTTCTCTCCAACCCACACACATGCAGTGACATTCATTTTTCTCTATCCTTAGGATTGTTTCATTTTCCATTGCCACCTTTTAGGGAAAGTTTAAAAATATCTGCTAATTTGTACTATAATCACCAGATTCCTCATCAGTTTACCCCACTGAGATGTTTGCTCTGTGAGTACAGAGAACATTGTTATCTTATTTACTGTTATGTCTCCAACATATCCAAGTGTAGTTTTTTAATGCCTAGTAAATACCCAGTAAATAGTTATTGAATTGGAAAATGTGACTACTTAATGCCTTTGAAGAACTCTTTTATAATTAATCTTTATAGCAAGACATGCATTTTTTTAAACTATTTTATTGTAGAGTATAACATATATACAAAGCAAAGAAATAAAAAAGCAATAGTTTTCAAAGCACTCTTCAACAAGTAGTTACAGGACAGATCCCAGAGTTTGTCATGGGCTACCGTATGATCCTCTCAGATTTTTCCTTCTAGCTGCTCCACAATATAGGAGGCTAGAAGGCTTAAATATTTTATCATCATCACAATAGACTTTTTTTCCTTCTTTTTTTTTGAAAAATAACATATATACTAAAAAGCAATACATTTCAAAGCACAGCACCACAATTTAGTTGTAGAACATACTTCAGAGTTTGACATGCGTTACAATTTCACAATTTTAGGTTTATACGTCTAGCTGCTCTAAAAGAGGTATCAATTTAATGATTCAGCAATCATATTCATTTGTTAAATCCTATCTTCTCTGTATAGCTCTACCATCACCTTTGATCTTTCCATCCTTTTCTTTAGGGCTGTTTGGGCTGTGGCCATTCTAACTTTTTCATGTTAGAAGGGTCTGTCACTAATATGGGGTAGAAAGATGGAACTATCTGATGTTCTGGACAGGCTGGGCTAGGTTTCAGGACTTACCTGGACCAAGAACCCATCTGGAGGTTGTAGGTTTCTGGCAAGTTACTCTAGTGCCTGGAACCCTTGTGGAATCTTATAAATTGCCCTAGGTGTTCTTTAGGATTGACTAGAATGGTCCTGGTTGGTGTTTGGCAAATTATGGTAGGTAGCAATATCTAACTAAGCTTGCATAAGAGCAACCTCCTGAGTAGCCTCTCGACTCTATTTGAACTCTCTTTGCCACTATACTCTATTAGTTACACTTCTTTTCCACCTTTGGTCAGGATGGAATTGTTGATCCCAGATGGCCAGGGCTGAATTTATCCCTGGGAGTCATCTCTCACATTGCCAGGGAGACTTTTACTCCTGGATGTCGGGGGGAGGGCAATTATTTCACTTGCAGAGTTGGGTTTAGAGAGAGTGAGGCCACATCTGAGCAACAAAAGAGGTCCTCCAGAAGTAACACTTAAGCACACATATAGTAGATTAAACTTCTCTGCTACCTACATAAATTTCACAAGTGTAATCCTCAGGATCAAGGGCATGGCCTATTGATTTGGGTCTCTCTAAAGTCTGACACAGTATCAGGGGATTCCTTGATGGTAAGGTTTAATAGTGCCACATTCTTTCTCCCATCCCTCAGGGAACTTTGCCAATACTTTTTTATTATCTGCTTAATATACTCTAGGATGTATTCAGGCATTACCATAAACTATACAGGATTAAAGGACCTCTTCCTTATTCTGGGCTCCCTATGTTTCAGTTGTTCAAATGAGCTACACAGATAGATTGAGTTAGATTATGGGCTATGGAAAATTTCAGTTCCAGACCAAATAAACCTTTCTTCATTTGGTCTCAAAGATAATGTGTGGTTCTAAAATATAGGCACTGTCTTCCTGCCCTAAGACATGGATTTTTTTAGGACTTCTACTTAGTGATGGCTTTGGGAGACAACTTTCAAAAGTTGTTTCAGTATTTATTTTAGCTTTAATACCTATATTGTCCTCTCATGAACTAGTTTATGGAAGCATTCAGAATATAGTTAGTGCTGCTTTACTTATTATTTGGTCTTCTTTCAATCCATCTTCCCCAGGTACATTATGGAATATACTTAAATATCATAGAGATAATTAATGATAAAAACACATTATTTATAGGTAAAAATTTGACGAGCAATTATATCTGTAGCAGTATATCTGTGTGTGTGTGTGTATATACAAATTCACAGATAAAAATATTTCAAAGTTCTTTCTTCCCTTAACTTTGATTTCTGCGTCACTTACTAATGTATTTATTAGCAAGGCTCTATTTATCTGTTCAGGTGTGTACAGGGAGGAACTACTGCTATCCCTGGGGCTTTTGGCTGTGGAAAAACAGTGATATCACAGTCTCTATCCAAGTATTCCAACAGTGATGTCATCATCTATGTAGGATGTGGTGAGAGAGGAAATGAGATGTCTGAAGTTCTCCGGGACTTCCCAGCGGTTAGTATATATAAGGGTTCAAATAATATTCTGGAGAAAATACCAGTAATCAACTTTCACTGGCAATTAATAAAGCTTTGTGCTGCAGTCTAAAGCAGTGCTCTCAGCTATAAATGATCTTTTAAGGAATTTTCTACTTATAGTTGTGGTTAAATTTATATGTTCTAGGAAAGGAATTTGAATATTTAGTCAATCAATGGAAAGTTTATTTTTCTTGTCTGGTGGTTTTCAGTTATTGGAGAAAGATATAATGAATAAAACATTTGTAGATGAGAGCTTTACCTAGACTTTGTATGATTTAATTAGGTTACTGTAGTAGTATTTTGTTTTCCATTCAATGATGGATTTCATTTATGAAATGAAAGTAATATGTATCTTCTTCACAATACTGTGGGGCAAGGAGAAGAGGTTGGATTGATTGGGAATATTACTTTGGGGACACTGATTATAGAGATTAAATATGAACAAGTTATAAGAAGGACAAAAATGTTACATTTAGAAATTAGAGAATCACTGAATATGTAATGTTTGCTTCCAGCTCACGATGGAAGTTGATGGTAAGGTAGAATCAATTATGAAGAGAACAGCTTTGGTGGCCAATACCTCCAATATGCCTGTTGCTGCTAGAGAAGCCTCTATTTATACTGGTAAGTATAAATTTATACTGGTAAGTATAAATTGAAATGAAAGCAGTTATCATTTATTCTTAAGTTTAAAGCTAGCATTCGGCTGAGTATCTTGTTTTTAAGAGTAGGAATATGATAAAGGCAAAAGCTACAATTTAAATTTCAGACTTTGTTAAAGAATGGCAATAAAAGTTTTTTCCCTGCTTTAAAAAAACTGTTATATATACAGTAGGCTAAGCAACTATATTTTCTCAACACAATAGATATTTATTTCTTGCTCACTTAATATGAGGCTATTTCAGGTGATCATAGGCTCTTCTTCACTCTCATTCTGAGCTGGGACCCGGGCTGACAAGAGCTCTGCCATTTTCAACACTTGGCCTCTGGGGTTCCTGGTTGTTCTCTCCATCCAAGTAGGTCAGAAGGGAGATAGAGTACGGAGGGGTGCGTGGCTCTGCGTGGAGAGGCTAGGAACATACACAGTTCAGCTGTGTGCCCAGAAGAAGAGGAAGAACAGTATTTGGTGAACAGCCAGCAGTTTACCTGTACTTGTCACTTTGAAGTTTTCTTCAAGGGTGGAAAGGTCAGGGTGGGATTGTACACTATAGGATTATAACTTGTAATATTCTTTCCAATTTAGGAATTACACTATCAGAATATTTCCGAGACATGGGCTATCATGTCAGTATGATGGCTGACTCTACCTCCAGATGGGCTGAGGCCCTTAGAGAAATCTCTGGTCGCTTAGCCGAAATGCCTGCAGGTAGGTCATTTTATTGTTTATTATGTAAGCAAGACGTGATTTGAGGGACTGGCTTTGAATCTCTCAAAATTTCTTTTCATTTTTCAGATAGTGGATATCCTGCATATCTTGGTGCCCGTCTGGCCTCTTTCTATGAGCGAGCAGGCAGGGTGAAATGTCTTGGAAATCCTGAAAGAGAAGGGAGTGTCAGCATTGTAGGAGCGTAAGCACCTAAATACTTTACTTTTAAATAGTGAATATGTAAGTTCCTCTAAGACAGTGGTTCTTAAGCAAGACTACACTCCAAAGTCACCAAAAGGACTACTTTGTGGGGGGGCGCATGGTCCAGGAATTGAACCTGGGTTCAGTTCAAGGTGAGCATTCTACCACTAAGCCACTGTGCACCCCAAAGGGACTGTTTGGAAATGAACCTATTTAGGTCACCCCTGCATGTTCTGTTTCCACAGGATTGACTTGATTTATTATATTCAAGTCACAATATTTTAGGAATAACTTAGAAAATTATAGGCATGTGAAGATGAAATTCCTTCTTAGTAAAAACAAAGTGAAGATTCATAATCAGTACTTAGAGCCATACTTTTTTCTGAAAGATTTTCCTTCTACTCTTCTATATGATTAGAATAATGAAGCTGATTATAATCGTCTCATTTCTCATACTAGAATGTCTTTAATAGTTGTCATTCCTATTTGCAATTTAATACTGATTATGTAAGATTTTTACATAAAATTTTCTTTCCAAATCTCATTTAAAAGTTATTTACATATTGCTCATTAGATATTAACTTTTTAAAAAATTGACTTTCATACACACATTATTTTTCACAAGTTAATTTCTAATGACTTTTTTTTCATTTTTTAAAATACAGAGTTTCTCCACCTGGTGGTGATTTTTCTGATCCAGTTACATCTGCTACTCTTGGTATTGTTCAGGTATGTCTTTCCTTGGTGTCGTTATCAACTGTGAACTGTTCTAATGTTATTCAATCATTACAGAATATTTAATTTAATTACTAATGAGTGACTAGTTAATGGTAAAGTCTGTTTTAGGAATATTCTTCCCGCTAAGAGCCTTTAATACTGACTATTATTTCTTAGCTCACTACCTAGAGTTTATAATAAACTTAATATCTGTAAGTAGAAAATGGACATATTACCATCAGGGGTAGCAACATTTTATCAGTGTTAGAGTAATACTGCACTGTAAATTACAGTAAGCCTAGTTATAGAAACACATATGCCCCAAAGTGTATAATGGAAAAAAGCCATAGAAGTTTTTCTCCTCACAGTATAATCCGTGGTATATGATCCTATCAGAGAGCACCTCTTTTCTACTCAGTAAAGAATTCAGAGAGTAAGGTTTCTTTTGTCTTCTGGCTCCACCATCACCTAGCCTGGAAATAATTTTCACCTGGCAGAAGGGGAAATAGTGTCAAGAGGGCACAACCCACTTTTTGAATCTTGGGATCAAGAGTGACACTGTCACTGTATTCATTCCATCACTCACACCCTGATGAAAATAAAACTGAAAAATGTAGTTTCTGCCTAGGTAACTGATTCCCAGAAATAAGGCATGAATTTTAGTGAACAGCTAGCCAGCTTGGCCATTACAGGAAACCTAAGTTAAAGATGTGTACAGTTCAGAACTACAGTAAACCAAATAATGTTGAAAGAGTCATGAACTCTCAAGATATAAAATAAATTCTTATTTTTTTTCTTTCTTGGATATTTGGGGTATAAACAAAAGATAGGCATGAAGCACTTGAGGTATTTAACATTTGCCAAAATTTTGAGTTGTTAACTGCAGGGATTATGGGGAAGATAAAGTTAGGAATGCATAAAATATATGTGAATGTTTGGCCTTAGTAAAATGACTGCCAGAGCTTATTGGGTTAGTTCTTAATGATAGGATGCAGAATTGAATCAGAACATTAGAAGTTTTTAATCAAAGTGAAGTATCTATTTTAGCTAAACAGGTATTTTCTGATTCATCTGTTTATATTGCACCATAATATTTTGCAAAGAAGCTGATTAGCTGGGGTTTTTTTGCTATCAGATTGGACACATTGTTAAGGAAATTGAGATGTTCTTTCTTTCAAATTGAAATGCTTTTATTAGACTACTAATAAATGCAAATCAAAAACACATATGCACAGATCAATAGAAAATGGTCAGAAATGCTGTTATGGACTTGGCAAATTAGTTGGAGAAAAAGATTTCAATGTAAACAAAATGTAAACATTTATCCCAGGATTTTCCACAGATGGCATAGTCCACAAGAACTTATTTGGAACAGGTCTCCAGTCTAGCCTTTATAACCTGTGCATACTTGCTACATTGGAGACAAGTTTTTAATTTGATCTGCAGATTCTGTCCCAACCTGAAACAAAGAGATACATTTTTAAATTGACACCTTTTAAGAGTTTTATTCTATTTCTGCATGTTCTAGTTTGCTAGCTGCTGGAATGCAATATACCAGAAACAACGACTTTTAACAAGGGAATTTAATGAGTTGCTAGTTTACAGTTCTAAGGTTGAGAAAATGTCCCAATTAAAACAAGTCTATAGAAATGTCCAATCAAAGGCATCTGGGGAAAGATACCTTGGTTCAAGAAGGCCAGTGAAGTTCAGGGTTTCTCTCTCATCTGGAAAGGCACATGGCAAACACAGTCACAGTTTCTCTCTTGATTGGAAGGGCACATGGTGAGCAAGGCATCATATGCTACTTTCTCTCCTGGCTTCCTGTTTCATGAAGCTCCCCGGGAGGCGTTTTCTTTCTTCATCTCCAATGAACTCTCTGCTTCATGGTGCTGCAGCATTCTCTGCTCTCTCTGAATCTCTCATTCTCCAAAATATTTCCTCTTTTATAGGACTCCAATAAACCAATCAAGACCCACCCAAATGGGTTTAATCCAGTTTAACAACCATTCTTGACTAAATCACATCATTCAGGGAGATGATCTCATTACAGTTTCAAACATACAGTATTGAATAGAGATTATTCTACCTTTATGAAATGGGATTTATATTAAAACATGGCTTTTCTTAGGGGGCATACTTCCTTTCAAACCAGCACACTGCATCAATTCTAAAAAGGTTTCTAATTTGACCAATGAAGTATAGAATTGTATATTTAGGACAAACAAGTTTTTTTTTTTTAAGAGAAATATCATTGTGGTCTTTTTTCATTATTATTTTTTAAATCAGGTGTTCTGGGGCTTAGATAAGAAACTAGCTCAACGTAAACATTTCCCCTCTGTCAATTGGCTGATCAGCTACAGCAAGTACATGCGTGCATTGGATGAGTACTATGACAAACAGTTCACAGAATTTGTTCCTCTAAGGACCAAAGCTAAGGAAATTCTGCAGGAAGAGGAAGACCTGGCAGAAATTGTACAACTTGTGGGAAAGGTGAGTTTTTAAATCTCACGAAGGATATAGATCTGTGGGTTACAATGGAAATAATAAGAACAGACAGAGCAGATTCTTGTCTAACAAAATGAGTAAAAATTCATTAAATATTTTTAAAACTTATTAAATTTTAGATTATTTCTTCTAACAACAGGTATTTAAGGGGTGTGTTTTGTGTTGTGCAAGATAGATGATTACTACTTGGGTTCTCTGTTGCTGAATGACAAATTACTCCAAAACTGAGGGGCTTAGAACAAATTTTTTTTTAACTTTTTTTATTGTATAGTATAACATATATACAAAGCACATAAATAAAAAAGCAATAGTTTTCAAAGCACCCTTCAACAGGTAGTTACAGGACAGATCACAGTTTGTCATGGGCTACCATACGATCCTCTCAGATTTATCCTTCTAGCTGCTCCAGAATATAGGAGGCTAGCAGGCTTAAGTACTTTATGATCACAATCGACTTTTTTTCCTTCTTTTTTTTGTGAACAATAACATATATACAGAAAACCTATTAATTTTCCAAGCACAGCACCACAGTTAGTTGTAGAACATATTTCAGAGTTTGACATGAGTTACAATTTCACAATTTTAGGTTTTTACTTCTAGCTGCTCTAAAGTACTGGAGACTAAAAGAGATATCAATTTTATGATTCAGCATTCATATTCATTTAAGTCCTATCTTATATATATAATTCCACCATCACCTTTGATCTTTCCATACTTCTCATTGGGATTATTTGGGCTATGGCAATTTTAAATTTTTGTTATTGGAAGGGTCTGTCACTAATACGGGGTAGGAAGATAAAACTATCTGATGTTCTGGAGAGGCTGGGCTAAGTTTCAGGACTTATCTGGACCTGGGACCCATCTGGAGATTGTACATTTCTGGCAAATTACTCTAGTGCCTGGAGCCCTTGTGGAATCTTGTAAATTGCCCTGGGTGCTTAGGATAATTTTTTTTTGCTCCCAGTTCTAGGGTTAATGGCTCAGTGGGGTGGTTATTGCTTGGGGCCTCATGCAGTTGCAGTCAGTCATGTAATAACTGAGACTGGAGTCATCTGAAAGTTTCTTTACTCACATTAATGCTACCTGGGCTTGGATGCCTAGATCATTTGGGGGGTGGCTAGGAATTTCTTTCTTCGTGCAGTATCTCCACATGGCAGCCCAAATCTCCCACAAATAACAAAGAGAGGAAGTAGAAATGGCCAGAGGAGGGAATTTTTTTTTTATCCCTTATCCCCCACCCCTAGTATTTATTTATTTTTTATCCTTATTTTTTTCCTCATCTGTCCATACCCTGAATAAAGGGAGCATCAGACACAAGGTTTTCGCAATCACATGATCACATTGTAAAAGCTATGTAGTTATACAAGTGTCTTCAAGAATAAAGGCAACTGTTATGCATAAGAATAACCTCCAAGATAACCTTTCGACTCTATTTGATAGCTCTCAACCACTGAAACTTTTTTTTGTTTCATTTCTCTAACCCCCTTTTGGTCAAGAAGGCTTTCTAAATCCCATGATGCTGGCTTCTGGCTCATCCTCGGGAGACCTGTCCCACATTGGCAGGGAGATATATACCCCTGGGAGTCATGTCCCACGTAATGGGGAGGGCAGTGAGTTCACCTGCCAGACTGGCTTAGAGAGAGAGGGACCACATGTGAGCAACAAAGAGGTTCTCTGAGGGTGAACCTTAGGCATAATTATCAGTAGGGTTGGTTTCTTCTTTGCAGGAATAAATTTCATAGACACATACCCCAAGATTTGAGGGCTCAACGTATTGAATGGGTGGTCCCCACTGCTTGTGAGAATATCAGGAATTCCCCAGGTGGGGAAGTTAAATTATTTCCTCCTTTCTCCCCAGTTCCCAGGGGGCTTTGCAAATACTATTTTATTCTTTGCTCAGATTACTATGAGATATATTGGGGCATCACACTAACCTGTACAAGCCAATAAGATCTCATGCTGTATTCAAGATTCCATGTAATTATGGTGTTCAAATATACTGAACATACAAGTTAAATTAGATAATATCTAATAATTAGATAAAGTATAAATTTTGCACCAATTAAACATTCCTTCCCTTGATCTCACACAGAAGTTGAAGTCTTAAAATATGGACCATACCATCCTTTACCCTGCATTCTGATTTACCTTAGTCCTATCCAGATCAGCTTCATTCATATCTCTGGTTGAAGTGTGATCACTTTTTCAACTTTTTTAACAGTTGCTAAAAAGGTAATGCTGACTTTAGGAGCGTCAGTGCTGTAATTCATATTCTCAGGTGTCACATATATACCCAAAGTTGCAGGGAACAACCAGATTATACTTACATAGTTCAGTATCTTGGAATTTAGAAACCACAGTTGCAACTACATATTAGATGTGACTGTTCTAAATGCTTATAGTCTAGGACACTTTACAATTCATTGTGGTTTGATTTGTATTTCCCTATTAGCTTGTGGTGTTGACCATCTTTTCATGTGCTTTTTGCAATTTTTAGAAATGTCAATTCAAGGCTTTCTCCCATTTTTAAAATAGGTGTTTGCCTTTTTATTGTTGAGTTGTAAGATTCCTTTATATATCCTGGACATTAAATCCTTACCAGATGTGTGCTTTCCAATTACTTTCTCCCATTGAGTAGGTTGTCCTTTTACTTTCATGATAAAGCCCTTTGCTACTCAAAAGTTTTAAATTTTGGTGATATCCCATTTGTCTATTTTTTCTTTTGTTGCTTGTACTTCAGGTGTACTCTAAGAAACCATTGCCTAACACAAAATACTGAATATACTTCCCAACATTTTCTTTAAGAGCTTTATAGTTATGGCTCTTATGTTTGGGTCTATGATCCATTTTGAGTTGATTTTTGTGTTTACTGTGAGGTAGGGGTCTACCTTCATTTTTTGCATATCCAGTTTTCCCAGCACCATTTGTCGAAAAGGCTATTGATTCCTCATTGAGTGAACATGGCACCCTTGTCAAAAATCATTTGGCCATAATGAGGGTTGATTTCTAAACTGTCAGTTGAATTCCATTGTCTATATGTCCCTGTGCCAGTACCATGCTGTTTTGATTACTGTGGCTTTGTAATAAGTTTTAAGATGGGGAAATGCTAGTCCTCCAACTTCATTCTTCTTTGTCAGGATAGCTTTGATTATTCTAGGCCCCTTACTCTTCCATATAAATTTGATGACTCACTTTTCTATTTCTACAAAGAAGGTTGTTGGAATTTTGATTGGGATTACATTGAATCTGTAAATTGCTTTGGGTAGAATTGACATCATAATAATATTTACTCTACCAGGCCAGGAACACAAAATGTCTTTCCATTTATTTAGATCTCCTTTGATTTAATTTAACAATGTCTTATAGTTTTCTGGGTATTGTTCCTTTATATGCTTGGTTAGATTTATTCCTAGATACTTCATTCTTTTAGTGGCTATTATCAATGATTTTTTTTTCTTGATTTCTTCCTCAGATTTTTCATTACTAATATATAGAAACACTACTGGGTTTTGCATATTGATCTTATACCCTGCCATTTTATTGAATTCCTTTATTAGTTCCATTAACTTTGTTGTGGATTTTTCAGGATTTTCCATCTTTCAGTACTGAGTATAACATTAGCTATGGGTTTTCATATATGCCCTTTATCATGTGAAGAAGTTTCCTTCTAGACCTAGTATTCTAAGTATCAAGAAGTGATGCTGGATTTTGTCAGATGCCTTTTCTGCTTCAATTGAAATGACATGTTTTTGCCTTTGTTTTATTAGTGGGGTGTTTTGCATTTATTGATTTTCTTATGTTGAACCACCTTTACATACCAGAGATGAGTCCCACTTACCATGATCTACACTTCTTTTGATGAGCTGTTGGATTTGGTTTGCTAGTATTTTGTTGAGGATTTTTGCATCTCTTTTCATAAGGGATTATCGTCTGTAGTTTTTTTTTTTTTCTTTTTGTCTGTTTATCTGGCTGTGTTATGAGGGTGATGTTGGCTTCATAAAATGAGCTAGAGAATGTTCCCTCCTCTCCAAATTTTTACAGAAGTATAACCTGGATTGATGTTAATTCTTGGAATGTTTGGTAAAACTCCCCTTTGATGCGAGCTTGTCATGAGTTTTTTTTTTCATGAGCTTTTTTATTGGTAGGTTTTTGATTACTGATTCAGTCTCTTTACTATTTTCTGGTTTTTTTTTGAGATCTTCTGTTTCTTCTTGTGTCAGTGTTCATAGTTTTTTGTGTTTCTAGGAATTTGTCCATTTCATCTAGGTTATCCAGTTTATTGATATACAGTTCTTCATAGTATCTTCTTATAGTCCTTTTTATTTCTGTGGAGTTGGTAGGAATGGCCCCCTTTCAATTTTTATTATGGTTATATGTGTACTGTCTCTCTTTTTCTTTGTCATTCTAGCTAAAGGTATGTCAATTTTATTGACTTTTCAAAGAATCAACTTTAGATTTTGTTGATTCTCTCTATTGTTTTTTTTTTTAATTCTCTCTTATTTGTCTCCATTCTAATATTTGTTATTTCATTCCTTCTGCTTGCTTTGGGTTTAGTTTGTGCTTCTTTTCCTAGTTCTTACAGTTTTGAGATTATATCTCTGATTTGAGAACTAACGTTGGTCTTTCCTGGAGAATGATCTCTATGTACCTGAGAAAAATATGTAGTCTGCTGCTGGGTAAATTGTTCTATAAATTTCTGGTAGGTCTGTCTGGTTTAGAATATTGTTCAAGTCTTCTATTTCTTTACTGGTCTTCTCTCTAGATGTTCTTCCAATTGTTGAAAGTGAGGTATTAAAATCTCCTTACTATTAATGCAGAACTGTCTTTTTTTTCCCTTCAGATCTGTCAGTATTGATTCATATTTCGAGGGCTTGGCTTTTAGGTGCCTATATATTTGTTGTTGTTATGTCTTATTCTTGTCACCCCTTTATAGTGACCCTCTTTGTCTCTCATAATAGTTTTTGCCTTAATGTCTATTTATCTGTTAATTAAGCTACTCCAACTCTCTTATTTATTTATTTATTAAATTGATATATATTACAGATTCTCATACCGGGTAATCATCCAAAGTGTACAATCAGTGGTTCACAATATCATCATATAGCCCAGCTCTCTTAATTACTACTTGCCTGTTAAACTCTTTTCCATCCTTTCCCTTCAACATACCAATGTCTTTGAATTTAAAGTGTGTCTCTTGAAAACAGCATATAGTTGAATCATGATTTTTTATCTATGCTGCAGAGGCATTTTGAGGAGGAGTTTGATCCATTTAAAGTAACTGTTGATAATGCAGTACTCTCTGTTACCATTTTGCTATTTTGTGTTTCTAAAGAGTTACTTCCTTAATTTCTTAAAAGTAACATAGAGCTGTGCAATGGTGGCTCAGTGGCAGAATTCTTGCCTGCCATGCTGGAGACCCAGGTTTGATTTCTGGAGCCTGCCCATGCAAAAAAAAAAGGTAATGTAAAAAAACCTAGAGGAAGCATTTTATTTATTGGAGAAATTCTAGATTCATTCCCTTTAAAAATCAGAATTAAGATAAAAGTCACAACCAGTGATGTAGGGAAAGACAAAAGAAGAGTTGTAATGAAAGTGTCGTTCATAGATAATAGGACCATCTAACTGGAAAAACTAATAGAATTAACAGAAATATTATTAGAACTAATAGAAGTTTAGGGAGGGGTCCTGATTAAAGATCAACATGAATCGATAGAATTTCTCTACATTAGCAATAACTAATTAGAAAATAAAATTAAAAAGGAAGTATTCACAATAGCAACAAAAATTAGAGTCTAGGAATTAGGTTAATCAAAAATACATTTTTCTGCTATGGAAAACATTTAAAAACTAATAAAAATAAATAAAAGATTATCTGAAAACTTGGATAGATGGTCCATGCTCTTGGATGGGATGACTTATTAAAAGGATAGCATTAAGGGGAACAAATGTCAAAATAAATTTAGTTTGAGATGCTGGTGATCAATGAAAGGGAGGGGTAAGGGGTATGGTATGTATAAATTTTTTTCTGTTTTTGTTTTATTTCTTTTTCCGAATGGATGCAAATGTTCCAAGAAATGATTGTGATGATGAATATGCAACTATGTGATATTGTGAATTACTGATTATATGTGTAGAACAGAATGATCAAAATAGGAATGTTTGTATTTGCTTTGTGTTTTTTGGTATTTAAAAAAATAAAATAAAAAAATTTAAAAAGCACAAACAAAACAAATAAAGGATAGCATTTCTTTTTTTAAACTAATCTTTAGATACAGCGTGATTCCAATCATATTTCCGGTTGAATCTTCTAAGGAAATCAATAATCATTCTAAAATTCATATGATATTGCAAAGATTCACAAACAGCTTGAAAACAAACCTTGAAAATGAATAGTAAAGAGGGAACTTTTGCCCTATTGGATATTAGTACAGAACTTTCATAATAAAAAGAATGCTGTTGGTGAAACAGAACAGTGAAACAAAACAGGAACAAATCTGTATATATATGAGTGCTTGATATTGTGAAGATGGTACCTCAAATCAAGTGATGAGGGATAGATTATTTTAATCAATGATAATGGGAAAATTCACTATTTGGAGGGAAAAAAACTGCATCACTACCTAATTCCATATACAAAGGCAGACTTCAATAAAGTAGTAAATTAAGTATGCAGGGTAAGACTTCCAAGTTAAGAGAGCATCTTTGTGATCTAGAGTTGGAAATAGACTTCTTTAACTCCTCTAAACACAAACCATAACATTTTTAAAAATTCCTTTATTTTTTGCATGGGCAGGCACCGGAAATTGAACCCGGGTCTCCAGCATGGCAGACAGGAACTCTGCCTGCTGAGCCACCGTGGCCTGCCCTTAATTCCTTTTAAAATTAAGTATTTCTGTTTGAAGGACTACCATGGGTAAAGGTAATAAACAGATGGCAGACTGGGAGAAGACATTTGCAGCTTCTAAAACTGAAGGATTAATATTCCAAAATGGACAAGGAACTCCTATAAGTCAAGAAGAAGATTGGAATCCCAACAGAAATACAGGAAAGGGAAGAACAGAGAGATTATAGAGGAGGGGACCCGAAAGATTAACAAACATATGGAAAAGTGCTCAAATTTGTTAATTCAGAGGATGCAAATTTTTTAAACTTTTTTTATTAATTAAAAAAAATTAACAAAACATTAAGATATCATTCCATTCTACATATAAATCAGTAATTCTTAATATCATCACATAGTTGCATATTCATCATTTCTTAGAACATTTGCATCGATTTAGAAAAAGAAGTATAGACAACAGAAAAAGAAATAAAATGATAATAGAGAAAAAAAGATTATACATACCATACCCCTTACCCCTTGCTTTCATTTACCACTAGCATTTCAAACTAAATTTATTTTAACATTTGTTCCCCCTATTATTTATTTTTATTCCATATGTTCTACTCTTCTGTTGATATAGTAGCTAAAAGGAGCAATAGACACAAGGTTTTCACATTCACAGTCTCATTGTGAAAGCTATGTCATTGTTCAATCATCATCAAGAAACATGGCTACTGGAACACAGCTCTACATTTTCAGGCAGTTCCCTACAGCCTCTCCACTACGTCTTGAACAACAAGGTGATATCTACTTAATGCATAAGAATAACCTCCAGGATAACCTCTCGACTCTGTTTAGAATCTCTCAGCCATTGACACTTAGTCTCATTTTACTCTTTCCCCTTTGGTCGAGAAGGTTCTCTCAATCCCTTGATGTTAATTCTCAGCTCATTCTAGGGTTTTTCTCAGTCCCTTGATGCTGAGTCTCAGCTCGTTCCAGGATCTCTGTCCCACGTTGCCAGGAAGGTCCACACCCCTCGGAGTCATGTCCCATGCAGAGACAGGGAGGGTGGTGAGACTGCTCGTCATGTTGGCTGGAGAGAGAGGCCACATCTGAGCAACAAAAGAGGCTCTCTTGGGGGTGACTCTTAGGCCTAAATTTTAAGTAAACTTGACCTATCATTTGTGGGGTTAAGTTTCATATGAACAAACCCCAAGTCTGGGGACTCAGCCTATAGTTTTGGTTGTCCACACTGCTTGTGAGAATATCAAGAATTCAACTTGGGGAAGTTGAATTTCTCCCCGCTCTCACCATTCCCCGAAGGGGGCTTCCAAATACTTTTCCAGTCACTGATCAAATCAGTCTGGGATTCATCGGGGCATCACTCTGGACAGACCAACAAAATCTCATGTCCTGCCTGAGATTCCAAGTACTTATGACATTCAATCAAACTATCTACATGAGTTATATTAGGAAATGCTCTAGTCAAAATATAAATTTTGTAACAAATAAACATTTTTTGCTTTAGTCTCACACATAAGGTGACATTTTAAAGTATTAAATATCATCTATTTTCAGCACCCTGCAATAATGACATTCCTTTTGTTCTTCCTCATGCAAAAACATTTTTTAAATTTGTACATTGTACATTTCACTATTATTATACACTCTAGGCATTCAGAGGATGCAAATTTTAAAATGTTATAAGGATAGAGAACTGTTGTTCTCCTGATGGGAGTGTTGTTTAGTGTTGCTATTGCAGAGAGCAGGCTGACAGTATTTCTTTGTATGCCCTGTGATGCAGCAGTTGTAGTTCTATAAGTATATTGCAAAAGAAATTGTTAAACAATTCCTTAAGGAATGTGTTTGTGGTGATAGGAAGTTAAAGGAAGTCTGAGTGCCTTTTACTGACATTGTAGTATGGAAGATGCACACCTTGGAGAACAACTTATACAAAAGCTGGAAGCTGTAATCTATGTGACACATAGAGCTTGGATGGATCTTAAAAGCACAGTGCCAAAGACACAAGAATGTTTTTACATAATTAAAAATACTTGCACAAAATAAAATACACATTTCTCATGAATTCATGCAAACAAAGGGATACAAAAACTATGTTTGAGTATTTTCTTATGTGGTTGGAGAGGGGACCAGGGACAAAGGAATTAAATACAGAAGAAAGAACAGAACTTCTGATCCTTACCTTTAAGGAGCTTAGCACAGATAGAGAATATATGACTATAGTCATATATTCTCTAACTCACTGGGCCTGTCAATTTCCCATAACTCCCAAGAAACTGAAATGTGTACTTGTTGGTGATCATAGCAACAAGTGTATCTGTCTTGGCCGATAGGGTGATTGCAAAAGTTAAAACTTCTGAGGCAGTGAAACTTAAAGGGTAAAGCTCTGTAATTTAGCTAAACCAATAAAATGGCGCTCAGACATAGATAAGTACATACTTAGAATACTTTGCATTTACATAATTCTAAATAACACATAATGTTAAAAAATTTTAGCTATGTATGAGCTATAGAGACTTCTCTGAAGCAAAGACTAAGTGTTCAAACAAAGACAGCAAGCCAGGATGTGAAGAAGACTGTTTCAAAAAAGAACATCAATTAAAAAGCAGTTGTGAGGGAAATTTATTAGGTAAATTTAGTAGGTGATTGTGTATTCATTAGTCTCTGCTTGTTAAGAGATTATAACCACCAGTCCTACACTGAAGAACTAAATTTCTAAAACTTTTGTTTTTTTTCTTCTTCTAGGCTTCATTAGCAGAAACAGATAAAATCACTCTGGAGGTAGCAAAACTTATCAAAGATGACTTCCTCCAACAAAATGGGTATACTCCTTACGACAGGTTCGCTATACAATTTCCTTTCTTTATTTGAGGATTTTCTATGGTGTTTTGAAGGAAGACACTATGTACACATTTAAACCCCCCTTCTTTTTTTCTCATACAGACATATGATGGCTCGATGTATTGGTTTATTTTGTATATTCATAGTGGACATCTAATCTTATGTATTCCCCTGCATTGGTTTTGCTCATTTGTTTAGTTATGACAGAGAGTATTTTCATTCATTATGAAACTGCCTATAATCAGAATTAATTGTGGCTTACATTGTGCCAGAACTGGGGATGATTGCCTCCCTCAGAAGCTTTCCTCACTATCTCTTATCACGGTCCATGTTGCCTGTATCTTCCCAAATATGATCTACTATCCTCCTCATTTCCCAAGATTCTTGTTTCTGTTTCTATCAAAGTACTTTTAGCTACCCCTGGTAGCTCCTGCTACTGAAAAACAAGCCTGGTGCGTGGTTTTCATTCTTGTCTCTACTACTATGTGGCTGGTTTAACATTCCCATTGTTTTTTACACTTTGAAAATTTGAACCTTTCATCATATGCTAACTTTTCTCCCTCAAATCATATTTTTTCCCATCTAAGAATGAAAAGGGGACTGAATAAGCAGAAGGATTGCCAAAATGTTTAAGACAATCAGTAACAAAATGTTACTGTATCAGTAAAACTCAAAAATCTATATCAAGAACTTAAGCAGCTCCAAGAACTACCTGCATAAAGATAATTCAACAGGAAAACTTTTTGGAAAGGGTGTGATAGGGAGTATGCATGAAACTATGTATGCAAATGTTTTAAATATGTCAGAAAGTGAGTAAGGATGTATCTGATCAACCTGAATATATGCTGTGTGTCTGTTATTAAAAATTGTGGGTAAACAAAAATGTGAACAATGGGAAATAGGAAATTAGAGTTTCATTCCTTGTGATTCATTAAGTTGTAATCCACGATCACAGGGGAGTCTTTATAACTCAGTTACTTTACCATTTGGGCTACTCCTTTAACTATATTATACCACAACAAAATCTCAGTCCCTAGATTGTAACAATATTATCTCGTCATTTCTCCTGTTAATTATTTGAACAAAGAAAATTAAACATCCCACAGTATAAATAAAAGAATATGTATCTCCATCCATCCATCCAAATCCTGAGATTTCTCTGTCTAAAAAATCCTGGTTTAGTAATTATTAGCCCTTTCCACTAATTTTTTTCTAAATTTAGGCAGCCTGCATATTTAAATAAAGAAAATAATTCTCTGGTATTTTATAGATGAAGTTTTGTAGAGAGTATGATCCTGAGTTGGATTTTGTTTTTGTTAAGTATTTTGACCTTCATTTATCCTAGGTTCTGCCCATTCTATAAGACAGTAGGAATGCTGTCCAATATGATTGCATTTTATGATATGGCCCGTAGAGCTGTTGAAACCACTGCCCAGAGTGACAATAAAATTACATGGTCCATTATCCGCGAGCACATGGGGGAGATCCTCTATAAACTTTCCTCCATGAAATTCAAGGTATGTTTTGTTTCTTCTGTAACTTTTTTCAGTAGGGCATGTCTGTTTTTAATTTTTCAACTATTAGAGTCCCAAACAGAGCATGTAGAGCTGGCATTTATCGTGTGGACCCAGGCTGAGGGTCTGTGAAACCAGATCAAGCCTCAAAGCCATACTCAAGTAGGAACTCTAAGGATAACATTATGGTATGTCATGTCTAAAGTAAATGTTGGTATGCTTTCCCTTTGGTCATAGCTGCCAGAAAATTTAGAGCTAAATTCACTCCTGAACACCAATTACCTTTTCTCAAATACATGTTAATATCTATCCCCCATGCCCTTCTAGAATATCTGTACTGTTTACTTCTTTTAATTGTCCTATTACACATTGTCTTTTAAACTTTAAATGGCCTTATTTCTTGCAAGTAGGCAAGACATATATATTCAGAATTTAAAAATAGTCACCCTTTGGGTCCAGTCATTCCACTTCAAGACATATAACCTAACAAAATAATCAGTGATTTTTGATACAGGTTATATAAAAGGTTGTTCATTAAATTCTCATACAAGTATGAACAGAGCCAACAATACATATCCCATGTCCATAAGATAGACTATAATAAAGGTATTACCGTATTTTTTAATAGAGTACTTAAAGATATGGGAAAATGATATAATTAGTGAAAAAAATCAAGATGCAAAAAAATTCTAGATGTAACATGATCCAAATTTTGTTATAAAAGTAAAATATAGGAAGAGAATGAGAAAAAAATGATGCCAATTTGATATATACTATTTAGCATAATAGTAATGATTTCTGGTAGGATGAATAATGGTGTTTTTTTTTTTCTATTTACATGCTTATTGTATCATATTAACATATCACAGGCATTTTTATCTTCTGTAAATATTTTGTGGCGAAAGTGTACCATTTCTTATTCTTAGGCATTTGGCAAGTTTCTAGCTGTCGGTATGAACAACTGTGTGTATAGTTGGTTTTGTGTATTTTCCTAGTATAGATGCTCAGAAGTGTAATGACTGGATGAGAGCTTGAACATTTTAAAGTCTCTGTTATACATATTATTCAGTTACTTTCCATAAGAATTTTAAAAGTGGTACTTGTTATTTTACAAACTTTACTTCCATTCCCAATGTGTAACCATCGGACCTTGACTAGTAAAGTTTCAGCTAAATTAATTCTCAAGTATCATATGCAGTTGGTATGCATCTAATATGTGACTGCATTATTTCCCAGTATTGTGCAATTTGTTGATTAATAGTTAAACAACAAAATTAAAATTAAAATTTTATTTTCTTTCTCTTTCTTTGGAGTATTACTCCATTTATACATTTCTAATCTCAAAGAAAAAAAGGAATCTAAGGCTAATTTTGACTCCTGACTATGATTTACTAGTGCACCTCACTTAGCTTATGCTCAAAATATATCCAGTACAATATTTAGTGCAATTTAATACATGTTCTGAAAATTGTTTTCCAAAAGTAAGTTCAAATCTGTAATGTCTCTTCCTAGGATCCAGTGAAAGATGGTGAAGCAAAGATCAAGGCAGACTATGCACAACTTCTTGAAGATATGCAGAATGCATTCCGTAGCCTTGAAGATTAGAACTGTGATATCTTTCCTCCTTTTTCTCAGCCAACTCTTGTGTGAATTTTCCTAAATTTCTCATCTCAGACTCTTTGCTTCTTTATTGTGCTGCTTTGAGACTAGTGCCTATATGTGTAATTTGTTTCCCTGTTTATTTGGTAGGTGTTATATAAAACAAACATTCCTTTGTTCCCGTATTTGAGGGGCTTCCCTGGTTCTTTATCTTTGCTGGTGAGTGTAGTAAATATGGTTTCATTACTGTAAACTTGTTTGTAGGATGCCATCCTTTGTCGTAGGTTTGCCCTTTCCTCTTCACCATTAAATTATAAACAGGAGTACTGCATGTATTCAATTTGTAATGGATTTGGAATGGAAAGCCAGATTTCTATACCTTTTGAGAGCTTCTCTGTGAAATAACTCAATATCTATGCGATAAGGTTATTGCAACTTAGCATTTTGCTAAGTAACTGCTTTGCAGGAAATATTTCTCTTTTTTAAACATGAATGATTATGCATTGTTTCCCTAGTATAAATCAGGAATATATGGGGGAAACTGTTGGAAACTATACTATTTTCAAAATAGGCAATTGTGTGGTTCAGCATAATATATGAATCAGTACACTCCAAAATAGTGAAAATGGAACTAGGCAGTCAAACTTAGATTAACATCATCTTATTAAAGCATATTTTATTTCAGTAGGAAAAATTCAGTATCAAGGACTGTTGTACTGCATTAATAGGAAAATCTTTTTTAAATTACATTTAAAACAATCACTGAAAACTTGATCCATATCATACCCTCTTTCTTTTCCTCAGACATCTTAGAAGCCAAAATCTCTTAAAACCGTGTAGCAGTGTGATCAGCATCAAAATGCCACAGAGAAGATTTTTAGTAGTGGTTGAAATCTGTTTGCACCTTTAAGGACCAGCTGGACTGTAGTGTTTCTGGGGCCACAATGGCATTATGTTTTCATAAAGTAATGACATGTATCACGTTTGCATGTCTGTACATTGCATTTTTAAACAACCAACTTATAATTGTAGAAATATTTTCTCTCGTGGTTTTTGATTCATTGGCTCAAAGGTTTTTCAAAACATCTATAACCATAGCAGCATAACAATTTTCACTTTGTTTGATTGGTATGAAATTAATTCTTATATCTGCTGATAACAGAATCTGTGTTACTTCATCCTGTCTCTTAGGTGTATTTTTAAAATAATGATTATGGTTTTTGTATAATAAGGCACACTGCAGAGCAGCTCTGGGAGCAACAATTTCCCATTAACTCTTTGACCAATAGTGCTGGTCCCATTGCTTCCTCAATGGGAAAAGGAGAAGTTGTGTGAACATGTCTAACAATCTCAAATACCCAAATGTAATAGCATAAAATATTTACTTTATACCTTAATATATTATTATTTAAATTTTTAGGGAATGCATTTCTGCTGGTCTCTTAAGGAAAGATGCAATCAATAGAGAATTCAGCTGTGGTTTTGTTTAAATCCTTGCAGATTGCATGTTGTTACAGTTGCCTGCTCTTCAGGAAAGGTGTTTTTCCATGAAAGTTTTTTTAATCTTTCAGAATATTGGCAGATAAAAATTATGGAATGATTTGTTGACATGTAGACTTAATGGTGCTGCTCAATCAGTTTGCTTCCAATGTGGCCTCCTATCAGAGGCCCTAAGACCAATGGAAATTAAAAGGATTTCAAAAACTTTCTATTCCTACATTATACCTACCAGCAAATTAGGATTGTGATAGGAATGAATGATATGATGCAGAAAGTTTGAAATTTTTTTGTTCTGAATTTGCAATGTATCATTTTAAGAATGTTGGTGTATGAGTGTGAAATGCTAGAGAAACAATGTGAAGATGCTAGAGAAACTATGCTCAAATATTCATTTTAAGTGTCCCTTCACCACCTATATGTTGTAGAATTTCAGATTAGGGCACTAATCATATTTCTTTAATAAGAATGTTAAAATTACAACAATCTTTTAAAAAGATGATGCAGTTCTATATTTATTGTGCTGTGCTTGGTCCTAAGTGGAGCCAGTAAAACAAGTTTCATATGTATTTTTCCAGTGTTAAATCTCACACATTGTATCCTTTGGAAATTTCCTTCCATCCTGAAAATGAATTGGAGAGGTCATATATATATTGCCACCTTAACCTTGAGATTTCATTATCTTTATGTTAAAAGTTGTGTATGGTTGTTAAAGTCTATGAAAGAATAAAAAAATGGATTTAAATTAAGTTTTTGAGTGTGACAAAATGTGCTGGAAAATATGTTGCCTTATTGTATTTAGACCTCTCACTGTTTTCAGCATAAAGTTTTAATGTTTTATTTTTCCCTTTCTTTATAGTTAGTACCTAAGAACAACATATTGAATTGGGGCACTAAGTGTGAAAAACATTTTATGATCATATTTCACTGTGATTTAACAGTAGTTATACTCAGAAACTCCCCAGATCTTAGCGTTCTGTGTCATTCTGAATATTACTTTAAATCAGAAAAGTGAATAATTTCTAAAAATACTGTATTAGTTAGGGTTCTCTAGAGAAACAGAATCAACAGGGAACACTTGCAAATATAAAATTTATAAAAGTGTCTCACATGACCGCAGGAATGCCGAGTCCAAAATCCGCAGGGCAAGCTGTGAAACTGACGACTCCGATGGATGAACTCCACAGGAGAGGCTCCCCAGCCAAAGCAGGAATAGAGCCTTTCTCTTCTGAATCCTCATTAAAAGGCTTCCCATGATTAGATTAAGCATCACTCATTGCAGAAGACACGCCCCTTTGGCTGATTACAAATGGCATCAGCTGTGGATGCAGCTGATGTGATCATAATCTGTTTCTATGAAATTTCATCATTGCAACAGACAGGCCAGCACTTGTCCAACCAAACAAACAGGTCCCACAACTTGGTCAAGTTGACATATGAACCTGACCATGATAGTCCACCCCTTGTCAACTTATCAGCTATATATATCATCTTAAACCATACCCAATTTCCAAATAAAAACAATAAAACACGCAATTTTTCTTTTACCTAATAAGACTCAACTGTCCTGCATATAACTGGAAACACATTAAATCTCTCCAGAATATGGTGCAAGTCCTTGGGCAACATTCATTCTTAAACTTGATATCTTACAACTTAAATAGTATAACATGAGCAAAACAGCATGACAGTCCTTGTTTCTGTAACTGATCATGTGGTCGAAGTTCATATTTATCACTACCTTCTTCCACTACCCATTCCATGTTCCCTTTACCCTCAGCAAGCACTTCAGCTGGCCATGGTTCTTTGCCTGGTGGGGTGACCCAAACATTCATTCCTGAAGTATCAGAGCCATTGGAAGTCCTGCCTGGATTGGGTTGTTGCAGTTTTCCATTGATTTTAATCGCAGGGCATGGCAGTACTAAAAGATGCCCTAGGGGATCTCCTGTATTCCAAGAAAACTCTTCTTTACCTCCATCATGTAGTTGCAGTCCTACTGCCTCCTGATAGTCAGTGTCAGTCACCCCAGACAATAATGGAAACCTCCTTCGCTTGTTGATCCAGTGGCATAAGTAGCCCAAAGTGACCAAGTGGCAGTCTTAACTTCCAGTTCAGTGGAATCATTGTTTCTCCTGGAGGAAGCATTCCCCATTTTGGAACTAAAACTTGTAGATGAGCTCAGGTCGCAGGGACAGGAAGCAGAAATTTTCCTAATGGACCACTATGGATAATAGTGAGTGGTACCACTCCCATTTCCATTTTACAATAGCGTTCTACTGCACATGCCTAACTTTCTGGCTTGGTGGGTCAGCCAACACCCAGCTCATGACAGGCAACTGAGGTCTCATGGTAACTTGGTGGCCCATGGTTAAGCATTTAGTCTCTACTAAGGCCCAATAGCAGGCCAAAAGCTGTTTCTTAAAAGGAGAGTAGTTATCTGCAGCAGATGGTAGGCTTTGCTGCAAAATCCTAAGGGTCTGCATTGTGATTCTCCTATAGGGGCCTGCTAAAGGCTCCAGACAGCATCTCTATTTGCCACTGACACTTCCAGCACCGTTGGATCAGCTGGATCATATGGCCCAAGTGGCAGAGCAGCTTGTACAGCAGCCTGGACCTGTCGCAGAGCCTCCTCTTGTTCAGGTCCCCACTCGAAAGTAGCAGCTTTTCTGGTCACTCCATAAATGGGCCGGGGTAGCACATCCAAATGAGGAATATGTTGTTGCCAAAATCCAAAAAGACCAACTAGGCGTTGTGCCTCTTTTTTGGTCGTAGGAGGGGCCAGATGCAGCAACTTCTCCTTCACCTTAGAAGGGATATCTCGACATGCCCCACACCACTGGACACCTAGAAATTTTACTGAGGTGGAAGGCCCCTGTATTTTTGTTGGATTTATCTCCCATCCTCTGACATGCAAATGCCTTACCAGTAAGTCTAGAGTAGTTGCTACTTCTTGCTCACTAGGTCCAATCAACATGATATCATCAACATAATGGACCAGTGTGATGTCTTGTAGAAGGGAGAAATGATCAAGATCCCTGTGGACAAGATTATGACATAGGGCTGGAGAGTTGATATACTCTCCAGGTAGGACAGCAAAAGTATATTGCTGACCTTGCCAGCTGAAAGCAAACCTTCTGGTGGTCCTTACTAATAGCTATTGAGAAAAAAGCATTTACCAGATCAATAGCTGCATACAAGGTACCAGGGGATGTATTGATTTGCTCAAGCAATGATACCACATCTGGAACAGCAGCTGTAATTGGAGTGACCACCTAGTTCAGTTTACGATAATCCACTGTCATCCTCCAAGACTCGTCTGTTTTCTGCACAGGCCAAATAGGAGAGGTGAATGGGGATGTGGTGAGAATCACCACCCCTGCATCCTTCAAGTCTTTAAGAGTGGCAGTAATCTCTGCAATCCCTCCAGGAATCTGGCATTGCTTCTGATTTACTGTTTTGCTTGGTAGGGGAAGTTCTAGTAGCTTCCACCTGGCCTTTCCCACCATAATAACCCTCACTGCATGAATTAAGAGAGCCAATGTGGGGATTCTTCCAGTTGCTCAGTATGTCTATACCGATTATACATTCTGGAACTGGGGAAATAACTACAGAATGGGTCCGGGGGCCCACTGGACCCACTGTGAGGTGAACCTGAGCTAAAACTCCATTGATCACCTGGTGGATGTAAGCCCCCACTCCAACTGGTGGACCAGAGTGACGTTTTGGGTCCCCTGGAATTAATGTCATTTCTGAACCAGTGTCTAATAATCCCTGAAATATCTGATCATTTCCTTTCCCCAAAGCACAGTTACCCTGGTAAAAGGCTGTCAGTCTCCTTGGGGCAGGCTTGGAGGAAGATTAACAGTATAAATTTGTGGCAGTGTAACAGGGTTCTCTCCTAAAGGGACCTGGCCTCCCCTTCATTCAAGGGGCTCTGGGTCTGTAAAGTATGTCAAGTCTGGAAATTGATTAAGGGGCCGTGACTCTGTGTTTTTGTGATTCAGGTTAGACTTCTGTTCACTTGACCTAGAGCTCTTGTTTATACAGCTTGAACAAGAATTTAGTAGACCGCCTTTCTCTTGTATTTCTAGGTACCCCATGATTTACTAACCAATGCCACAAATCTCTGCAAGTCATATAATTTCGATGCCTGCTTTGAGTTTGCTGTCTATTATAAAAGTCACGTCTACTCTGTCTTTGGCAATTAAGTGCTGCCACCTGGCTTCTGCCAACTCAGGATCCCATCATCTCCATTGTGTTTAAGGATTCCAGCTCAGTGACAGCAGTCCCTACAGTAATATCTGACCTACAGAGAAGTGCAACTACAGAGCTCTTCAGGGATGATGTGCTAGTCTCACAAATTTATTTCTTCTGTTCTGGTAAAAGATGCATCCTCTGAACATTCTTGGGGTATAAGAGCAGGCTTTGCATGATAAATCTACTCTAACATTCCAATATCTCTAAGCCTCTGGTTCCCCTCATCTACATTATACCAGGGCAGTTCTGGCATTTCAACCTCAGGGAATATTGGCCACCTTTTGATCCATGTTTCAACCTAACCATCCAAACAAACTGTTAATACCTTTTCTAACACCTTGAGCTTTAACACTGAATGCAGAATCTCTGCTTAGTGGGCCCATATCAATAAATTCAGCCTGATCCAGTCTTATATTCCTCCCACCATTATCTAACACCCTTAAAATCCATTGTCACACATATTCCCCTGATATCTGTCTATATAAATTGGAAAACTCACACAATTCTTTTGGAGTATAATATACCTCCTCATGTGTGATACTTTGTACCTCACCTTTAGGGGCCTGTTAGGACTTTAGTCTAGTTATAGGTCTGGAAGAAATGAGGAGTCGTGGGGGTGGGTCATGAAAAGAATTAGAAATATCTTCCAAGCCATTTGCTTCAGGGCATTCATTTGCAGTTTCCTCTCGTGAAACAGGATTAATCACTCTAGGGCTAATCCCTTCAGGAAGAGGTTGGGTGGCCAACTCCTCAAGGCAGGCTGGAGGTGTGGCAGTTATGTCCTCAGGGCAAACTACTACAGGGTTATCTAGAGAAGACTTAGCAGGATCTAGGGTTTGTTTTTTTTTTAATTTTTTATTAATTAAAAAAATTAACAAACAAAACATTAAGATACCATTCCATTCTATGTATACAATCAGTAATTCTTAATATCATCACATAGTTGCATATAGGATCTAGGGTTTTGACTTCAACCCCAACATCATTATCAATCCATATGTCACCATTCCATTTTTCAGGGTCCCACTCCTTTCCAATCAATACCCTTACTTTAATGGCAGACACCATGCAAGATTGAGATTTCACTTTGTTGTAAAGTTGCTACTCTAACAATAAGATTCTGAGTCTGATTTTCAGAGATCTCAAGTCTATGGCTACAGGAAATAAGATTTTCCTTCAAGATACTCATAGAAATGTCTACATCTGTCAGATGATGCTTAAGCTTCTTGTTTGAAGACTTAAGACCATCCCTTTCAGTCCCTAATGTAACCAGTGTATCTACCAACAACCAACCAACATCTCTATACCTCTTATATCTACAAAATTCTGTAAAGGTGTCAAAAACATTATCCCCCAGAGGCTGGCTTCGTACAAGCGAAGCATTAGGAGAATAGAATGGTAATAGTTTGACTAGCTCTTTTGCCAACTCACTCCATGGATTGGGAATGCCATTCTGATTATGGGAATCAGAGTCCTTAGTGTCTTTGAATCCAGTCAAAGTAGAAACCCATTCATAAAAACACATTTTTAAGATTCTGTTTCTTAAGAACCACTCCTGGTACCATGATGTATTAGTTAGGGTTCTCTGGAGAAACAGATTCTACAGGGAAAACTTGCAAATATAAAATTTATAAAACTGTCTCATGTGACTGCAGGAATGCAGTCCAAATTCTGCAGGGCAGGCTGTGAGGCCAATGATTCTGATGGAGGTTCTGGACGAACTCCACAGGAGAGGCTCACCAGCCGAAAAAATAAGAGCCTGTCTCTTCTGAATCCTCGTAAAGAGCTTCCCATGATTAGATTATGCATCACTCATTGCAGAATACCCTCCCCTTTGGCTGATTACAAATGAAATCAGCTGTGGATGCGGCTGATGTGATCATGATCTAATTCTATGAAATGTCCTCATTGGAACAGACAGGCCGGCACTTGCCCAACCAAACAAACAGTACCACAACTTGGGCAAGTTGACACATGAACCTGACCATGACAATCAGTAATTCACAATATCATCACATATTTGCATATTCATCATGATGATTATTTCTTGGAACATTTGCATCTATTCAGAGAAAGAAATAAGAAGAAACAGAAATATTAATAGATACCATACCCCCCTCCCCCTCACCAATCACCAGCATTTCATTCTAAATTTATTTTAACATTTGTTTCCCCTATTATTCATCTTTATTCCACGTTTTACTCATCTGTTGATAAGGTAAATAAAAGGAGCATCAGACATAAGGTTGTCACAATCACACAGTCACATTGTTAAAGCTATATCATTATACAGTCATCTTCAAGAAACATGGCTACTGGAGCACAGCTCCACATTTTCAGACAGTTCCCTCCAGCCTCTCCACTACATCTTGACTAACAAGGTGATCTCTATTTAATGTGTAAGAATAACCTCCAGGATAACTTCTCGACTCTGTTTGGAATCTCTCAGCCATTGACACTTTATTCTGTCTCATTTCACTCTTCCCCCTTTTGGTCAAGAAGTTTTTCTCAATCCCCTGATGCTGAGTCTCAACTCATTCCAGGATTTCTGTCCCACTTTGCCAGGAAGGTCCACACCCGTGGGAGTCATGTTTCACATAGAGGGGGGAGGGTGGTGAGTTTGCTTGTTGTGTTGGCTGGAGAGAGAGGCCAGGGGGAGGGTGGTGAGTTTGCTTGTTGTGTTGGCTGGAGAAAGAGGCCACATCTGAGAAACCAAAGAGGTTCTCTTGGGGGTGACTCTTGGGCCTAATTTTAAGTAGGCTTGAGCTATCCTTTGTGACATTAAGTGTCATATGAACAAACCCCAAGATTGGGGGCTCAGTCTATAGCTTTGGTTGTCCCCACTGCTTGTGAGAATATCAATAATTCAATTTGGGGAAGTTGAATTTTCCCCCATTCTCACCATTCCCAGAAGGGGACTTTGCAAATACTTTTTTATTCACTGTAAATAACTGGAATTTATTGGGGCATCACTCTAGACAAACTAACAAAATCTCATGCCCTACTCAAGGTTCCATGTACTTATGGTATTCACTTAAGCTGTCTACACAAGTCATATTAGGAAATGCACTAGTCAAAATATAAATTTTGTACCAAATAAACATTTTTTGCTTTAGTCTCACACATAAGTTAAAATTTTAAAATATTAATTACCATCTATTTTCAGCACCCTGCAGTAATGACATTCCTTTGTTCTTCCTCATGCAAAAACATTTCTAAATTTGTACATTTAGTCACTATCAATATTCACTCTAGGCATTCCTAGATTATACCATCTCAGTCTTTATTGTCTATCTTTCTTTCTGATTACATTTGTGCCCCCAGCCCTCCTCCCCCTATCATTCTCACATTCAGCTTCATTCAGTGTTTTAACATAATTGTATTACAGTTAGGTAGTATTGTGCTGTCCATTTCTGAGTTTTTACATTCAGTTCTGTTGCACAATCTGTATTCCTTCAGCTCCAATTACCCAATATCTTACCCTATTTCTATCTCCTGATGGTCTCTGTTACCAACGAATTCTCCAGGTTTATTTACTAATGTCAATTGATATCAGTGAGACCATACAGTATTTGTCCTTTGTTTCTGGCTAATCTCACAGCATAATGTCCTTAAGGTCCATCCATGTTGTTACATACCTCATAACTTTATTCTGTCTTACAGCTGTATAATATTCCATCATATGTGTATACCACAGTTTGTTTAGCTACTCGTCTGTTTATGGACATTTTGGCTGTTCCCATCTCTTCACAATTGTAAATAATGCTGCTATAAACATTGGTGTGCAAATGTCCGTTTGTGGCCTTGCCCTTATATCCTCTGAGTAAATACCTAGCAATGGTATTACCACATCATATGGCAATTCTATATTTAACTTTTGGAGGAACCCCCAAACTGCCTTCCACAGCAGTTGTACCATTTGACAATCCCACCAACAGTGGATAAGTGTGCCTCTTTCTCCACATCCTCTCCATCACTTGTCATTTTCTGTTTTGTTGATAATGGCCATTCTGGTGGGTGTGAGATGATATCTCATTGTGGTTTTGATTTGCATTTCTCTAATGGACAGGGATGTTGAGCATCTCTTCATGTGCCTTTTGGCCATTTGTATTTCCTCTTCTGAGAAGTTTCTGTACAAGTCCTTTGCCCATTTTGATATTGGGTTGGCTCTCTTTTTGTTGTTGAGTTGAACAATCTCTTTATAAATTCTGGATTTGGACCTTTATCTGATAAATTGTTTCCAAATATTATCTCCCATTGTGTAAGTTGTCTTTACTTTCTTTTTTTTTTTTTTAAATTTTTTTATTAATCAAAAAAAAAGAAAAGAAATTAACACAACATTTAGAAATCATTCCATTCTACAAATGCACTCAGTAATTCTTAGTATCATCACATAGATGTATGATCATCATTTCTTAGTACATTTGCATCGATTTAGGAAAAGAACTAGCAAAACAGCAGAAAAAGATATAGAATGTTAATATAGAGAAGAGAATTAAAATAATAATACTAATAATATATATATATATATAAAAAGGAAAAAGAAAAAAAACAAAAACAAAAGATACAAACACACAAACAAACAAACAAAAAACCATATTTCAGGTGCAGCTTCATTCAGTGTTCCAACCTAGTTACATTACACTTAGGTATTATTGTGCTGTCCATTTTTGAGTTTTTGTAACTAGTCCTGTTGCACAGTCTGTATCCCTTCAGCTCCAATTACCCATTATCTTACCCTGTTTCTAACTCCTGCTGGTCTCTGTTACCAATGATATATTCCAAGCTGATTCTCGAATGTCGGTTCACATCAGTGGGACCATACAGCATTTGTCCTTTAGTTTTTGGCTAGACTCACTCAGCATAATGTTCTCTAGGTCCATCCATGTTATTACATGCTTCATAAGTTTAGTCTGTCTTAAAGCTGCATAATATTCCATCGTAGGTATACGCCACAGTTTGTTTAGCCACTCGTCTGTTGATGAACATTTTGGCTGTTTCCATCTCTTTGCAATTGTAGATAATGCTGCTATAAACACTGGTGTGCAAATGTCCGTCTGTGTCTTTGCCCTTAAGTCCCTTGAGTAGATACCTAGCAGTGGTATTGCTGGGTCGTAATCCATTCTGCCATTCTATGTCTTTTGATTGGGAAATTCAGTCCATTAACTTTTAGTATTATTACTGTTTGGATAATATTTTCCTCTACCATTTTGGCTTTTGTATTATATATATCATATCTGATTTTCCTTCTTTCTACACTTTACTCCATACCTCTCTCTTCTGTCTTTTCGTATCTGACTCTAGTGCTCTCTTTAGTATTTCTTGCAGAGCTGGTCTCTTGGTCACAAATTCTCTCAGTGACTTTTTGTCTATAAATGTTTTAATTTCTCCTTCATTTTTGAAGGACAATTTTGCTGGATATAGGAGTCTTGGTTGGCAGTTTTTCTCTTTTAGTAATTTAAATATATCATCCCACTGTCTTCTAGCTTCCATGGTTTCTGCTGAGAAATCTACACATAGTCTTATTGGGTTTCCCTTGTATGTGACAGATTGTTTTTCTCTTGCTGCTTTCAAGATCCTCTCTTTCTCTTTGACCTCTGACATTCTAACTAGTAAGTGTCTTGGAGAACGCCTATTTGGGTCTATTCTCTTTGGGGTGCGCTGCACTTCTTGGATCTGCAAATTTAGGTCTTTCATAAGAGTTGGGAAATTTTCAGTGATAATTTCTTCCATTAGTTTTTCTCCTCCTTTTCCCTTCTCTTCTCCTTCTGGGACACCCACAACACGTATATTTGTGCGCTTCATATTATCATTCAGTTCCCTGAACCCCTGCTCAAATTTTTCCATTCTTTTCCCTATAGTTTCTGTCTGTTTTTGGAATTCAGATGTTCCATCCTCCAGTTCACTAATTCTATCTTCTGTCTCTTTAAATCTACCATTGTAGGTATCCATTGTTTTTTCCATCTTTTCTACTTTGTCCTTCAATCCCATAAGTTCTGTGATTTGTTTTTTCAGATTTTCTATTTCTTCTTTTTGTTCAGCCCATGTCTTCTTCATGTCCTCCCTCAATTTATTGATTTGGTTTTTGAAGAGTTTTTCCATTTCTGTTCGTATATTCAGCATTAGTTGTCTCAGCTCCTGTATCTCATTTGAACTATTGGTTTGTTCCTTTGACTGGGCCATATCTTCAATTTTCCGAGCATCATCCATTATTTTCTGCTGGTGTCTGGGCATTTGATCAGATTTCCCTGGGTGTGGGACCCAGCTGGTTGAAAGCTTTTTCTGTGAAATCTCTGGGCTCTGTTTTTCTTATCCTGCCCAGTAGGTGGCGCTCGTGGCGCTCGTCTGTCTGCACGGCAGTCGCCCGGGAAACCGCGCGTGGAGGCGGGGGTCGCTGGCGACCGCGGCTTGGGAGAGTGCCGGTCCTAATTGCCCAGCTGGCCCGAGACGCCAAGAGTGATGGGAGGGCCCCGCTATCCAATGTTCCAAGTCAGACCGGGGAGCCACGTGCGTGGAGGGGACCCCAGTCGCCAGCCGCCCCGGCCGGGAAAACGCGCACCCCTCGGGTATCTCACCGCAGCAGATTCTCCCTGCCCGTTCAGCTGTTCCAGAATGGGGTACACTGTCTTTTTTGTCTCTGTCGTGACTCCGGGAGCTGTTTCGTATTGTTTCTGTTTCTTTAGTTGCTTTTCTGGAGGAGGAACTAAGACCCGCGCATCTTACTAAGCCGCTGTCTTCTCCAGAAGTCCCTGTCTTTACTTTCTTGACAAAGATCTCTGATGCATAAACGTGTTTAATTTTGAGCAGTTCCCATTTATTTATTTCTTCAATGCTCTTGCTTTAGGTGTAAGTTCTAGGAAACTGCCTCCTAGTATAAGATTTATAAGATATTTCCCTACATTTTCTTCTAACAGTTTTATGGTCTTAGATCTAATGTTTAGGTCTTTGATTCATTTGAGTTAATTTTTGTATAGGGCGTGAGGTATGGGTCCTCTCTTATTCTTTTGCATATGGATATCCAGTTCTCTAGGCACCATTTATTGAAAAGGCTGTTCTGTCCCAGGTGAGTTGGCTTGACTGCCTTATCAAAGATCAATTGTTCATAGATGAGAGGGTTTAAATCTGAACACTCTATTCTATTCCATTGGTCAGTATATCTATCTTAATGCCAGTATCATGCTATTTTGACCACTGTAGCTTCATAATATGCCTAAAGTCAGGTAGCATGAGACTTCTGACTTCTTTTTTTTTTCTCAGGATACTTTTAGCTATTCAGGGCACCCTGCCCTTCCAGATAAATTTGGTTATTGGTTTTTCTATTTCTGAAAAGTAAGTTGTTGGGATTTTAATTGGTATTACATTGAATCTGTAAATCAATTTAGGTAGAATTGACATCTTAAGTATATTTAGTCTTCCAATCCATGAACATGGTATACCCTTCCATCTATTTAGGTCTTCTGTGATTTCTTTTAACAATTTCTTGTAGATTTCTTTGTATAAGTCTTTTGTCTCTTTAGTTAAATTTCTTCCTAAATATTTAATTCTTTTGGTTGCAATTGTAAATGGAATTCTTTTCTTGATTTTCCCCTCAAATTGTTCATTACTAGTGTATAGAAACACTACAGGTTTTTGAGTGTTGATCTTGTAACCTGCCACTTGGCTGTATTTATTTATTAGTTCTAGTAGTTTTGCTGTGGATTTTTTGGTGTTTTCGACATATAGTATCATATCATCTGCAAACAGTGAGAGTTTTACTTCTTCTTTTTGAATTTTGATGTCTTGTATTTCTTTCTCTTGTCTAATTGCTCTGGCTAGAACTTCCAACACAATGTTGAATAACAATGGTGACAGTGCATATCCTTGTCTTATTCCTGATCTTAGGGGGAAAGTTTTCAGTTTTCCCCATTGAGGATCATGTTAGCTGTGGGTTATTTTTATATATTCCCATTATCATTTTGAGTAAGTTCCCTTCTATTCCTATCCTTTGAAGTGTTTTCAACAGGAAAGGATGTTGAATTTTGTCAAACGCCTTTTCTGCATCAATCGAGATGATCATGTGGTTTTTCTGCTTTGATTTGTTGATATGGTGTATTACATTACTTGATTTTCTTATGTTGAACCGTCCTTGCATACCTGGGATGATACCTACTTGGTCATGTTGTATAATTCTTTTAATGTGTTCCTGGATTCGATTTGCTAGAATTTTGTTGAGGATTTTTGCATCTATATTCATTAGAGAGACTGGTCTGTAGTTTTCTTTTTTGTAATATCTTTGTTTGGCTTTGGTATGAGGGTGATGTTGGCTTCATAGAATGAATTAGGTAGCATTCCCTCCTCTTCAATTTTTTTGAAGAGTTTGAGCAGGATTGGTACTGATTCTTTCTGGACTGTTTGGTAGAATTCATCTGTGAAGCCATCTGGTTATGGACTTTTCTTTTTGGGAAGCCGTTTTTTCCCCACTTGTTCCCCCTATTATTTATTTTTATTCCATATGTTCTACTCATCTGTTGACAAGGTAGATAAAAGGAGCATCAGACACAAGGTTTTCACAATCACACAGTCACATTGTGAAAGCTATATCATTATACAATCATTTTCAAGAAACATGGCTACTGGAATACAGCTCTACATTTTCAGGAACTTCCCTCTGGCCTCTCCATTACATCTTGAATAACAAGGTCATATCTACTTCATGCATAAGAATAACCTCCAGGATAACCTCTTGATCCTGTTTGGAATCTCTCAGCCATTGACACTCTGTCTCATTTCACTCTTCCCCCTTTTGGTCAAGAAGGTTTTCTCAATCCTTTTTGGGGAGCTTCTTAATGACTGATTTAATTTCTTTACTTGTGATTGTTTTGTTGAGGTCATCTATTTCTTCTTGAGTCAAAGTTGGTTGTTCATGCCTTTCTAGAAAGTTGTCCATTTCATCTACATTGTCGTGTTTATTAGCATAAAGTTGTTCATAGTATCATGTTATTACTCCCTCTATTTCTGTGGGGTCAGTGATTATGTCTCCTTTTCCATTTCTGATCTTATTTGTTTGCAACCTTTCTCTTCTTCTTTTTGTCAATGCTGCTAAGGGTCCGTCAATCTTATTGATTTTCTCATAGAACCAACTTCTGGTTGTGTTGTTTTTCTCAATTGTCTTCATATTCTCAATTTCATTTATTTCTGTTCTAATCTTCACTATTTGTTTCCTTTTTCTTGCTTTGGGCTTAGTTTGCTGTTCTTTCCCTACGTCTTCCAAGTGGACAGTTAATTCCTCGATTTTTGCCCTTTCTTCTTCTTTGATATAGGCATTTAGGGCAATAAATTTCCCTCTTAGCACTGCCTTTGCTGCATCCCATAAGTTTTTATACGTTGTGTTTTCCTTTTCATTTGCCTCGAGATATTTACTGATTTCTCTTGTGATTTCTTCCTTGACCCAGTGGTTGTTTGAGAGTGTGTTGCTGTCCCTCTACATATTTGTGAATTTTCTGGCACTCTGCCCATTATTGATTTCCAACTTCATTCCTGTATAATCTGAGAAAGTGTTTTGTGTGATTTCAATCTTTTTAAATTTATTGAGACTTGCTTTGTGACCCAGCATATGGTCTGTCCTTGAGAATGGTCCATGAGCACTTGAGAAATAGGTGTATCCTGCTGTTGTGGGGTGTAATGTTCTATAAATGTCTGTTGAGTCTAGCTCATTTATTGTATTATTCAAATTCTCTGTTTATTTATTGATCCTCTGTATAGATGTTCTCTCCATTGATGAGAGTGTGGAATTGAAGTTCCAACTATTATGGTAGATGTGTCTATTTCTCTTTTCAGAGTTTTCAGTGTTTGCTGCATGTATTTTTGAGTGTTCTGGCTTGGTGCATAAATATTTATGAGATTATTATGTCTTCTTGCTGAAGTGTTCCTGTTATTAATACATAGTGTCCTTTGTCTCTTTTAACTGTTTGACAATTGAAGTCTAATTTGTTGGATATTAGTACATCTACTACTGTTCTTTTCTGATTGTTATTTGCATGAAATATCTTTTTCCCAACCTTTCATTTTCAACCTATCTTTATCCTTGGGTATAAGATGTGTTTCTTGTAGACAGCATATAGATGGGTTCTGTTTTTGAATCCATTCTGCCAGTCTATGTCTTTTGATTAGGGAGTTTAATCTATTAACATTTAGTATTACTGTACAGATAGTACTTTCTTCTACCATTTTGCCTTTTGGATTTTATATGTCACATCTAATTTTTCTTCTTTTTACCTTTACTGGTAGCCTTCCTTTCTACACTCTTCTCCACACCTCTCTCTCTTCTGTCTTTTCGTATCTGCCTCTAGTGCTCCCTTTAGCATTTCTTGCAGAACCGATCACTTGGTCACAAATTCTCCCAGTGATTTTTTTGTCTGAAAATGTTTTAATTTCTCCCTCATTTTTGAAGGACAATTTTGCTGGATATAGAATTCTTGGTTGGCAGTTTTTCTCTTTAGTAATTTAAATATATCATCCCACTGTCTTCTCGCCTCTATGGTTTCTGCTGAGAAATCTACGCATTGTCTTATTGGGCTTCCCTTGAATGTGATGGATTGCTTTTCTTTTGCTGCTTTCAAGATTCTCTCTTTCTCTTTGACCTCTGACATTCTGATTAGTACGTGTCTTGGAGTAGGTCTATATGGATCTATTCTGTTTGGGGTATGCTGTACTTCTTGGATCTGTAATTTTAAGTCTTTCATAAGAGTTGGGAAATTTTCAGTGATAACTTCCTCCATTAGTTTTTCTCCTCCTTTTCCCTTCTCTTCTCCTTCTGAGACATCCAGGACATGTATATTCATGTGCTTCATATTGTCATTCAATTCCCTGAGTCCCTGCTCATATTTTTCCATTTTTTCCCTATATTTTCTTTTGCTGGTAGGATTTCAGATGTTCTGTCCTCCAGTTCACTAATCCTACTTCTGCCTCTCAAAATCTAACATTGTAGGTTTCCATTGTTTTTTTTTTTCATCTCTTCTACTGTGCCTTTTATTCCCATAAGTTCTGTGATTTGATTTTTCAGACTTTTGGTTTCTTGTTTTGTTCATTCCTTGCCTACTTTATATCCTCCCTCAGTTCATTTATTTGATTTTTTATGAGGTTTTCCATCTCTGTTTGTACATTCTGAATTAATTGTTTCAACTCCTGTATCTCATTTGAATTGTTGGTTTGTCCCTTTGACTGGGCAATATCTTCAATTTTCCTAGTGTCATTTGTCATTTTTTGCTGGTGTCTAGGCATTTAATTACCTTAATTAGTTTATTCTGGAGATTGTTTTCACTTCTTTTACCTAGGGTTTCTTGCTGGATGAATTTGTTGTCTGTCTGTTCTTTGACATTCAGTTCAGCTTTTTCTGGACCACTAGCTTAGGTTTTGTTTAACAGAAGAGAATCGTTTAGTTTTTTGTTTTCTTGTTTCTTGTCCTGCCTGTTTGGTGCCTTTACCCTCCACCCTTAGGAGGGTCTACTTAGGTGTTGTAGACCCCAGCTGCATTTTCACAGACCAAACTGGCCTCCTGTCAGGAGGAAAGAGTCACCTTCATCAGTTTTCCCTGAGCGTGAGACCCAGCAGGTTGAAACCGTTTCCTGTGAAGTCTCTGGACTCTGTTTTTCTAATCTTGCCCAGTATGTGGTGCTTCTCTGCCTGCAGGTTCCACCGGCATAAGATGATGCTGTACCTTTAACTTTGGCAGACTCTCCCTGCTGGGGGTGTGGTGGAGGTAGAGAAGAGGTTGTAGGCTGGTTTTAATGGCTTCTAAATACTAAGTCCTAGGGTCTGAATTCCTTGAGGGAGGGATTCCACCTGAGTTGGGCCTCACCTCTCCCCTGAGGAAGGTACCAGCTCCAGACAATGTCTCAAAAAGCTTGTTTCTGCCTATGACTGGTGCAGTTAAAGCCTGAGAAGCCCTGCCACTGTATCCAAAGGCAGCCAAGCCTCCATAGAAACACAGTCACAAAAACCTCTGTTTCTTTCTTTCTTTTTCCTTCAGCCCTGTCCCCTTAGTGCCAGGGCAAAAATCAGCAACTTCTGCTTTGACCAGGTTCAGCTGAGCTGTGGGCCTATTTTTAGTCAGAATTTGTGAATTAATTCCACACTTGAAGCTTAGTTGCACTCAGCCCCTGCTGCTGGTGAAGTCCCTTTCCTTTCCCCTCTGAGAAGCAGCCTGTGCCGGAGGGGCGCCACCTGTGGCTTGGGTAACTCACCATTCTTGGGGGGCTCACAACTGGTCCAGCTCTTCCAGACAGGTATGCTGTGTGTTTGGTCAATGACGTGGCCCTAGGAGCTGTTCTGTACTCTTCCTGGTTATTTAGTAGCTGTTCTGGAAGACGAATTAAATCCCACACCTTGCTAAACTGTCATCTTGGCTCCTCCTCTTCACTATGGTACTGTTGATGTCTTCCTGTTAAACATAGCCCATAGCATGCAATAGTAGTTTACTCTCTATACCCTGATATTATAAAGTCTTTGTACAAGAGTTATGCCTTTGAAATAATTCATGCAAGAACTTATATAAATTTGTATTGTCAATTGGTGGGATATATGACTCAATACAACCACTTTCAATCATGGTCACCTTCAACATGGCAGTATTACTTATAGACCCACTAATGAACTACCTTCACTACTACCCATTCCCTTACATTTAAGGTCAACCTCATTAGCCTACCATTCACCCATCCCTAGCTTTTTTTTGTCTCTAAGGACCTAGAGATATTACAGAATATAGGTATTATATAGGTCCCCTATATCTGTATTATAAGCCTCTGACTTTACCTTTACCCTGGTCATAAAAATGAAATGTATACTTTTGTGTCTGGCTTATTTCATTCAGCATGATGTCCTCAAAGCTCATCCATATTTTCATGTGCTTCAGGATGTCATTTCGTCTTACTGCTGCATAATATGCCATTGTATGTATATCCCACAGTTTGTTTATCCACTCTGTTCTGTTGATTGGAACTTTGATTGTTTCCATCTTTTGTAATTGTGAATAATGCTGCTATGAACATTGGTGTGCAAATGTCTGTTTGTGTCACTGCTTTTAGTTCTTCTGGGTATAGGATTGCCGGGTCATAGTGTAACTTGGTATTTAAATTGCCTTCCATAGTGGCTGTACCATTATACATTCTTACCTGCATGCACAAGTGTCCCAATTTCTCCACATCCTCTCCAATATTTATAGTTTCCTGTTTAATAGCAACCATTCTTATGGGTGTGAGGTGTTATCTTGTTGTTGTCTTGATCTGCATTTCCCTTATAGCTAGTGAAAATGAGTATGTTTTTATGTGCTTTTTAGCCATTTACTCTTCAGAAAAAATGCCTATTCATATCTTTAACTCATTTTACAATTGGTTTGTTTGTTCTTTTGTTGTTGAATTGAATGATTTCTTTATGTATACCGGATATTAAACCTTTATCCAATATGTGATTTCCAAATATTTTCTCCCATTGAGTTGGCTGCCTCTTCAACTTTTTGATGAAGTCTTTTGAGTCACTAAAGAATTTGATTTTGAGGAGTTCCCATTTATCTATTTTTTCTTTCTTGCTTGTGCTCTGTGTGTGCTATCTGTTTCTGAATCTGTACAATCAATCCTATTGAAAATTCTCTACTCCTTCAGCATTAAATGCCCAATCTCTACCCTATTTTTATCTCCTGATAACCTGTGTTTTTTTTGTATTCATTAGAGATCTTTATTAACATGAAGACAAAATTAGAATTGTCCAACAAAATATCATAAAATGTTCAAATGATATTATAATGTTGTCATTCAATAAATGTTATTTTTTAATATTAAAAATATATAGGGGCCAAGAGTGAATGGCAATCATGATTTTGCTTCTTTCATGGATTCTGGAAGGAGAGTACATGGATGTAGGCAGGCACTAAACTGGCATTTAAAGCTCAGTTGTTTCGATAGAATTATATCCTTTGGAGTGTTTGGTGAGAATGAACACTTTCCTCTGACTAGCTAGTGGTGACAACTTAATTAGTGAGGCATCAGCTACAAATAAACTCACTGAGGCATCTACTCTGCAAACATAAGCACAAGCAAATTTGGCAGCTAGCAGTGATCTAGCAGTCTAACCTGTGTTTTTAACATTAGATCTCAAAGTTCACTCATTAATGTTAGTTCGTATTAGTGAAACCACACAATATTTTTCCTTTTTTTTCTGGTTAATTTCACTCAAGGCTCATCCATGATGCTACATGCTTCTTGACTTTATTCTGTTTTATAGCTGTGTAATATTCCAATGTATGTATACACCGTAGTTTTTTTAGGCGCTCATCTATTGATAGATATTTGGGCTGTTTCCATCTCTTGGCAATTGTGAATAATGCCACTATAAACATCAGTGTGCTAATGTCTGTTTGTGTCCTTGCCTTCAGTTCCTCTGAATATGTACCTAGTAATGGGATTGTTAGATCACATGGCAATTCTATACTTAGCTTCCCGAGGAACCACCAAACCGCCTTCCATAGCTGCACCATTCTACATTCTCACCAACAGTAAATAAGTGTGCCTCTTTCTCCACATCCTCTTGAGCACTTATAGTTTTCTGTTTTTGTTTTGATAATGGTCATTCTAGTAGGTGTGAAATAATATCTCATTGTGGTTTTTATTTGGATTTCACAAACAGCCTGTGAGCCTGAACATCTTTTCACATGTTTTTGAGCCAATTATATTTTGTTTTCTGAAAAATGTCCATCCATGTCTTTTGCCCATTTTTAAATTGGGTTGTTTGTCTTTTTGTTATTGAGTTGTAGAATCCCTTTATTGTTCTGGATGTTAAACCCTTATCTGATATATGGTTTCCAAATGTTGTCTCCCATTGTGTAGCTGCCTTTTTGCTTTCCTGACAAAGCCCGTTGATGTACAAAAGTGATTAGTTTGGGGTAGATCCCATTTATTTTTTTTCTTTGCTCATGCTTTGAGTGGAAGGTTAAGAAACCACCTCCTGTCACAAGATTTATAAGACATTTGCCTAGATTTTCTTCTAAAAGTTTTATGGTCTTAGCTCTAATGTTCAGGTCTTTGATCCATTTTGAGTTAATTTTTGTGTAATATTTGAAATACAGGTCCCCTTTCATTCTTTTAGATATGAATATCCAATTACCTAAGCCCCAATTATTAAAGAGGCTTCTCTGTCCCAGTTAAATTAACTTGACTGTCTTATCAAAGATCAATTGCCTGTATATGAGAGGGTCTATTTCTGAACACTCAATTAAATTCCATTGGTAAATATATCTATCTTGATGCCAGTACCATGCTGTTTGACCACTGTAGCTTTGTAATATGCTTTAGGTCAGGTAGTGTGAGACCTCCCACTTCATTCCTCTTTCTCAGGATATTTTTAGGCTTTCAGGGCCCACTACTTTCAAATAGATTTAGTTATTCATTTTTCTATATCTGCAGAATATGTTATTGGGGTTTCATTTGTATTGTGTTCGAATTTATAAATCAATTTGGGTAGAATTGACCTCTTGAGTATATTTAGCCTTCCAATCCATGAACACAGTATGTCCTTCCATTTATTTAGGCCTTCTTTGATTTCTTTTAGAAATGTCTTAATAGTTTTCTGTGTATAGGCATTTTGCGACCTTCATTAAATTTATTCTTAAATATTTGATTCTCTTGGTTGCTACTGTAAATGCAATTTTCATCTGGATTTCCTTCTCAGGTTGCTCATCACTAGTGTATAGAAACACCACTGATTTTGGGGTGTTGATCTTGTATCTTGCCATTTTGCTATAATTTTTTATTGACTCTAGTAGTTTTGCTGCGGATCAAACAGTAAACGTTTTACTTCTTCCTTTCCAATTGGGATATCTCTTATTTCTTTTTCTTCTCTAATTGCTCGGGCTAGAGCTTCCAGCACAATGTTGAATAACAATGGTAACAGTGCACATTCTTGTCTTGTTCCTGATATCGAAAGGAAAATTTCTCCTTCGAGGATGATGTTAGCTGTGGGTTTTTCATTTATTCCCTTTATCACGTTGAGGAAATTCCCTTCTCTTCCTATCCTTTAAAGTGTTTTCATCAAGAAAGGATGCTGAATTTTGTCAAATGCTTTTTCTGCATCAATTGAGGTAATCATGTGGTTTTTCTACTTTGATTTATTAATGTGATGTATTACATTAATTGATTTTCTTGTGTTGAACCATCCTTGCATACCTGGAATAAAGCCCACTTAGTCATAGTGTATAACTCTTTTAATGTGTTGCTGGATTTGTTTTTTGAGTATTTTCTTGATGATTTTTGCATCTATATTTACCAAAGATGTTGGTTTGCAATTTTCTTTTCTTGTAGTATCTTTGTCTGCCATTAGTTTCAGAGTGACATTGGCTTCATAGAATGATTTAGGTAGATTTCCCTCCTCTTCAATTATTTTTGAAGAGTTTGAGCAGGATTGGTACTAATTCTTTCTTGAATGCTTGGTAAAATTCACATGTGAAGCCCTCTGATTCTGAACTTTTCCTTTTGGGTGGCTTCTTGATGACTGATTCAATCTCTTTACTTGTGATTGGTTTGTTGAGGTCTTCTATTCCTTCTCAAGTCAATGTAGGTTGTTCATATTTTTCTAGGAAGTTGTCCATTTCATTACATTGTTTGGTTTGATAGCATATAGTTGTTTATACTACCCTTTCATTATCTCCTTTATTTCTGTGGGTTTAGTAGTTATGTCCCTTCTCCCATTTCTGATTTTATTTTTTGCATCCTCCCTCCCTCCCTCCCTCCCTCCCTCCCTCCCTCCCTCCCTCCCTCCCTCCCTCCCTCCCTCCCTCCCTCTCTCTCTCTCTCTCTCTCTCTCTCTCTCTCTCTCTCTCTCTCTCTCTCTCTCCCTTTTGTCAGCCTGGCTAAGATTCCATTGATTTTCTTGAAGGACCAACTTTTTTTTTTTTTTTTTTCACATGGGCAGAGACTGGGAATCAAACCCGGGTCCTTTGGCATGGCAGGCAAGCATTCTTGCCTGCTGAGCCACCATGGCCCGCCCCCACTGTGGTCTGTCCTTTTTTTTTTTTTTTAATTCTTTCTACTGTTTTCATTTTCTCATTTGAAAAATTTCTGCTCTAATCCTTGTTATCTCTATCTGTTTGCCTGGACTTAGTTTGCTGTGCTTTCTCTAGTTCTTCCAGGTAAGCAGTTAATTCCTTGATTTATACTCTTACTTCTTTTTGATATACCAGTATTACAATTTATTAGGGCAATAAATTTCCCTCTTAGCACCACCATGCTGCATCCCATATATTTTGATATGTTGCGTTTTCATTTTCATTTGCCTCCAGATATCTACTGATTTCTCTTGTAATTTCTTCCTTGACCCACTGGTTGTCTAAGAGTGTGTTGTTTAGCCTATATATATTTGTGAATTTTCTGTCCTTCTGTTATTTTTTTTTTTTTTTTTTTTTTTTTTTTTTAAAGGAAAGACAGAGAGAAGGAAGGAAGGATAGAAGGAAGGAAGAGAGGAAGAAAGGGAAACATCTTTTAAACATTTTCTTGTTTTATTGTATTTTGTTTCTCCGTTTTCGTTACATGGGCTGGGGCCGGGAATCGAACCGAGGTCCTCCGGCATAGCAGGCAAGCACTTTGCCCGCTGAGCCACCGCGGCCCGCCCCTTCTGTTATTGATTTCCAATTTCATTCCATTATGATCCAATAAAGTGTTTTATATAATTTAAGTCCTTTTTTTTGATATGTGTAGGCTTAATTTCAGTCTTTTAAAATTTAGTGAGACTTGCTTTGTGACCCAACATGTAGTCTATCCTAGAGAAGGATACATGAGAACTTGAAAAATATATGTTTCCTGCTGTTGTGGGAATGTAAATATTCTGTAATGTCTACATCAGGTTCACTTATATTATTCAAAATCTGTTTCCTTATTGATCTTCTGTCTATATTTTCTATACCTTGATAAGCGTGATGTATTGAAGTCTCCAACTATTATTGTAGAGGTATCTTCTTCTCCCTACAGGGGTGTTAGTGTGTGCCTCATATTTTGGGGGGCACTCTGGATCAGTGCATAAATATGTATGATTGTCATGCCTTCCTGATGAATTGTTCCTTTTATTAACACATAGCATCCTTCTTTGTCTCTTTTGTTTTAAGTTTGAAGACTTATTTGTTAAATATTTGTATAGCTACTCCCACTCTTCTCTGATTGTTGTTTGCATGGAATCTTTTTACAACATTTCACTTTCAGTTTTTTTTTTTTTTGTCCTTGAGTCCGAAGTGAGTCTCTTTTAGGCAGCATATAGATAGGTCCTGTTTTTAATCCATTCTGTCAGTCCATGTCTTTTGATTGGGGAATTTAATCCATCGACAATTAATGTTATAGCTATAAAGGCAGTAATTTTTCCCACCACTTTGTCTTTTGGATTTTATATATCAAAATTTCATTTTTCTTTTTCTTTTTTACCCTTATGTATAGTCTTCATTTCTACACTCTTCTCTAGACCTCTCTCTCCTCTCTTCCTATCTGCTTGTAGTGTTCCTTTAAAATTTCTTGTACACCCAGTCTCTTAGTCATAAACTCTCTCAGTATCTGTCTGAGAATATTTGAACAGTTTAAATATTCTAAATTTTCTTAAACATTTTTATTGAGATATCTTCATGCACATACAATCCATCCAAAGTATACCATCAATGGCTCAGAATATCATCACATAATTGTGTATTCATCACCATGATCATTTGTATCACCACAGAAAAAGAAAAAGAAAAAAACCACACATTCCTTACCATTTACCTCTCCCTCTCATTGACCACTAGCATCTCAATCTATCCAATTCCAACCCCCCATTATTTATTTATTTTCTGTCCTCATTTTTCACTCATCTGTCCATGCCCTGGATAAAGGGAGCATCAGACATAAGGTTTTCACAATCACACTCACATTGTAAAAGCCATATAGTTACACAATCATCTTCAAGAATCAAGGCTGCTGGTATAGAGTTCAATAGCATCAGGTACTTCCCTCTAGCCACTCTAAAAAAATGCAAACTAGAAAGGGTGTTCTAGTTTGCTAACTGCCAGAATGCAACACACCAGAGATGGATTGGCTTTTAATAAAAAGGGATTTATTTCATTAGTTATTCAGAGGAAAGGCAGCTAACTTTCATCTGAGGTTCTTATGTGGGAAGGCACAGGACAATCTCTGCTGGCCTTCTCTTCAGGCCTCTGGGTTCCAACAACTTTTCCCCAGGGTGATTTCTTTCTGCATCTCCAAAGGCCTGGGCTGAGGTGTGAGTGCTGAGATGAAGTATGCTGAGCTGCTTGGGCTGTGCTATGTAGCGTTCTCTTATTTAAGCACCAGCCAATTAAGTCAAACATCATTCATTGCGGCAGGCACACCTCCTAGCCGACTGCAGATGTAATCAGCAACAGATGAGGTTCACATACCATTGGCTCATGTCCACAGCAACGGAACTAGGTGCCTTCACCTGGCCAAGTTGACAATTGAATCTAACTACCACAAAGGGATAGCCATATAATGAACAAGAATAGCCTCTAGGATAACCTTTTTACTGTGTTTGAAATCTCTCAGCCACTGAAACTATTTTGCTTAATTTCTCTCTTCCCCCTTTTGGTCAAGAAGGCTTTCTCAATCCCATGATACTGGATCCTGGTTCATCCCCAGGAGCCAGTCCCACATTGTCAGGGAGATTTACATCTCTGGGAGTCATGGCCCATGTAGGGGGGAGGGCAGTGAGTTCACCTGCTGAGTTGGCTTAGAGAGAGAGAGGCCACATCTGAAAAACAATAGAGGTTCTCAAGGGGCGACTCAGGTATAATTATAAGCAATCTTAGTCTCTCTTTTGCAGGAATAAGTTTCATAGGAGTGAGTCCCAAGATTGAGGGTTCAGCCTATCGAATTGGTTGTCCCCAATTGTTGCAAGAATATCAGAAATTCCTCAGATGGGGAGTTGAATATTTCCTCCTTTTCCCCCCCAGCCCCCCAAGGGGACTTTGCAAATAGTTTTTTTCTTATTCTCTGCCTGCACTGGTTTGAAATGATGTATGGACCATAGAAAAACCATGTTTTAATCCTAATTCCATTTTGTAAAGGCAGCTGTTTCTTCTAATCCCTATTCAGTATTGAATGTTTGAAATTGTAATTAGATCATTTCCCTGGAGATGTGATTTAATCAAGCGTGGTTGTTAAACTGGATTAGCTAGAGGAATGTCTCTACCCATTTGGGTGGGTCTTGATAAGTTTCTGAAGTCCTATAAAAGAGGAAACATTTTGGAGAAAGAAAGAGATTGAGAGAGAGCAGAGGAGAACGACATAGCCATAAGGAGTCTACCAGCCAGTGACCTTTGGAGATGAAGAAGGAAAATGCCTCCTGGGGAGCTTCATGAAAACAGGAAGCCAGGAGAAGAAGCTAACAGATGATGCTATGTTTGCCACGTGCCCTTCCAGATGAGAGAGGAACTCTGACCGTGTTCACCATGTACTCTTCCAGCCAAAAGAGAAACTCTATGTTTGCCATGTGCCTTCTCACTAGAGAGAAACCCTGAACATCATCAGCCTTCTGAACCAAGGTATCTGTTCCTGGATGCCTTAGATTGGACATGTCTATAGACTTGTTTTAATTGGGATATTTTCTCAATCTTATAACTGTAAACTAGCAAATTATTAAATTCCTCATTTTAAAAGCCATTCCATTTCTGGTATATTGATTCCGGCAGCTAGCAAACCAGAACACTGCCCAAATTACTCTGGATGTATTGAGCCACCACATTAACCTGTGCAAACCAACAAGATCTCACGCCCCATTAAAGATTCCATGCAATTACGGTGTCCAAGTAAACTGACCATACAAGTTAAATAAGATATTGTGCTACCAAAAATATAAATTTTGCACTAAATAAACAGCTCTTCCTTTATCCCCACATAGAAGTTGAAGTTTTAAAATATAGACCATATCATCTTTTATCCTGTATTCTTATTTACATTGGTCCTATCCAGATCAGCTTCATTCATATCTTTAGTCAAAGTCTGATCACTTTTTCAGCTTTTTAAACAGTTGTTGTATAGGGTAATATGACTTTCATAGCTTCGGAGCTCTAACTCTGAGTCTCAGTGTTACACAAATACCTGATATTCTAGGGAATGACCAAGTTATACACAAATAGCTCAGTATCTCAGAATTTATAAATAACAGTTATAACTCTGGAATAGATGTGACTGATGTAAGAGTTTACAATCTAGAGCCTTTACAATTGGCCCCAATCTGATAAGATATGCCCTTAACTTAAATTCTCCAAGTTTGTATATCATAGTTAGTACATATCAGTAAGGTATGATAATATTTGTCATTTTGTTTCTGACATTTCATTCAAATACTGTCCTCAAGATTCATTAACCTGATTGCATGCCTCACAACTTCAATCCTTCTTGCAGCCACTCAGTTGTCCATTGTATGTATACACTATAGTTCTCTCTTCCCTTCCTCAGTCAAAGTACTCTTAGACCACCTCTGTCCATTGCCTCCCTCATTTTTAAAGGACAGTTTTTCTGGGTATAGAATTCTTGGTTTGCAGCTTTTCTCTTTCAGAATTTTAAATATATCATACCACTGCCTTCTCACCTCCATGGTTTCTGCTGAGAAATATGCACAGAGTTTTATCAAGCTTTCCATGTATGTGATGGATCACTTTTCTCTCACTGCTTTCAGAATTCTCTCTCTGTCTTTGACATTTGACAATCTGATTAGTAAGTGGTTTGGAGTAGGTCTATGTAGATGCATTCTGTTTGGGGTATGATGCACTCCTTGGATCTATAGTTTTGTGTGTTTTACAAGAGATGGGAAATTTTCAATGTTTATTTTCTCTTTATTCTTTCTGCCCCTTTCCCTTTCTCTTCTTCTGGGACACCTATAACATGTATATTCATGCACTTCATATTGTCATTCAATTCCCTGAGACCCTGCTCATATTTTTTCCATTCTTTCCCTATCTGTTCTTTTGTGTGTAGGATTTCAGATCCTGTCCTCTAGTTCACTAATCCTTTCTTCTGCCTCTTCGAATCTGTTGATGTGAGTCTCCATTATGTTCTTCATCCCTTCTATTGTGCCTTTCATCCTCATAAGTTCTCTGATTCGTTCTTTCATGTTTCAACTTCTTTGTATGGTCACCCAATGTTCTTTTTATACCCTTCATCTTTTTGTCCATATCTTCCCTCAACCTGATTTTTTACTTGATTTAGCATATTTGAATGAATATTAATTAGTTGTTTCCACTCCTGTATCTAACTTGGAGTGTTAGTTTGTTCATTTCACTGGGCTATGTCTTTGTTTTTCTTAGTATGACTCGTAATTCTTTGTTGGTGTCTCAGCATATAATTTCCTTCATTAGTTTATTCTGGGGTCATTTTCGCTCTTCTGCCTAGGGTTTTCTTGTTAGTTATCTTTGTTCTTTATCTTTTGGTGTGTGCGTGTATGTTCAGGTCAAGTTATTCTTGACTTCTACAGTAGCTTCTATTTAACTGTTCAAAATTTTTTAATTCTTGTTTTTCCCTTGCCTATATGAGCTTTTTTTTTAGAGGGTGGTCTCCCCGGATATCCTCAACCCAAGTTAGATTTTCCCAGACAAGACAGGCCCAGGTCTCAGGAGGAGGGTGTAATTAGTATTAAGTTTTCCTGGGGATGAGACACAGCAGGTTGTTAGAGAATCCTGTGACGCCTCTAGACTCTGCTTTTCCTATTCTTCTCAGTAGGTGGTGTTTGACAGCATGCAGCTCTCCACACTGTAAAATGGTGCAGTGCTTTAGTTCTAGGCTGATCCTGTAACTGCCAGGGGAGTGGTTGAGGCAGAGGATGAGGTAGAAGGTGGGCTTAGGGCTTATCCCCTGGGGTCTGAATTGTCTAATTGAGAGGTTGCCACTTGATCTGGGCCTCACCCCCCACCTTTTTCTGGGGAAGATCAGAATTGTATTAGTTTTCTAGCTGTTGGAATGCAATATATTTTAGAACAGCTTTTACAAAAGGGGAATTTAATAAGTTGCAAATTTACAGTTCTAAGTCCATAAAAATGTCCAAATTAAGGCAAGGCTATAAAAATGTCCAATCTAAGACATCCTGGGAAAGATACCTTGGCTAAAAATGTCGATGATGTTCAGGGTTTCTTTCTCAGCTGGAAAGGCACATGGTGATACCTGCTAGTTTTCTCTTCAGGCTTCTTCTTCAACAGCTTCCCCAGGGCTCTGTTGGTTCTGGTGGCTCTCTAGCTTTTCCCAAAATGTTTCCCTCTTAAAGGGCTCCAGTAGCAACCCCACCTTGAGTGGGTGGAGACACACATCTCCATAGAAACTATCTAATCAAAAGTTACCACCCACAACTGGGTGGGTTGTATCTCCATGGAAACAATAAAAAAAGATTCCACCCAGCAATACTGAATGAGGATTAAAGGACATGGCTTTTCTGGGGTACACAATAGCTTTAAACCAGCAGAGGAAATGTTTTCCTCACTTGACTTCTTTCTTTGTCTCTCAGACCTACATTAACTCTGTCCTTGCCTAGGTCAGGGGTGACAATGGAAAATGCGTAAGGCTTTCTCTAATGGGCTTCTTAGAATAGTTTTTAAAAATTGTTTAAAAAAATCCCTTTTCTTTGAAATGATCATGATGACGAATATACAACTATGTGATGATATTGTGAATTACTGATTATATATGTAAAATGGAATGATCATATGGTAAGAATGTTTGTGTTTGTATGTTGATATTTTAATAAATAAAATAAATTTTTTAAAAAATCCCTTTTCTGAGCCAGTCTCCAGTACCCAATTTTCACTTGTCAAGAGCTGTAGTGGGTAATTGGCTCTATGTCCCTTGGGGCTTACCCCTTTTCTAGTACTCTGAGTTGGGTGACTCCAAAAGTCTTTTTTTTTTTTTTTCCATCCTCCCTGCCTCAGGTCTGCAGGGAGAAACCTCAAGATTCCTCTCCTACTTGGTCTGAGCCTATCTGTGATTGAGACTTGTTTCCAGCAGTTCAAGCTTGTTAATTAAAACTGCAATTGTTTAATTCCCTTGCTCCAGCAAAACTGCTTCTTTTTCCCACAGGGAACTGCTTCCAACTGAGCCTGCTGTGTCAGTAGGGAAGGGGTGCCAGCCTCCAGATTTGGGGGGCTTTATTCACAGTTCTGTGGTGTGATTTCGGCCCTTCCACCCATTCCACACTGGTGTATGTTGTATCCAGTCACGGATATTCCCCAAACCTGCTAATCCTTTACTATTTTATTAGCTCTTTGATGCTTTAAAGAACATTTTTGAAATGCTTTAGACAGCATTTCTAGTTCTGGTGAGCCACAAAATTGGACCAATTGTAAAGACCGGTCCAATTTTGTGGCTCACCAGAACTAGAAGTAAAACTCTCACATATTCTCTAATTCTCACAATAGTAAGAAGGAGTTATTATTTCTTTTTTATTTCCAGATGAGAAAGCAGATGAGGCACATAAAAGTAACTTGCCCAAAAGCACGTAATGAACACTACAGCCTGTGATAGGGGACAGTCCTAAAAGGCCTGCCACTTTTCCTTGAGACCTACAAATACATCCTGTGCTCAGGTCTGCTGTGTCACCCTGGCAGGATAAAACACTTTTAGATGAGGGGGCTGCTGGTACATTCTTCCCCCTATTGTCCCATGCATATGTAAACCTTCGCTGGAGACTGTCTCTGGTGGGCATGTTTTATGACATCTAGCTTACACCCTGGTGCTATATCTGTCCCTGGCAGGGAGGGTGTGGGATTCCTTCATCACAGCACACAAGTACAAGAGAGGGGTGCAATGCCTAAAACATTTCCCTGCTTTGGCCACGATTGAAACTAGCTGCCAATGGAGAACAATGTTCACTAGAGGAGCAGACCTTGCTGTGTCTCTTCTCTATGTGAATAAAATGTCTTTCCATCAGAGCATGTGTGAGTTGTGTTTTTGCTGGCAACCTTGTCACCTGTGTCAGAGGGGGTTGACATCTCTTTAGATGTCTCTCCTTTGCAGTGACAGAGCCAGACTTTAAACCCACACCTATTTTATTCAAAGTCTTTTCCCTAACCACCAAACTATATGACTAACTTAGATTGAAAATTATCTATGATTTTTTGAAAAGTAATTTAACCTTTTAATTCCTTTTTTTAAAATTTTTTAAAAAGTATAACAAGAAAGAAACATAAACATTCTTAACATATGACCATTCCATTCTACATATATAATCAGTAATTCACAATATCATCACATAGTTGCATATTCATCATCATGATCATTTCTTAGAACATTTGCATCAATTCAGAAAAAGAAATAAAAAGACAACAGAAAAAAGAAATAAATGAAAACAGAAAAAAAAATTTATACATACCATACCCCTTACCTCTCCCTTTCATTGATTACTAGCATTTCAAACTAAATTTATGTTAACATTTGTTCCCCCTATTATTTATTTTTATTCCATATGTTCTACTCATCTGTTGAAAGGTAGATAAAAGGAGCATCAGACACAAGGTTTTCACAATCACACAGTCACATTGTGAAAGCTATATCATTATACACTCATCATCAAGAAACACGGCTACTGGAACACAGCTCTACATTTTCAGGCAGTTCCCTCCAGCCTCTCCATTACATCTTGTAATTTCTTTTTTTAAGTATTAGTAACAAGGAAACTAGATGCTAAAAAGGGGAGGGGTGTTTACATATTATGATCCAGTTTTATTTATTTATTTTTTGGCATAAAATAACTTTTATTTACATAATTTATAGAACATCACTCCTTTCTTTGGAACAAGAAAATTTAAAAAGGACAGATATTGTTCTTTTTGTTCAAGTTAGCTAATATACATGGTCACTTCTATTTCAAAGAACATGATGGCAAGCAGTGGATATTAACATTTATCTCTGTTCCTTATGCATTTATCAATAATTAGGCTTTTAAATTATCATGTTAATCACTTGCTAAGACACAAGTGCTCAGTAGGAAAAGTCAAAAAAAGATAAAGACCTTTATTCATATTCCCTTTGAGATTTATAAAATAAAAATTCTTTGCAACACCTTCTTTATATGAATCAGACTTAACATAGTTGTTAAGTTTTTCCACCTTATAAGGTAAATAAACTGATTGATTAAATTTCTCTTTTTTCCAAGACTAGTCTTAAGGATGTAGCATTAGGATAATTTATCAGGCTGACTTGGTTCTCTAGCACAATGAATTCCCAAATATAAAATCATTCTGTATATATAAGAAATTATATCTTCCACAAAATTAGTTTTTTACAGATGTACAAGAGACAGATATTAACAAAATAAAAAAATAAAAATTACCCAATTGATAAAGTAATAGTTTAATTGAGGCACTCTAACACTCAAAATAACACTAATTAAGAATGTTTTTTCAGAATCTGAATTACTACTATGATTTTTTTGCGACATTTTAATCACATGAATTTTCTGGTAGCTTCAGTTGCTCAAGATACCATGTGTTTATCTAATTCTGGAGGAGATGATTCTGAAAAGCTTCCTGCTAATTTTTTTTTCACATGGACAGGTACCGGGAGTTGAACCCAGATCTCCTGCATGGCAGACAAGAACTCTGCCTGCTGAGCCACCGTGGTCCACCCTAATTTTGATCTTATATCTAGAGAGAGATTTCATTGCAGGCCTGAAGAAAAGGACTGTGTTCCAACTACCAAAAAAAAAAAAAACAACAAAAAAAAACACTCACTTCAAGAGGTAACTGTCCAGTTTTATTTTTAACATGAGGATGGCTATTACAAAAATGTTCTGGAGTCAAAATATGCAGTTAAAGTAAATGGATGAAATGGTAAAAAAAAAAAAAAAGCGGGGTGTCTAGGATAAAAGAGAAAAGAACACAAATACAAAAATTATATTACCTTTTTTTTTTTGCATGGCAAGCACCAAGAATTGAACCCAGGTCCCTGGCATGGAAGGTGAGAACTCTACCACTGAGCCATTATGGCACCACCTTATATTACATTTTTTTGGTGGGGGGAGGCGTTGCATGGTCTGAGAATCGAACCTGGGTCTCCTGCATAGAAGATAGGCATTCTAACCACTGAACTACCCGTACATCCACCTTTTTGTAGGATTTTACTGAACTGCCCATATCCCCTTTCCAGATAGTGCACCCCTCCACCAAGTGAGTTTGGTCTGCAAAGAGCTCACAGCAGGGTATTTGTACTGAAACTTGCCCTTGACCAACAGGAGCTGCCACATCTGGCAATGCCTGGAAGCTTAAGCCTCTGTAACCTCCTCTTCAATGGCCCTAAGCCAATATGAGGGTATCCCAACCCAATCCTCCTGCCTCCAGTTCAGAGAAATCTATGATAACATTCATGCTCCCAAGCTCCCCAGGGGATCAGGCTGATGATAAACTGTGGCTACACCCACTTCTGTGTCTACTACTCTTCTCCTTTCTTGTGTCCCTCACTCCCATATAAGTTTCACCAGTGCAGCACTCTCTCAATAAATCCCTTTTGCAGGTAGCCATTTTGTAGGCCCTGCTTCTAGTGAACCCAACTAAAGACACTTATCCTTTTGTTTCCTCCTTCTGTGCCATTTTCCTTAGGCAGATATTCTCAATGAGCAGAATAATGCTGTGATTTTCCCGGTCATGTTAAATGGGCAGAGAAGCATCTTGTTCTGAGGAGTTCTCATTAACAGCAGGACTTCAAGCGATTTTTCAGGAGTGTACTATTTTCTTCATTAAGATACCCATTTTGAGCACGTTTGTTTCTTTGTCTAGAACATTTCTTCAAGTTGCATACTTCATTTTGAGAGAACTGAGAATTCAAGTCTACATCTTTTTACTCATGTCATTCTGCTGTCCTGGGATCCGAAAGATATAGAGATGCTGTTTGTCAGGGGCTGTACTTATGTTTAAAGGTGCTAAGATAAAATGCTCATTGATATTCATATTCTCTACACAAAAAGTGCTACACATTTTATATCTTTTTAGTGATGGGGTTCTAATTGCAAGCACACAATTTCTATTTCTATTTTTTGCAGAAAGAATTCACACCCATGAATTGGAACTGCTAGATTGCTAATGATCTCCCTAGGGTTTTTATACTAAATGATATTCCTATCATGAATGAAAAAGATAATGTAGTTGCTAAAAATGTCTAATTTCCTGAAAGAGTACAATATAAAGGAAAACATTGTCTCAACCTGTTAATGATCTCTGAATCTAATTGCATTATCAACAGTCTAGTAGAAAACATTTGCTTCTATCTTTGTAAAGGCAAAACAATTCTTCTTAAAATGATGTTAAAATTGTAAGCTTTATGAATACATTGAATCATAGAAACAGGAGAGGAAGACAGGGATAGAAGTCACATTCAGATCTGTTTATTTATTTAGCATCACAAATTATAGTGCTACATTAGATAATATAAGTTATCCCATACCAGAAATTGGCTCAAGAAAGGCTTAAATAATTCACAGTATAATGAAATGTGAATCAAGAAACCCAATACCCTTAGCAAATAACCTAGGAGTCTCTCCGCTTGCGCTTCTCTCATTTCACTTCAGTGCTACCTTCTACTTTACACACAACCCTAGCTTTTTACCTGGCTCTGAAGTTCATTCTCTTCAATGGCTTTCATTCTACTCTCCTAAGAAAATGTTACCCCTTTCTCTACTCAACTTATTTTAAATCTTTTTTTTTTTCTATATTGGGTTTTTCCTCTCAGATTATAAATATTTTTCCATCTACTTTCACATCTTGTTAAAACTGTTAAAATCAAAACCAAAATTATTTTCATTAATCCAACATTGAGTGCACAACATTTACATTAAAAATAGCTTTGTTAATTGTCTGATTTTTTTTACTTAAAAATATTGTAAAATGTATCATGCATACAGAATAATATATAATATTACATGGACAGTTTAAAGAATCCACATGTACCCACCAGTCAGATTAAGAAATAGAATATTTGGGTAACTTAGAAGTCCTCTGTGTGTTCCTCTCCAATTGCATGCCTCTTTCTCCCACCAATGATAAGTACCATGCTGACTTTTTTTTTTAAATGGGCAGAAAGTTATTAAGTTTATTAAGAATACATGTAAATAGGAGCATGGAGATACTTTTGCAAGAAAAGAGACCATGCTGCCATTTATGATCAGTCCCTTGTTTTAATGTACAGATTTACCAGCCACATGCCCCTAAATTAATTTTGCCTTAGTTAAACAAAAAACAGAGTAGCAAGCACAAATTTTCCTGTGTAAGGAAAAAGTGACACTGCCATTGTCAGAAAAAGGTTTCCAGGAGAAAATCATTGAACATAATCCGAGGGTCATGATCTGGCTTCAAATTCCACCAGAGTTCCCAAGAATCTCTTTTAGAGAAGTCAGTGGGCAAGGTCTTGAAGTTCTAGCAGATACAGAGCCACTCCAGTTAGGGCATCTGGACCAGTTACTGGACATTTTGCAGAAATGTGGTTGAAGAGAATGGACTGCTGTCTTTTCTGCTTCTTAAAAAACTATAGGGCAGACAACAGTGGCTCTGTGGCCAAGTTCTTGCCTGCCATGCTGGAGACCTGGGTTCATTTCCCAGTGCCTGCCCATGTCAAAAACAAAACAGAAAAACAAAAACAAAGAACCATGGCTCCCTGCAGCTCTCAGGAGTAGGTTAAAACAGAAAACTCTGGAGCATGGAAGGAGAATAAAGAATCTCATAAGCTAAGTACAGGAAAGAATCCTGAGCAAGGCTCATGGGAGAATTCTGTCCTCAGCTAAAAGAGGGTAAATTGCAACAGGGATCTTAACTACTCAAGCAAACTCAAAACATATTGATGGTTGTCATTTCTAAGATCCCTGATTGACAACCATCAATATGTTTTGAGTTTGCTTGAGTAGCCCTGCTCCAATCTGGACTCGTTGCCTTCTATATCTAGTCTGCAGCTGTCACTCCGTGTTCTACCTTCAGCATCCTTCTGGGGATTCCCTTCATCTCTCTCCTGGTTTTATTTCCCATCTTTGTATCCTGCTTTTTGTCTTTATTTGTTCTTCAGTGAGCAGTTTCTCCAGTGGCTTTTTTCTCAGATAGGGAATTAAATTTTTTAAGATGTTGGACACGTGAACATTTTTGTCTTTGTTCCTATACTTGATTGTCAGGATCATTATCGATTTTTATTCTGGAAATCATTTTTTTTTCAGAATTTTAAAGGCACTTCATTATGTTCAGCTTCTAGTGCTGTTGTTAAGTCCAAAGCTATTCTAATTATTGATGCTTATTTGCTATTTTTTCTTCCTTTGTATCTGGAGGTTTATAACATCTTCAATGTGATCTCAATGTTCTGAAATTATGATAAACAAGGTTAACTTATCTATTTTCATCCACTCTACTAGGCATTTAATGATCCCTTTGAATGTGGAATTAATTTCCTTTACTTCTGGGAAATTTTCTTAAATTAATTCATAAGTAATTTTCCTCCTTCCAGTTTCTCTCTTCTTTCTGAAATTCCTATTACTTGGACATCAGGTCTCCTGGATTGGTTCCCTAATGCTTTTATCTTTTCTCTTTTATTTTCTCTCTTGACTTTTTACTTTGCATTCTGGAATATTCCTTTTTCATAGCATTTTGTTTTTTGTTTTATAAATGCAATATTAGCTTATCATCTCAGAATACTAATATTTTTAAAAAGTTTTTTCTTTTATATTTTTGTTTCTTCCAAGTTGCTTCTGTTTACTTGTTTTGTTCTCTCATAAGTTTTTTTCAACTATTTATTAATCCTTGGCTGACGGTTTATGATTAAGAGTGGGTGTACTAAAAAGCTGATTGGTGGGTTGGTCAGTTTCAGGTTACACTATATAATGATAAGGGTAGCTTTTTGTTGGACTTGGTCAGATTTCTAATTTTCTGTCTGAAAGGTTAAGTTCTGTCTGCCAGTATTCTGGGAAGAGGGATGGGAATTGCTGCATTCAATTGTGCCTGATGTCCCCTAATACAGACCTGTGCTTTACCTTTACAGAGAACAAATCTCCACAGTCTTTTCTGAGGAGTGGGGGGCAGTTGCCTGGCAGCCTGGAGTTGAAGAGATAATCCGGGCATCTAGCTGGCTCTCAGCTTTGATCCTACTCTTCCTTCTCTTAGCTATTGATTCTGCTGCCCCCACCCTTCATTCATTACCACTTTCAGAGGCATATGGTGCTGTCAGTTCCCGTGTCTTTTGAGGATTCTGTGGTATAAATCAGATTGGTTCTCAGCACTCCCCATTGTCAGTTTGCGATTTGACTTCCTCAATTTTATAAATCAGTTACCACTTGTTTGACTGCTTCCCAATTAACAAACTCTGTGCTCTTGCCTCCTTTCCTGTTCTTCTCTCTATTGGCCACTTCCTTTATTGTAGTTTTGGGAGGTTTCAGGAAGGAACAAGATTAGATTCATGAACAAATATCTTACCTATGTATGAGATAGCAGGAGAAGAAAAAAAAATTGAGTTGTATTTTCTAAGAATGTGCTAAAACCAGTTATACTTAATATAAAAAAATATATTTCAAAGAGTGAAGTTTGTGAACTTAATAATGAAATTTAAGTTAGAGAAACTTCAGAATAATCTCACTTATTGAAGGAGCATAAAGTGTCATGCCATCCATAGCCTGGCTTCCAGGTCTCCATGCACGGAAATAAAGAGGGTACCCTGGGACTCTATGTGCTCCTGACAGAATTCACCTCTGGTTCCTTAACACTCTCTACGACCACTGTCTGCCTCAAGGCCACTAGGACTAATCCTGCTCTATAGTTCTATTTATATCAGACAATGTAGGAAACTCTGGACTTGCAGGTTATCCAAATCGCCCCTTCCCCTATTCTCATCAGCCCTTTCCAACCCCTTATCCAATTCAATCTACTCCCTCAGTAACTCACAAATTTCTTCTTGGAATGCCGTGAAATTCAAGATCAGCCATTAGCAAAATCTCCTATATTCTAAATTCACTGTATTTTCTCTGAAAATTCTTTAAATTTTCTCTTTGTTTTGCCTAACTAAAACCTTTAAAAAAAACCTGAAAAAAAGCCTGCAGGCTTTCCCTGCAGTCCGGTCAAGTGTTGGCTCTTTTCTCTCCCATAGTGTCATATCTCTTGTGGTGGTTATCCTCACAGAAGTTTCCCAGTGACCCTCTCCTTCTGGTGGTCATGCCCTGAGTAACCTCCCACAAGGCATCACGGCTGATCCTTTGTTCCCAATAGAATATGGTAGAAGTGACACTGTTTAGCTTCCAAGACTAGGTCATAAAAGGTAGTTCACCTTGGTCTCTTGGATCACATGCTCTGGGGAAAGTCAGGCCACACCATGGGGACTCAAGCAGCCCTGTGGAGAGGCACAGGTGGAGGGGAACGGAGGACCCAAAGCAGCAGCCGGCATCAGGTTGCTAGCCATGAGGGAGAGTCACCTTGAAAGCATAACCTCCACTCAGGATATACCTTCCACCAGGCCTTCTGAAGACTGGAGTCCTACTTGACTTGTAAGAGCAAACTAATGAGAGACTGTGAGCCAGAACTGCCCAGCTGAGCCACTCCAAGTTCCTCAACTACAGAAACCATGACAGACAATGAGTGATTATTGTTGCTTAAGCCACTAAGGTTAGGGTGATTTGTCACACAGTTATAATAACTGGAACACCAATGGGTCCAAACAGTAAGTGATTGTCTTCCTTCCTCTGGTCTGTGATTCCCAGACCCTTATCCTTTATTTCTTCCTAAAACTTTATCTTTGAATTTCCACCACAAACCTATTCTACCTATTACCTCTCCTTGTGGCAGTTATCTACCAACTAACAGTTGTACTCCTTATTTATTAAAGTTACCAAAGCTTTTGCTCCTGGCTCAAGTTCATTTTTCCTCTGTACTACTCTTTTTTACTTGGTGATTTCACTTTCCACTAAAATCAGACTTTCATTCTCTGGCTTCTTAGTTCCTTGACCTCCTCTCCCCCAAATGCTTATCTACTACACTAGTCATCCACTCACTGTCATGCTCATATTGGAGAACTTATCATCTTCAAAGAATTTATTACTATAACTTGTCCATAATTTCAATTTCAAGCACCACTCCTATCTTTCCACCCATTACCTCCATTATCAGCAATTCTTCAACCCCACCTACATTTATAAACCTTCAGTCCTAACACTTTTTCATTGTCCTTCACACCCTTATAACCTAATTTGCTTCTTACCCAGCTTGAATTCCAGGAACAAATCATCAATGCTACACTCTTGCATATACACTCATCTCCCTTGCTTCTCCTTTGCTTTAGTGTATTTACCTGGTAAAAATCAACTCTAATTACATTCAACATTGTACAGCCTGTGCTTGCACTTGTGCAAATGCACAAAACACACGTCTGAGCAGGCTGGTTTTACTTTTTTTATTTTTATTTTTTTGAGTGTTTACAATAGCTTTAAGTTTTTTAAATAAGGAAAGTTCCAAGAAAAGTATGAAGGTCACCCATATGCTTTACTCAGATTCCCCAACTATTAACCTTTCCTCATTTGCTTTGCTTTTTTATTCTGTGTATACATTTTGTTTTTCTGAATGATTTGTGAGTTATTCCTAAATACACCGGTGTGCATTTCCTGTAACAAGGTCTTTATCATATCTAACCATGGTATAATTGTTAAAACATGAAATTAACATTGAATCAATAATATAATCTACAGACCTTATTCATATTTTTTTTCAGGAGTTCAATAGTGTTCTTTGCAGAAAAAAAATTCTGGTTCAAGATCCAATCCAAGACAACAATTTACATTTAGTTGCCTGATATCTTTAGTCTCCTTTATTATGGAAGCCTTTTTTTTTCTTTTGCCTTTATGACCTTGTGATTTTTGAAAAATTCAAGTCAATTTTGGTAAAATGTACCTCCATTTGAATTTGATGTTTCCTCATAATTAGATTCAGGTTACACATTTTTGCTACAATATGTAGGGTGTTTTTTTTTTAACACCAGGAGTCGAACCCAGGTCTCCAGGATGGCAGGCGAGAACTATGCCTGCTGAGCCACCATGGCCTAACCTCCGATATGTAGTTTTGAACCTTGCTTTAGTTTATGTAACAGTATATCTTGTAGGTATTTCCATATTGCTATTGAAGAGCTTCCTTATTCTTTTGTTGGCCATTATTTTGACAAACATTTTTTCTGCCCTGTTGTTTCTCTCCTCCCCACTGGATCTTCCATTATACATATCTTGGTATTCTTGATGATATCCCACAGGTTTTGTAGGTCCTGTTTATTTTCTCTTCATTCTATTTTATTACTGATACTTATACTAGATAATCTCAATGGACCTATTTTCATGTTTGCTGGGTTTTTTTCTGTCTGCTCAAATCTCCTTCTGAAACCCTTCACATGATTTTTTGGTTGTATTGTACTTTTCAATTTTAGAATTCCTATTTGGCTCCTTTTCATAATTTCTGGCTCTTTATTGATAGTCTCTATTTGTTGAGACAGTTTTCTCAGGGCTTCTTTTAATTCTTTGTCTGGTTTCTTTGAGCTCCTTCAGCATATTTTTTTAAAAAAACGTTGATATAAGATCTTTGTCTGGTAAGTTCAATGTCCAGGCTTCCTAAGAGATAAGAATTTTTTCTCTGTATATTGGCTATAATATCTTGTTTCATTGCATACGTGATTTTTTGTTAAAAATTGGACATTTTGAATACCTTAATGTGTCAACTCTAGAAACTAGAATCTTCCATTACACCAGGATTTGTTGTCACTGCTTGAAGTTATTTTTTGCTTGGTGATTTTTCTAAGCTGATCTTGTAAAGTCTATGTATTTTTGAATTTTCAATTAGAAAAGTTCACAGAAAAATCATATAACAAATTCCCATATACCTCCCTCCCCCATTGCTGACACTTTGCCTTAGTGTGGTATTTTGTTACAATTGATGAAAGAATATTAAGATATTACTATTAACTATATCTATAGCTACATTAAGTGTATTTTCCCCATATACCCCACTATTATTAACACCTTGTATTAGTGTTGAACATTTGTTATAATTTATGAAAGAACATTCATATACTTGTACTATTAGCTGTAGTCCATCATCCACAATAGGGGTCACTGTGTTATACAGGCCTATGTTTTATCTTTTAATTTTTATTCCTTGTAACATATACATCACCTAAAATTTCTCCTTTTAACCACATTCACCTATATAATTCACTACTGTTAATTGCACGCACAATAATGTGCTACCATCACCATCATCAATTCCCAAAACCTCGCAATCAGTCTAAATAGAAAGCCTGTACAAATGAAGCATTAACTCCCCATTCTCTACCTCCAATCTCTCCCCCTCATAACCTGTATTCTAGATTTAACCCTATGGGTTTGCTTATATAATTAGCTCATATCAGCGAAATCATACAGTATTTGTCTTTTTGTGTCTGACTTATTTCACTCAGCATGAAGTCCTCAAGGCTCATCTATGTTGTCACATGCGTAGGGACTTCATTCCTTCTTATAGTTAGATAATCTTTCATTGTATGTATATATCATACAATGGATAATTTTTTATCCATTTATTGGTTGATGAAAAATTAGGTTGCTTCCATCTTTTGGCAATTGTGAATAATACCATATGAACATCAGTGTGCAAAAGTCTATTCGAGTGTGCTTTCAATTATTTTACCTACTAGGGGGATTTCAAGGTCATATGATAATTCTATACTTAGCTTCCTGAGAAACTGCCAAACTTCCTTCCATAGCAGCCACACCATTTTACATTCTCACCAGCAATGAATGAGTATTCCTGTTTTTCTACTTCCTCTCCAACACTTGTGATTTTCTGTTTTTTTTTTAAATAGTGGCCTCTAGTGGGTGTGAAATAGTATCTCATTGTTGTTTTGATTTGTATTTCCCTAATAGCTAGTGATGTTGAGCATCTTTCCATATGCTTTTCATCTCTCTGTAGTTCCTTTTTGGAAAAATATCTATCAAATCCTTTGCTCATTTTTCAGTTGGGTAGTTTGTCTTTTTATTGTTGAGTTCTAGGATTTCTTTATTATTCTGGATACTAAACTCTTATCAGATATGCTGTTTCCAAATAATTTCTTCCATTGAGCAGGTTGTCATATCACTTTCATGATAAAGTCCTTTTCTGCACAAAAGTTTTTAATTTTGAGAGATCTCATTTAGTTATTTTTTTCTTTCATTGTTGTGCTTTTGGTATAAAGGCTAAGAAGCAATTGCCTAGCACAGGATCCAGAAGATGCCCCCTACATTTTTTTCTAGGGGTTTTATAGACCTGGTTCTTATATTTAGTCCTTTAATCCATTTTGAGTTAATTTTTATATATGGTATGAGTCCATTTTCACTCTTTTGCATATGGATATCTTCTCCAATATTTCTTCTCCATTTGTTGGAGAGATTCTTCTTTCCCAGTTGAGCGTGTTTGGCAATCTCCTCAAAAATCAATGGGCCATCAATGTGAGGGGCTGTTTCTGAATTCTCAGTTTGATTCCACTGGTCTATATATTTATCTTTACACAAATATCATGTTGTCTTGACCACCTAGCTTTGTAATATATTTTAAAGTTGGAGAGTGTATCCTCTAACTTTGTTCTTTTTTTAAAAGCTCAATTGCACTTTATACCTTCATTTTATAGTACACCAACTTAAAAATTATTAAAATTATTTTAACATTAGCTCACTTAAATCCTCATAAAGTTAAATTGATTCACGTATTCTCTGCAAGGCATACTTTTACTTTAAATTTAGAGGTATATGGTTATGGTTAAGGGTGTGGACTCAAGGCAGATTGCATGTTTTCAAACTCTAGCTTTACCTCTTACTGGCTATATGGATTTGAAGACGTTATGAAACCCTTCTGAGCCTCAGTTTCCTGCATTGTAATGTAGGGATGATAATAGCATCTACTTCATAGGAGTGTTGGATGTAATACAGTTAGAATAGTGACTGTGAAGTAGGGAAAACTCTGAACACCACACAAGAAAGCACCAAGGCCTCTGAGAAATGAGTAAGCTTTTTATTGCTGTGGCAGACTCAGAGGACTTCTGTCCGACTGAGCCCCAAATATCCTTTGTCTCCAGATTATATAGGAAAGCAAGCAGGATGGGAGTTACTATGGGAATGGACAGGGATGGTGCTATAAGCTCTGGCTTGTAGCTGATTTTTTTTGTCTGGAATGCAGGCGGGCCCGGACATGCCTGGCAGATGCAGCAAACATTTTGTTTCACCACCTCTTTCAGAAAGCATGTTATTACACATTCTTGAGAGTGTAGAAATTCATAAATCCATTTTAGTAAGGAAATATGGCAATAATACTGGGGCCAAACTTATGAACTACTTCACTCCCCCTTTTGATGATATTACTCATCACATTTTATTCCATAGAGGTAACACCATTTTTGCTTGTGGGGACTAATTCATATTTGTGATAATTCAAGGGGTGCAGGCCTCTGAGATGAAGTAAGTAGGAGGCAGTTTTCCTGTCTACTAAGGACTTCTATAGTTTGACTTACCCTTTTCAGTAAGCAAGGGAGGAGGCAGGGGAGGATAAGACATATACTAAGCATCACTAAAACACTTCCAGTCAGAGTTCTGAACCATCCAAAGATTGAGAACCACCCCCTGAACAGGTTCTTGGGGTCCCAGCCACTCCAGGTCTGAACTGGGACATAGGCTAGGGTCCTCATGCAATTGGTGATTTCCTCTGTTACCTTTCCTTGGCCATCTAACTGCAGGCAACAGTTGGAAAGTTTGAATTTTCCACATACTCCTCCTTTCTTTGCTAACAGGTAGTCAAGAGCCTATCAGTTTTGATAGACGGCTGTTCTAAATTTGGTCTGTTGCTGTGCCAACAGATTTAAAGCATGGTCTGTTTCATTTGTGATTAGTTCTATTACCTCCTGGAGCCGAATGATGTGGTTTAACAGGTAAATTGGGGTCCAATATCCCCATGACTCATCTTCTGCCCATGTTGCTGGACCATAATATTGGATGATGCACTCAGGGGGCCACTTGCTGTCTTTCCCGTTCCCTATTTGTATGCCCTTTTTTTGGAACTGGTTACTTTCTGATTTATAGACTGGGTATTCTAGTAGTCCCCCTTGCTTTAGGGGGATCAGGAAGAAGGAAGAGCATATAATTCCTAACACACAGGCCCCTGCCCACCCTGCAGGTAATTCAGAATAGGCCGTCCTACTGCAGATCCAGTACAACACTTCGGGGGATTTCCAAACACCTGGGGCTGAAATATCTCTCCAGAAACCTTTTAGGGAGGGGAAAGAGGCTAACGGTGATGGGTCAGGAGCCATGTGATTTTCATCTGATCCCCACCAGAAGGTGGCATTTTCACTCTGATTATAGTACTGTTGACCCAGACAGAAGAGGTTCCCACTGTGGCTGGGAAGTTGTTGCCCCATGTAGCTATGCAGGTTTTTCCAATTATGGAAGCTGTCAGGTCCCATCTGCTGGGTCCGGGCCAGGATATAGTTACATTTATTTTCTCTATTGGCCTTAGTTTTCTTGCCTTGTCATTGTTCCCCCATATTTGTTCCTCCAAGACACACCAGGAGGAAACACTTAGGGAGGAGGCTGCCTGTTCTGCTAGTTGAAAGAACAGATTCTGAATGCTTACGGGGATGGCTGGGGCTGTTCTTATATTTCCTTTAGAAGGAATGGAATACCTGGAGTTTTTCTTGTTTGTAAGAATTCAGGTTCTTTTTATATAAAGGGTGGGGCCAATTATGGCTTTAAGGGACCACTTTACTCTGAAGAGCACCTGGATATCTTTTCCCCACCAGGTGTCATGAATACTTAAAATGGTAAGGTTTTTAAAATGGTAAGTGAGATTGCATGCCCTGTTCTGCAACTGGGGGTACTTGGTGTTACTTGTAGGAGGGTATCTTGGGGGTTGTCTATTTGGTATAGCACACAGCAACTGGTGGTACTTAGCCCTTTTTGTAGGAGGGCTTCTCAGGGACCTCCTATTCACTGTAACACACAGCATGTAGTCGGGCCGATGGCAGGACAAGCAGTAGAAATGTTAAGCAGTAGAGACATTGCTTGTTGGCTTTTTGGAGCAGTGACTCTGCTTACTATTATTTCTTTTCCTCCTCAGAAATTTAATTTTATCACAGTTTCATGCTTGGGTTTGTTAGGGTTGTGGAGATGTGGTGATGGTCTTCCCCAGGGTCACAGATCGAGTATGTGGTCTGATTGTAGGGATAGAAGCCCTTGGGATACCTTGGCAAGTAGAATGGGTGTGGAATATTAGGGTGAAAGTGACTGTGCCACCGATCTGGGCAGCCCAGATGCACTTGTGGCAGGAGTCTGAGGTGGTGATCCCGAAGGAGCAAAGGGAAAGGGCAAGAAGGATTAGGGGCAAAAACTGCATTTTGCAACTTATATAGAAAAGGAAGAGTTACCTTGATATGGATGATGCCACCAAATTAGAGTAAAATTAGTTTCTGGGAAGAATTGTAGGCAACCCACTTCTAGAAGAACTAACACAGCCAAATGAAAAACAAACACAGAGATTAGGATAAGGAAAATTAGGCCACAGATCCAGCAGGCCAGGGTGCCCATGCGGTGATTCCTCAATCTTCAACCGTGCATGGATCGCTCAGCCCTGGAGTGGCTGGGGCAGGCAGGTGGGTTCTTTATGCAGGGTCAGGTGCAGCGGGTTTTCTGGGTTAGTCTGGCACTTCCAAGATGGGGTTGAGCTGTTTCCAGGTTTTAACTGGGAGTGGTGGATCCAGAGGATGATCTCAGCAACCTTGACAGCTGTAGGGGTGGAAAGGAGGACCTTTCCTCCTGGGCCTACCCAGGTGCTATTAATGCCTGATTTTTCCAATCTTTTACCCAGACTAACCATCCTGGGGTAAAGGAGTGCACAGGGGGTTGAAAATTGTAGTGGGAATCTTTCATTTACCCAGGTGTGCAGCTGAGACAGGGTGGAGCTTAGGCTGTGGAATTGCTTTCTTAAGGTCAGTTCTCCAAATTGTATAATGTTCCCTTGGAGTTCTTTTATCAGTGGTGGAGGCCATCTGAACAAAACTTCAAAAGGGGAAAATCTGATTTGTTTTGTGGGACTGCATCTTACTCTTAACAAGGCTATAGGGAGAATATCAATCCATTTTAGATTGGTTTCCTGACAGAGTTTCTTCAGATTTGGTTTCAGGGTCTGGTTCATTCGTGCCACTTTTCCTGAACTCTGCAGCCTATATGCTATGTGGAGATTCCACCCTTTTTTTTTTTTTTTTTTGCTGAGATTTTGTATAATTTGGGCCACAAATGCCAGTCCATTGTCAGAGCCAGGGAGCTTGGCAGGCTACACCGCAGAATGATTTCTTTGCACAAGAACCGAGCTATGTCCTGGGCTTCTCAGGGGACTGGATATTGTTCAAGGTGCACTGGGGCAACTCCTGGGTGGAGTTGCATGAGTTGCATTGCTAGCCCCAGTGGACTGTTTTCTGCTCAGACAAAAGGATCAATTCCTGGCACCTGTGGATGGTCGGGTCAGTTTCGGTCTTTGGCAAGAAAGAGGCACCACTCTTCATCTGGGGGGCTGTCAGGGTCACCATGATCTTTTTCTCTGGGTCCTTTAGTGTCAGGAGACATTCCCCTTCTGCATTGAAGTTTATTTGAGACTGGAGCTTTGTAAGGAGATCTCAGCCCCTTAGGGGTACTGGCCAGTCAGGAAGGTAAAGAAATTGATGGGAGACTTCATGGGATACTAGCAGATACTCACAGGCTGTTACGAAGGGATGTTGAGCCAAGACATCACTGGCTCCAATAATGATGGTTTGCCTTTTAGTTTTTGGCCCAATTTGTTGTGTGACAACAGAATATTCTGTGCCTGTGTCTACCATAAAGTCCATCTTTTGGCCCCCTATCATCATCATGACCATGGGCTTCCTGGGGTTGTGTGTGAAAGGGCCCAGTCTGTCTCAGTCTGAGTTGTCTTCAAGGGCTGCTAGACCTAAGAAACCAGTAACCCTGGGTTCTGCATGGCTAGTGGGGTGTTTGTCACCCCTTTTCCATCTTTGTTGGGACATTCTGCTTTCAAGTGTCCTTCTTCCTTACAGTAGACATACTGGTTCTTCCCAGTGAAGCTGCTCTCCTACCTTCTGTGGGGGGCCCTCAATGAGTACGTGTTTTATTTCCTGGCCCTGGTCTTGAAGGTTTTGGGTTTTGAGAATGGGGGCTTTCTAGTGCACTGGGTGCCACAGCAAGCAGGCCTGCTTTTTTCTTTAGTCGGCAGTCTGCCTCTCTCCATGTCTCCTGTCTTGGTTCATGTAGAATTTGATAGCCACCTCAAGGAGCTGGGATATATTCATTCCAGAAAACCCTTCTAATTTTTGCAGCTTTCTCTGGATGTTGGGTTGGGCTTGCCCGATAAATGCAGAGTTAACAAGTCTTTGGTTTTCTGGCACCTTGGTGTCAAAAGGAGTGTGCAGTCCAAAGGCTTCACAGAGGTGCTTGTGGAACTGGCTAGGGGCTTCCACAGACTTTTGCAGGACTTCAGTGGTTTTTGACATAGTTTTTCTGGTCCCCTTTTTCATGCCTTGAATGAGCTCAGTTTGGTAGAGATTTAAATTATTTTTGCCAGCTTCAGTGTTTGGGTCACACCTTGGGTCAGCATCTGGGAAGGACTTTTGAGCATATTGGAATGTGTTCATCGTCCCCACAGGAGCATTTTCTTCCAACCATTTCAGGGCAGCTTGTGAAATCCATCTCCACTCTTCTTTGCTGAAGAGGGTGATGCAGAATTGATGGCAATCTTGCTACATTGGCTGATAGGTCTGTATAATTGACTGGAATAAGTCGATCATAGCCTCGGGCTTCTCAGTGTAGAAGGGAGTGTGGTTTTTCCAGTTTATGAGGTCAGTGCTTGTAAAAGGCTTGTAGATAAATGTTGGCTGACTTCCCTGCAACTGGCCTTCTGGATCGTAGTAAATTGGTACTCGGGTTTCTCGCAGGGGCAGTTGCAGAGTTCCTGAGGCACCACAGGTTTTTCCAGCTTGGGATCAAAGGTTTTAGGTTTGAGAGGTTTCTGGAGGGGGTTTGGGTGAACTGGGATGAGAAGAGATGGGAAACAATGGCAGAGAGCTGGCTGAAGTTCCTGATGAGGTGGAGAACCCAGTAGAGGGTGTCAGGGGATCTGATGGCGCCTCTGGAACCACAGCCCATGTTTGAGGTGAGGGGGGGTGGTGGGTGTTGGGAAATCAGAACTGAGTAAAAGTAAGGTGAGGATTATAGGTCTTCCTTGGCAGCAGAGAGGACCAGAGATTTTTATGGCGCTGAGGATTTAGGAAGGTGGGGGTAAAGAGTCACTGTCAGCAGCAGAGAGGGCAGCCCCTCTGTCCCTTTATCTTGGCTGTTCGAGGGTGGGAAGAGGTTTTTCCTTTCAGTGGTGGGGAGTTCTCTGGGGTCAAAAGTTTAGTGGTGGATTGAGCTAATTTCTTTGTGGCAACTCCTCCAGGGAATGGAATGCCCAGGTCAGCACGGACTACCAGGACTTCTGCATGGCTTTCAATGAAAGCTTTTAGCCATGGTGGTGAATTCTGAACAAGTTGGAGCCAGGAGTCAATGTATGGAAACTGGTCAGGGTAGCCAGGCTGTCCAGTGTCAACTTGCCCAGCAGCTTGGATCAGTTGGTAGTTGAGCAAAACCCTTGGATGGCCATCCAACTCCAAAAGTCAGCCCGTCCAATTGACAAAATTTGCACAACTCTTGGGGCTTAAGCTTCACTCCATAGTCTCCAGTAAATCCTTTTTTGAAATTCTTTTTTTTTTTGATTTTAAGGCATCCAGTTTGTGGTATTTTATTATAGCAGTGCTAGAAAATTAGCACAGTACAAGCATACCTTGTAAATATTTCACTTTCAGTTTCCAACCACTGCAACAAATTGAATATTGCAATAAAACAAGTCACAGAACTATTTTGGTTTCTTAGTACATATTGAAGTTATATTTACATTGTACTGTAGTCTATTAAGTATGTAATAGCAGTTATGTTTAAAAATGTTGTGCATACTCAATTAAAAAATAGTTTCATTGCTCAAAATGCCTTCAGCAAGTCATTATCTTAATGCTGGTGAAGAGTCTTGTCTTTTTTTTTTTTATTTTTTATTTTTTATTTTTTTTATTTTTTTATTTTTATTATTTAAAAAAAGAATTAACAAAACAATTAGAAATCATTCCACTCTACATGTACAATCAGTAATTCTTAATAACATCACATAGTTGCATATTCATCATTTCTTAGTACATTTGCATCGATTTAGAAAAAGAAATAAAAAGACAACAGAATAAGAATTAAAACAATAATAGAAAGAAAAAAAAACAAAAAAAACAAAAACAAAAAACCTATACCTCACATGCAGCTTCATTCAGTGTTTTAACATAATTGCATTACAATTGGGTAGTATTGTGCTGTCCATTTCTGAGTTTTTATATCCAGTCCCGTTGTACAGTCTGTATCCCTTCAGCTCCAATTATCCCTTCTCTTTTTTTTTTTTTTTTAATTAACGGAAAAAAAGAAATTAACCCAACATTTAGAGATCATACCATTCTACACCTGCAATCATTAATTCTTAACATCATCACATAGATGCATGATCATCATTTCTTAGTACATTTGCATTGGTTTAGAAGAACTAGCAACATAACCGAAAAAGATATAGAATGTTAATATAGAGAAAAAAATAAAAGTAATAATAGTAAAATCAAAACAAAACAAAACAAAACAAAAACCTATAGCTCAGATGCAGCTTCATTCAGTGTTTTAACATGATTACTTTACAATTAGGTATTATTGTGCTGTCCATTTTTGAGTTTTTGTATCTAGTCCTGTTGCACAGTCTGTATCCCTTCAGCTTCAATTACCCATTGTCTTACCCTGTTTCTAACTCCTGCTGAACTCTGTTACCAATGACATATTTCAAGTTTATTCTCGAATGTCCGTTCACATCAGTGGGACCATACAGTATTTGTCCTTTAGTTTTTGGCTGGATTCACTCAGCATAATATTCTCTAGGTCCATCCATGTTATTACATGGTTCATAAGTTTATCTTGTCTTAAAGCTGAATCCATTCTGCCATTCTATATCTTTTGATTGGGAAATTCAGTCCATTAACTTTTAGTGTTATTACTGTTTGGATAATATTTTCCTCTACCATTTTGGCTTTTGTATTATATATATCATATCTGATTTTCCTTCTTTCTACACTTTACTCCATACCTCTCTCTTCTGTCTTTTCGTATCTGACTCTAGTGCTCCCTTTAGTATTTCTTGCAGAGCTGGTCTCTTGGTCACAAATTCTCTCAGTGACTTTTTGTCTATAAATGTTTTAATTTCTCCTTCATTTTTGAAGGACAATTTTGCTGGATATAGGAGTCTTGGTTGGCAGTTTTTCTCTTTTAGTGATTTAAATATATCATCCCACTGTCTTCTAGCTTCCATGGTTTCTGCTGAGAAATCTACACATAGTCTTATTGGGTTTCCCTTGTATGTGACAGATTGTTTTTCTCTTGCTGCTTTCGAGATCCTCTCTTTCTCTTTGACCTCTGACATTCTAACTAGTAAATGTCTTGGAGAACGCCTATTTGGGTCTATTCTCTTTGGGGTGCGCTGCACTTCTTGGATCTGTATATTTAGGTCTTTCATAAGAGTTGGGAAATTTTCAGTGATAATTTCTTCCATTAGTTTTTCTCCTCCTTTTCCCTTCTCTTCTCCTTCTGGGACACCCACAACACGTATATTTGTGCGCTTCATATTGTCATTCAGTTCCCTGATTCCCTGCTCAAGTTTTTCCATTCTTTTCCCTATAGTTTCTGTTTCTTTTTGGAATTCAGTTGTTCCATCCTCCAGTTCACTAATTGTAGCTTCTGTCTCTTTAGATCTACCATTGTAGGTATCCACTGTTTTTTCCATTTTTTCTTCTTTGTCCTTCACTCCCACAAGTTCTGTGATTTGTTTTTTCAGATTTTCTATTTCTTCTTTTTGTTCAGCCCATATCTTCTTCATGTCCTCCCTCAATTTATTGATTTGGTTTTTGAAGAGTTTTTCCATTTCTGTTCGTATATTCAGCATTAGTTGTCTCAGCTCCTGTATCTCCTTTGAACTATTGGTTTGTTCCTTTGATTGGGCCATATCTTCAATTTTCCGAGCGTCATCCATTATTTTCTGCTGGTGTCTGGGCATTTGATCAGATCTCCCTGGGTGTGGGACCCAGCTGGTTGAAAGGTTTTTCTGTGGAATCTCTGGGCTCTGTTTTTCTTTTCCTGCCCAGTAGGTGGCGCTCGTGGCGGTCGTTTGTCTGCGGGGCAGTCGGCCCGGGAAACCGCGCGTGGAGGCGGGGGTCGCTGGCCGTGGCTTGGGGGAGTGCCGGTCCAAATTGCCCAGCTGGCCCGAGACGCCAAGCGTGACGGGAGGGCCCCGCTATCCAATGTTCCCAGTCAGACCGGGGAGCCACGTGCGTGGAGGGGACCCCAGACGCCAGCCACCCCAGCCGGGAAAACGTGCACCCCTCGGGTATCTCACAGCAGTGGATTCTCCCTACCCGTTCAGCCGTTCCAGAATGGGGTACGCTGTCTTTTTTGGTCTCTGTCGTGACTCCGGGAGCTGTTTTGTATTGTTTCTGTTTCTTTAGTTGCTTTTCTGGAGGAGGAACTAAGACCCGCGCGTCTTACTAAGCCGCCATCTTCTCCGGAAGTCCCTCTATATTCAGCTTTTTGAGGAACCGCCAAACTGCCTTCCACAGTGGTTGCACCCTTTGACATTCCCACCAGCAGTGGATAAGTGTGCCTCTTTCTCCGCATCCTCTCCAGCACTTGTCATTTTCTGTTTTGTTGATAATGGCCATTCTGGTGGGTGTGAGATGATATCTCATTGTGGTTTTGATTTGCATTTCTCTAATGGCCAGGGACATTGAGCATCTCTTCATGTGCCTCTTGGCCATCCGTATTTCCTCTTCTGAGAGGTGTCTGTTCAAGTCTTTTTCCCATTTTGTAATTGGGTTGGCTGTCTTTTTGTTGTTGAGATGAACAATCTCTTTATAAATTCTGGATACTAGACCTTTATCTGATATATCATTTCCAAATATTGTCTCCCATTGTGAAGGCTGTCTTTCTACTTTCTTGATGAAGTTCTTTGATGCACAAAAGTGTTTAATTTTGAGGAGTTCCCATTTATTTATTTCCTTCTTCAGTGCTCTTGCTTTAGGTTCAAGGTCCATAAAACCGCCTCCAGTTGTAAGATCCATAAGATATCTCCCAACATTTTCCTCTAACTGTTTTATGGTCTTAGACCTAATGTTTAGATCTTTGATCCATTTTGAGTTAACTTTTGTATAGGGTGTGAGAGATGGGTCTTCTTTCATTCTTTTGCATATGGATATCCAGTTCTCTAGGCACCATTTATTGAAGAGACTGCTCTGTCCCAGGTGAGTTGGCTTGACTGCCTTATCAAAGATCAAATGTCCATAGATGAGAGGGTCTATATCTGAGCACTCTATTCGATTCCATTGGTCGATATATCTATCTTTATGCCAATACCATGCTGTTTTGACCACTGTGGCTTCATAATATGCCTTAAAGTCAGGCAGCGCGAGACCTCCAGCTTCGTTTTTTTTCCTCAAGATGTTTTTAGCAATTCGGGGCACCCTGCCCTTCCAGATAAATTTGCTTATTGGTTTTTCTATTTCTGAAAAATAAGTTGTTGGGATTTTGATTGGTATTGCATTGAATCTGTAAATCAATTTAGGTAGGATTGACATCTTAACTATATTTAGTCTTCCAATCCATGAACACGGTATGCCCTTCCATCTATTTAGGTCTTCTGTGATTTCTTTTAGCAGTTTTTTGTAGTTTTCTTTATATAGGTTTTTTGTCTCTTTAGTTAAATTTATTCCTAGGTATTTTATTCTTTTAGTTGCAATTGTAAATGGGATTCGTTTCTTGATTTCCCCCTCAGCTTGTTCATTACTAGTGTATAGAAATGCTACAGATTTTTGAATGTTGATCTTGTAACCTGCTACTTTGCTGTACTCATTTATTAGCTCTAGTAGTTTTGTTGTGGATATTTCCGGGTTTTCGACGTATAGTATCATATCGTCTGCAAACAGTGATAGTTTTACTTCTTCCTTTCCAATTTTGATGCCTTGTATTTCTTTTTCTTCTCTAATTGCTCTGGCTAGAACCTCCAACACGATGTTGAATAATAGTGGTGATAGTGGACATCCTTGTCTTGTTCCTGATCTTAGGGGGAAAGTTTTCAATTTTTCCCCATTGAGGATGATATTAGCTGTGGGTTTTTCATATATTCCCTCTATCATTTTAAGGAAGTTCCCTTGTATTCCTATCTTTTGAAGTGTTTTCAACAGGAAAGGATGTTGAATCTTGTCGAATGCCTTCTCTGCATCAATTGAGATGATCATGTGATTTTTCTGCTTTGATTTGTTGATATGGTGTATTACATTAATTGATTTTCTTATGTTGAACCATCCTTGCATACCTGGGATGAATCCTACTTGGTCATGATGTATAATTCTTTTAATGTGTTGTTGGATACGATTTGCTAGAATTTTATTGAGGATTTTTGCATCTGTATTCATTAGAGAGATTGGTCTGTAGTTTTCTTTTTTTGTAATATCTTTGCCTGGTTTTGGTATGAGGGTGATGTTGGCTTCATAGAATGAATTAGGTAGTTTTCCCTCCACTTCGATTTTTTTGAAGAGTTTGAAGAGAATTGGTACTAATTCTTTCTGGAACGTTTGGTAGAATTCACATGTGAAGCCATCTGGTCCTGGACTTTTCTTTTTAGGAAGCTTTTGAATGACTAATTCAATTTCTTTACTTGTGATTGGTTTGTTGAGGTCATCTATGTCTTCTTGAGTCAAAGTTGGTTGTTCATGTCTTTCCAGGAACCCGTCCATTTCCTCTAAATTGTTGTATTTATTAGCGTAAAGTTGTTCATAGTATCCTGTTATTACCTCCTTTATTTCTGTGAGGTCAGTAGTTATGTCTCCTCTTCCATTTCTGATCTTATTTATTTGCATCCTCTCTCTTCTTCTTTTTGTCAATCTTGCTAAGGGCCCATCAATCTTATTGATTTTCTCATAGAACCAACTTCTGGCCTTATTGATTTTCTCTATTGTTTTCATGTTTTCAATTTCATTTATTTGTGCTCTAATCTTTGTTATTTCTTTCCTTTTGCTTGCTTTGGGGTTAGCTTGCTGTTCTTTCTCCAGTTCTTCCAAATGGATAGTTAATTCCTGAATTTTTGCCTTTTCTTCTTTTCTGATATAGGCATTTAGGGCAATAAATTTCCCTCTTAGCACTGCCTTTGCTGCGTCCCATAAGTTTTGATATGTTGTGTTTTCATTTTCATTCGCCTCGAGGTATTTACTGATTTCTCTTGCAATTTCTTCTTTGACCCAGTCGTTGTTTAGGAGTGTGTTGTTGAGCCTCCACGTATTTGTGAATTTTCTGGCACTCTGCCTATTATTGATTTCCAACATCATTCCTTTATGGTCCGAGAAAGTGTTGTGTAAGATTTCAATCTTTTTAAATTTGTTAAGACTTGCTTTGTGACCCAGCATATTGTCTATCTTTGAGAATGATCCATGAGCACTTGAGAAAAAGGTGTATCCTGCTGTTGTGGGATGTAATGTCCTATAAATGTCTATTAAGTCTAGTTCATTTATAGTAATATTCAGATTCTCTATTTCTTTGTTGATCCTCTGTCTAGATGTTCTGTCCCTTGATGAGAGTGGTGAGTTGAAGTCTCCAACTATTATGGTATATGAGTCTATTTCCCTTTTCAGTGTTTGCAGTATATTCCTCACGTATTTTGGGGCATTCTGATTCGGTGCGTAAATATTTATGATTGTTATGTCTTCTTGTTTAATTGTTCCTTTTATTAGTATATAGTGTCCTTCTTTGTCTCTTTTAACTGTTTTACATTTGAAGTCTAATTTGTTGGATATTAGTATAGCCACTCCTGCTCTTTTCTGGTTGTTATTTGCATGAAATATCTTTTCCCAACCTTTCACTTTCAACCTATGTTTATCTTTGGGTCTAAGATGTGTTTCCTGTAGACAGCATATAGAAGGATCCTGTTTTTTAATCCATTCTGCCAATCTATGTCTTTTGATTGGGGAATTCAGTCCATTGACATTCAGTGTTATTACTGTTTGGATAATATTTTCCTCTAACATTTTGCCTTTTGTATTATATATATCATATCTGATTTTCCTTCTTTCTACACTCTTTTCCATATCTCTCTCTTCTGTCTTTTTGTATCTGACTCTAGTGCTCCCTTTAGTATTTCTTGCAGAGCTGGTCTCTTGGTCACAAATTCTTTCAGTGACTTTTTGTCTGAGAATGTTTTAATTTCTCCCTCATTTTTGAAGGATAATTTTGCTGGATATAGGAGTCTTGGTTGGCAGTTTTTCTCTTTTAGTATTTTAAATATATCATCCCACTGTCTTCTAGCTTCCATGGTTTCTGCTGAGAAATCTACACAAAGTCTTATTGGGTTTCCCTTGTATGTAATGGATTGTTTTTCTCTTGCTGCTTTCAAGATCTTCTCTTTCTCTTTGACCTCTGACATTCTAACTAGTAAATGTCTTGGAGAACGCCTATTTGGGTCTAATCTCTTTGGGGTGCGCTGCACTTCTTGGATCTGTAATTTTAGGTCTTTCATAAGAGTTGGGAAATTTTCAGTGATAATTTCTTCCATTAGTTTTTCTCCTCCTTTTCCCTTCTCTTCTCCTTCTGGGACACCCACAACACGTATATTTGTGCGGTTCATATTGTCCTTGAGTTCCCTGATACCCTGTTCAAATATTTCCATTCTTTTCCCTGTAGTTTCTGTTTCTTTTTGGAATTCAGATGTTCCATCCTCCAAATCACTAATTCTATCTTCTGTCTCTTTAAATCTATCATTGTAGCTATCCATTATTTTTTCTATGTTTGCTACTTTATCCTTCACTTCCATAAGTTCTGCGATTTGTTTTTTCAGTTTTTCTATTTCTTCTTTATGTTCAGCCCATGTCCTCTTCATGTCCTCCCTCAATTTATCGATTTCATTTTTGAAGAGGTTTTCCATTTCTGTTCGTATATTCAGCATTAGTTGTCTCAGCTCTTGTGTCTCATTTGAGCTATTGGTTTGTTCCTTTGACTGAGCCATATTCTCAATCTTTTGAGCGTGGACAGTTATCTTCTGCTGCTGGCGTCTGGGCATTTATTCAGATTTCTCTTGGTGTTGGTCCCAGCAAGGTTGTAATATTTTTCTGTGAAATCTCTGGGTTCTGTTTTTCTTATCCTGCCCAGTAGGTGGCGCTCGTGGCACACGTTTGTCTGCGGGTCCCACCAGTAAAAGGTGCTGTGGGACCTTAAACTTTGGAAAACTCTCGCCGTCCTGGGGGTTCGCTAGCCGAAGCGGCTTGAGCCGGCCCTCGGTCCGAACGCAGGGAGGGTTGCTGGTCGCCGCAGCCAGGGAAAGAGCCCGTCCGAATTTCCTAGTCGGCCCTGGGCAACAAGCGTGGCGGGAGGGCGCCAGCGGCAGCGGCCCGCCCGAGAGAGTGCACGTTCCCCGGGAGTCACGGGTTTGGAAGGGGCCTCCCCCACCCGTCACCGTTCTCCGCGGCCTGGGGGTTTCCGATCCAATTCTCTCAGTTGGTCCGGGGGCTGCGCGTGGTGTGGGCGCCAGCCGTCTTTGTTTCAGGGGACCGCCTCTCCAATTCTCCCAGCCGGCCCGGGAAGGGGGAAGGGAGTAACTCCGGCCGCTTGCCACCCCGCCCGGTAAGGCCCGCGCGCCTCGGCGATCTCACCCGAGCTGCTTCTCTCAGCCAGCCAGCCGTTCCAGGATGGGGTACGCTGTCTTTTTTTATCTCTGTTGTGGCTTTGGGCGCTTTCTGTATCGTTTCTACTCCCCTAGTAGGTGTCCTGGAGAAGAAACTAAGATCCGCGCGTCTTACTAAGCCGCCATCTTCCAGGAAGTCCCTTTTTTTGAAATTCTTAAGGAGGCAGGCTAAAGGGGTTTTGCTCTCAGTACCACCTATAGTGATCCTCTTGGGGTACCAGACAACAAAAGAGTAGAATAAACAGAATGACAATCACTTCATCATCTCTGACCACTTCCCTCATGGGACTTTAGGGTCCTCTTAGCATGAAGGGGTTGGTATAAGCCCCCAACCTGGACTCTCTTTCTTTTGATTGAGAGGGCCACCTTACAAGCCATGTGAGAATCCACAGAACTGCAGATTGGACACTCAATTCACTTCATGGGTGACACAGTGCGGAAGCCTCAGGACAGAGCCACATCTCATTAACATACTTGCATACACCAGGCACTTGACAACACGATAAGTTATGTTGCCTCCCAAAACTAGAGTATATCTAACTACTGGGGTTTCCTCCTTTGGTTTCTTCTCTGTCTGTAGGGTACTCAGCTTGGTTTAGGAGGTGATCAATCTCTTCTTCTGCCTGAAAGGCAGGAACTGCCAGTCCCTATACCTGATCAAATGGCCATTCTTACCACCCCAATGGGAGGGACTCTGGTCCAGTTCTCAGGGCTTCTGAGGTCCCTCTTGAGTCTGGGGAAGCTGGTGTTCCATTCCAACTAGATGATCCCAAACCAGAGGAAGAGGTTCCAGGGCATACCAGGGGATAATCAAGATTGGTTCACGGCTTGGGTCTCCCTGGAGACAGGGAGGAGGCAAAAGGGTGTCTCTCTCTTGGGGTGCAGAGTTTCCTGGCCAATGCACCAGAAATGAAGTAGTGAAAACTCTGAACACCACACAAGAAAGCACCAAGGCCTTTGAGAAGTGAAAAAGCTTTTTATTGCTGCTGCAGACTCAGAGGATTTCTGTCCAAAGTCTGAGCCATGAATATCCTTTGTCTCCAGATTGCATAGGAAAGCAAGCAGAGCAGGAGTTGCTATGGGAATGGACAGGGATGGTACTATAAGCTCTGACTTGTAGCTGATTTTTTTTTTTTGTCTAGAATGCAGATGGACCTTGGTATGCCTGGCAGACACAGCAGATGTTTGTCTCACCACTTCTTTCAGAAAGCATGTTTTTGCACATTCTTGAAAGCGCACAAATTCATAAAGCCATTTTAGTAAGGACATATGGCAGTAATAATAGTGGGGCCACTCTTATGAACTACCTCAGCATGCAGTAAACATAATGTGTTGTTACTTTTAAGCTTTCTGAGATGAGAGTGCATCATTTATTATAGTAGCTAAGGTTTTTGAAAAAACCATTATTTTTATTGCCACAGCACTAAAAACCTTTGTAGTAATCTATTTGTGGTGGATGCACATAAAACTGCTATGCACTATGAAATTCAAATAATACATGAGCTATAAAAATTACACTAAAAGCTTGAATATTTTTGTTTACATAATAAAATAAAGTTCTTGGGTTATATCACATTATGATAAATATGGAGTAAAGGAGGAAGCAAATACATTTTTACATGAAAATAAAATTTACCATGAGAAAATCCCAATAGGTGCTTAAGGAGTGTAAAGTGTTCTGGCACACTTCTAGTTTCCATGGGATGGGCTGCAGGAGGATCCTGGTGGGTACCTTATGGTGGGTGCTGTGTGGCAGGTGTTCAGTGGTGGGTTTGATGTGGAGGCAATTATAGAGGGGCATGGGGCTGATGCCATTTTAAAATGCAATTTTATTGAGATATATTAACCTCCTATATAATCATCCAAATTGTACCATCACTTGGTTCACAATATTGCCATATAGGTGTGCATTCATCACCAGAGTTAATTTTTGAACATTTTAAGTTCTACGCTATGATCTTGACTTTTCAACTAGTTCCACACTGGTGTTTCCAGTCACTGATGTCCTCCAAACTGTTGTTCCAGACAGTTCCTAGCTATTTACTAGCTGCTCTAGAGGACTAATTAAATTCCACACCTCCCTACACTGCCATCTTGACCCCCCCTCTCCAATTTCATTTTTCTTTCTTATGATGATTTTGGTCATTTAGGGCTCCTTACCCTTGCAAATAAAATTGATAATTGGCTTTTCCATTTCTGCAGAAAAGGCTGTTGGAATTTTGACTGACATTATATTGAACTGTAAATCATTTTGGGTAGAACTGACATCTCAATGATATTTGGTCTTCCAATCCATGAACACAGAATGTCCTTCCATTCATTTAGATCTCTGATTTCTTTTAGCAATGTTTTGTAGTTTTCTGAGTGCAGCTCCTTTACATATTCAGTTAAGTTTATCCCTAGATATTGGATTCTTTTAGTTGCTACTGTAAGTAGAATTTTTTTTCTTGATTTCCTCCTCAGATTGCTCATTACTAGTGTATAGTAAGTGGTGTAGAAACACCATTGATTTTGTATATTGATCTTGTACCCTGCTACTTTGCTGAATTGGTTTATTAGCTCTAATAGCTTTGTTGTAGATTTTCTGGGACTTTCTACATATATAGGATCTTGTTATCTGCAAATAGTGAAAGTTTTACTTCTTCCTTTCCAACTTGGATGCCCTTCATTTATTTTTCTTGCTTAACTGCTCTGGCTAGAACTTCCATCACAATGTTGAATTACAGTGGTGAGAGTGGACAGCCTTGCCTTGTTCCAGATCTTAGAGAGAAAACTTTCAGTCTTTCCCCATTGATAATAATGTTAGCTGTGGGTTTTTCATATATTCCCTTTACTATGTTGAGGAAGTTTTCTTCTATTCCTATTTTTTGAAATGTTTTTCTAAAGAAAGGATGCTGTATTTTGTCAAATGCCTTTTCTGTTTCAGTTGAGATGATCATGTGTTTTTTTTCCTTAGTTTTGTTAATGTGGTATATTTTCTTATGTTGAACCACTCTTGCATAGTTGGGTTAAACACACTTACTCATGGTTTATATTTCTTTTAATGTGGTGTTGAATTTGATTTGCAAGCATTTTATTGATAAATTTTGCATCTATATTCATAAGATAAATTGAGCATAATTTTCTTTTCATATAGTATCTTTATTTGGCTTTGGTACATGGGTGATGTTGGCCTCATAGAATGAGTTAGGTAGTGTTCCCTACACTTCAATATTTTGGAAGAGTTTGAGCAAGATTGGTATTAATACTTCTGGAAATGATTGGTAGAATTCACCTGTGAAGCCATCTGTTCCTGGACTTTTCTTTGTTAGAAAGTCTTTACTTGTGACTGGTTTGTTGAGGTCTTCTGTTTCTTTTAGAGGCAATGTAGCTCATTTCTAGTTAATTGTCCATTTCATGCAGTTTGTTTAGTTGATTGGAGTACCATTCTTCATAGTATCCTGTTATGATCTATTTTGTTTCTGTGAGGCCAGTAGAAATGACCTCCCTCTCATTCCTGATTTTATTTATTTACTTCTCTTTTTTTTTTGGTCAGGCTAGCCAAAAGTTTGTCAATTTTACTGATTTTCTTAAAGAATCAACTTTTCATTTCTTTGATTCTCTCTATTGTTTTTGTATTCCTAATTTCATTTATTCCTGTTCTCATTTTTGTCATGTCTTATCTTCTTCTTTTTTTGGGGGGGGTAGTTTGTTGTTCTTTTTTCTAGTTCCTTCAACTGTGCAGTTAGGTCTTCAATTTTAGCTCTTTCTTCTTTTTAATGAAGACACTTAGGGCTGTAGATTTCCCTCTCAGCGTTGCCGTCACTGCATCCCATAAGTTTTGATATATTGTGTCCTCCTTTTCATTTTCTCAAGATGTTCACTGTTTTCTCTTGCAATTTCTTCTTTGACCCACTGATAATTTAAGAGTGTGTTATTTAACTCCCATATATTCACGGATTTTCCAGTTCACTTGTTATTGATTTCCAGCTTCATTCCATTAAGGTCAGAGAAGATGCTTTGTATAATTTTACTCTAAGATTCATTGAGACTTATTTTGTTACCTAATAGATGGTCAATCCTGAGAAAGGATCTGTGCACTTAAGAAGAATGTATGTCAGGCTTTTCTGGGGTGGAATGATCTGTATATGCCTGTTAGGTCCAGTTCATTTGTCATATTATTCAAGTTCTCTGTTTCCTTATTGATATTCTGTCTAGATGTTCTGTCTATTGATGAGAGTGGTGTATTGAAATTTCCAATTATCATTGTAGAGACATCTAGTTCTCTATTCAGTATTGCCAGTGTTTGCCTCATGTATTTTGGGGCATTGTGGTGGTTGGGTGCATAAATATTTATGATTTTTATGTCTTCTTGGTGGGTTGCTGCTTTTATTAATATAGAGTATTCTCCTTTGACTCTTTTAACAGATTTTGACTAAAAGTCTATTTTGTGTGATATTCACATAGCTACTCTAGCTCTTTTTTATTACAATTGCATGAAATATCTTATTCTAACCTTTTATTTTTTATCTCTTTGTGTCTTTGGGTCTAAAGCGAGTCTCCTGTAAATACCTTATAGTTGGATGATGTTTCTGTTGTTGTTTTAATCCATTCTGCCAATTTGTGTGTTTTGCTTGGGGAGTTTAATACATTAGCATTCAGCGTTATTACTGTAAATCCATAACTCAGCCATTTTTTCCTTTGGTTTTTATATGACGTATATTTGGGGGGTCTCTTTCTTTTCCTTTATTACAAACTCCTTTCCTATATTGTTGATTTTTTTGTGATATATTGACTAATCCTTCTGTCATTTCTGTTTCTATATTTTTTGATGTGGCTCCAGGTGTTCCTGGCTATTTACTAGCTGCTCTAGAGGACAATATCTACACCTCACCAAGCCACCATCTTGCCCCGACTCCTCTGCATATTTTAAAAATACTTTCTTTGTGGATACTCTGGGGTTTATATTGCACAACCTAAATCTATAGCCTACTAATTTGAAAAGATATCAACTTAGCTTCAATAGTATACATGTTATCTACTCCCATATACTTCTGCTTTTCCTCTTTATGTTGTTTTTTCCCCATTTTACCACTTTATATTTTGCATAACTAGGCTCTTAATTTTATTGAGGATTCCTTGTATATGATGAATCTCTTTTCTCTGGCTGCCTTCAAATTTCAACATTTGAAATTCTGATTAGTATATGTCTTGGAGTAAGTCTATTAGGATTTATTCTGTTTGGAGTGCTTTGAACTTCTTGGTCATGTATATTTATGTTTTTCTTAAGAGTTGGGAAATTTTCAGCCATTATTTCTTCAAATATTCGTTTGCCCCTTTTCTCCTCCTGGGACATCAATGACAATTATTTTAATGTGCTTTGTGCTGTCATTCAAATCCTGGAGACACTGCTCAAGTTTTAGTATTATTTCCTCTATTTGTTCTTCTGACTAAATGATTTTAATTTTCCTCTCTTCTATTCACTGGTCTTTCTTCTGTAAAAGAATATTTCTCCTGCCTGTTCAGATCTGCTGTTGTATGCCTCAAGTGTATCTTTAGTTTCTGCTACTGTGCCTTTCATCCCCATAATTTCTGTTATGTTTCTTTTTATACTTTCAAATTCTTCTTTATGCTCACACATTGACTGCCTAATATCCTCTAGCTTTCTATCCATATTTTCCTTCAGTGCCTTGAATTGATTTAGATATTTGCTTGAACTTCTTTGATTAGTTATTCTCAAATTCTGTGTCACCTTTAAAATTTTCCCTAGATTGAGCTATATTTTCCTGTTTCTTAGTGTGGGTGTAATTTTTTCCTGATACCTTGGCATCTTATTATCTTGATGAGTTCACTCTGATGATCAGTTTCTATCTCTTGTCCAGAGTTTTATTGTTGATTGGCTGTGCATTAAGATTTTTTTTTGATGATTGGTCCAATTTATTCTAGATCTTTAAAATATTCTGTTTATAACTGCTCAGATTTTCTCAACTCTTCTTTACCTGATTTTTGCCCTGGATATGCAGTACAAGTTTAAGGATTACACTTTCTGTGTAATTGTTTCACTTCCAGGAGAACGCTTCCTTTCTTGTATTCCTTCTCTGGGAATCTTGATTTGTTCTGTTTGTTTTGTGTAGAATTTTTCTCTTTAGCTCCTATGATTTGCTTAAATTGTCTTCTTTACTCAGTGCTCCCTTTTCCATATACTTTTCAGTTCTAGGACCCATCCTATTGATTACAGTTCAGTTTATACACACACACACACTTTTTTTTCTGTGAGGCTTTCCTGCCTCTGGTTTCTTCCCCATTAGGATATCTGACCCCAGGTAGCCAGATGAGGTCAATCCAAAAAGGTGTATCCTTCCAGAAAAGTCTGTTTTGCATTTAGGTGATCCAAATAGATTGAGTGAGCACACCTTGTTCTAGTTTACTAGCTGCTGGAATGTGATGTACCAGGAACAGAATGGCATTTTAAGAGGGGAATTTAATATATTGCTAGTTTACAGTTCTAAGGCTGAGAAAATGTACCAATTAAAATATCTATAGAGAGTTGGAGCAGTGGAAGTGGGAGTGCCCCCAAAGACCAAAGGAATCCTGAAGATGGAGAAAGGCAGGACATTGGGCCTGAGAGTGCATTGAGCCCCCAAAGAGGAGCAAACCCTCTCCAAAAGCCCTGTTGGCCACCCTCAGGACTGCAGGGGCCCCAGGCCAATGGCTCCCTGGATCACACAGAAGACTATTGAACCATGATGCCCTGGGTGTCTATAAACGTGGTGGAGTGCATCTAAACAGGATCTGCCCATCTGTGACACGTGTTTGGAATAGCTCAATCTAGATAATTACTAAAGGTAGCATCCTGGGCACCAAAACTCCTGATTCCACTGCACACCAGCACATTCTAGTGTAATTGGGACATCATTATACAACAAAATAAGTGAACAAGGGAGCACAGCAGCTCTAAGTAAGCCAGAGCATACCTGTCTTCCCCCAAGTGCTATTTTATTCTCATTTCTCAACATTGCAAACCATAAACCTGTAATCTCCCATTCTCAACCTCAGGGACTTATGTGGAAGAGGTGACAGAAAAAGTGTAAGAGTGGTGGACAAGGACGATTGTAACATAATAATGTTTTTGTGTTTTCCAATATCCCCCAACCCTTTTAACATTGTCAGCAATTATGTTTATTCCTTCATGTACTCTCTCCACTCTGTGAAAATATCAAAAATTTAACCCTCAGACTCCCTTTAAGATTAAAGGGATTTAACTCTTTCAGGGGTGGGAGGGGGTGGAAATTGAAACAAGATAAAATAGGGCAACTGTTAAGTCCCCGGTTTCCTATTCAGTTTTGAAAGGGTTAACAGGCCACTGTAAATTCCTTGTTTCTTATCTAGCTCCATAGGAACTAATACAGAGCTGCAAACTTCAACTGCAAACTTCCTGGGATGAAAATTTCCTTAAAACCCCTGTGCTGGTTTGAAAGGATTATGTACCCTAGAAAAGCCATGTTTTAATTCGGATCCATTTTGTGGAGGCAGCTGTTTCTTTTAATTCCTATTCAGTAATGTCAGTTGGATATTTGATTAGATTATCTCCACTGAGAAGTGATGGGTCCAATTGTGGGTATTAGCCTTGATTAGAGGGAGATGTGACTCCACCCATTCCAGTTGGGTCTTGGTTAGTTTACTGGAATACTTTAAAAGAGGAAACATTTTTTGGAGACAGCTACAGAGCCATGAGAGAGAGCCATGAGAACCACAAGAGCACAGGCTGCCAGAGACCTTTGGAGATGAAGAAGGAATGTGCTCCCAGGGAGCTTAATGAAATAAGAAACCTGGAGAGAAAGCTAGCAGATATTACCATCTTCACTATGTGCCTTTCTAGTTGAGAGAGAAACTCTGAATGTCATCTGTCTTTCTTACGTGAAGGTAACCTCTTATTGGTGCCTTAATTTGGACATTTTAAAAGACTTTCTTTAATTGGGACACTTTCATGGCCTTAGAATTGCAAACTTGCAACTTAATAAATTCCCTCTTTTAAAAGTTTCTGGTATATTGCATTCTGGCAGCTGGCCAATTAGAACAGTCCCCAAACCTCCCCAAACCACTGAAACTTCACCAAACCATAAAAACTCATAAAATTCTTGGCCCAAAGCAAACTCTTACTTAAAATAGGAAGCATAGAGTCATAAAGATGTTAGCCATTTGCCCCAAGACAAATTTTAGGCATGTGACAACAACCAAGAATTCTGCTGGCTATCTTCTCCTAGAACAAAGAAGACACCTAGTATTCAAAGTTGCTGTGCTGGTTTGAAAAGATGTATGATCCCTAGAAAAGCCATGTTTTAATCTAAATCGCATTTCATAAAGGCAAAATAATCCCTATTCAATACTGCATGCATGAAACTATAATCCAATCATCTCCCTGGAGATGTGATTTGATCAAGAGTGGTTGTTAATCTGGATTAGGTGATGACATGTCTCCACCCATTTGGGTGGGTCTTAATAAGTTTCTGGAGTCCTATAAAAGAGGAAACATTTTGTAGAAAGAAAGAGATTCAGATAACAGAGCAGAACGACATAGCCACAAGAGGCAGAGTCCACCAGCTAGTGACCTTTGGAGATGAAGAAGGAAAATGTCCCCTGGGGAGCTTCATGAAACAGGAAGCCAGGAGAAAAAGTTAGCAGATGATGCTGTGTTCACTATGTGCCCTTCCAGATGAGAGATGAACCCTGACTGGATTCACCATGTGCCTTTCCAGATGATAGAGAAACTCTGAGTGTGTTCACCATGTACCTTCTCACTTGAGAGAGAAACCCTGAACTTCATTGGCCTTCTTGAACCAAGGTATCTTTCCCTGGATGCCTTTGATTGGACATTTCCATAGACTTGTTTTAATTGGGACATTTTCTTGGCCTTAGAACTGTAAACTAGCAACTCATTAAATTCTCCTTTTTAAAAGCCATTCCTTTTCTGGTATATTGCATTCTGGCAGCTAGCTAACTAGAACAGTTACTATGGAAACCTGCTACCTACAAAATTTTCCTATAAGACAAGCTTGCCCAATCCACTCAAAGTGCATGCCCCTCTCTTGGGTATGCCTGTGCTAACCTTTCTAATGTGTACTCTTTCTTTTTAATAAACTTTACTACTTATACCTAAAATAAAATAAAATAAAATAAAATAAAATAAAATAAAATAAAATAAAATAAAATAAAATAAAACAACTACAATTCCTTAAGATTAGTGTCTGCACTGCTTCCTCTGGCCCAATTATCTGTTCTAGGAGTGTGGGTTATTGTCTTCAGACTGCCACTGGGAAATGGGAAGGATGGTAACAGGATAAGCTAGAATGGCACACACAGAGCTCTCTTACTGAGACTAAGCTTCTTTCTTCTTTTTTTAACTATATATTTTTATTTTTATTCTTGTCTTTCTTTTTTTCTTCTTTTTTTTATGGTCAAAAAACATCTTTAGAACTTATCAGCTGGACTTAGTTTAGATGATCCCTATTTTGTTGATAACATCCAAAGCATTATAGTCAGGAGCAATTCTAACATATGCCTTCTTCTCACCATCAGGCCTGACCAGAGTATTGCCCTTGGCCATGTCAATGTCAAAGAGTTTCTTCACAGCCTGTTTGATCTGATGCATGTGACCTTGACATCCACAGTGAACACAAGCATGTTGTCTTCAATCTTCTTCACGGCTGATTCAGTGGTCAGGGAAAACTTGATGATGGCATAGCGTTCAAGCTTGTTTCTCCTGGGGGTGCTCTTCCAAGGGTATTTGCATTGTCTTCTGAGATGTAGCCTCTTGGGCCAGCAGAATGTGGGTGAAGTGTGGGTCTTCTTTTATTTGTGACTGTGGATGCCTTTCAGTACTGCCTTCTTGGCTTTCAAAGCCTTTTCTTTGGCTTTGGTTTTGGGAAGGGCAGGGGCTTCCTTCTTTGCTTCCTATGTCATCTTCATGAGAAGGACTGCTTTATTCTTGATTAAGTGTTCTTTGGGTTATTGTAAGCTTTCAGTTGGATTCTGGAGTTCTGAATAAGTTGATTCTGACAACGTTTATTAGCTTTTTCCTTGCTTTTCTGGAGAGATGAACTTGTGCAGCTCCCAAGACTGCCATTTTCACTGACATAACTGTTTCTCATTCTTTTAAAAACTACATGGAATTTCAGTGTTTTCATGGGAACTTAAGTTTTTTAACTAATCTTACATTGGTGAATGCTTAAACTATTTCCAACTTTTGCTAATACAACTTTTCTTCAATGAACAATTTTGCACATCATTTTGCATGAGTGCAATTAAATCTGTAGGAAAAATCCCAGAAGTGGAATTGCTCCAAGATTTATGTGTATTTTGTAATTTTGATACCTGTTGTGAAAACTTACACTCCCACCATGAGAGCACCTGTATCATCCCAACCTTGTCAACAGAATGTGTTATTAAAATTCACAATCAAATAGATTAAAAAAATAGTATTTGAGACTTCCAGGCCAAGATGGTAGCTTAACAATGTGCGCATTTAATTTTGTCCTCCAGAAAAACTACTAAATAACCAGAAACAGTACAGAACAGCTCCTGGGCCATGTCAGTGACCAGACACATAGCGTACCCCAGTCTGGACCAGCTATACCGACTGCGAGCCCCCCAAGAACCATGAGTTCTCCAAGCTGCGGCAGCCGGCACCCCTCCCCCACAGGCTGCTTCCCAGAGGGGACAGGAAAGAGAATTTACCAGCAACGGGACTGAGCCCAACTAAATGCAATTATGGAATTAATTAACAAGTTTTGGCTACTAAAGATAGGCCCCCAGCTCAGGTGAACCTGGTCAAAGTGGAGGTCGCTGATTTTTACCCCAGAGTCGAGGGGGCAGGGCTGATGGAAAAAGAAAAAAAAAGGAAACAGAGGTTTTTGTGGCTGTGTTTCTACAAAGGCTTGACTGCCTCTGGATTCAGTGGCAGGACTTCTCAGGCTGCAACTGCCTCAGACATAGGCAGAAACAAGGTTGTTTGAGAACCTGTCTGGAGCCTGTGCCTTCCCCAGGGGAGGGGTGAAGCCCAAGGAATTCCCTCTCTCAAGGAATTCAGACCCCAGGGCTTGGTAATTTGAAACCATTAAAACCAGCCTACAACCTCTCCTCCATCTCCACCATGTTCCCAGCAGGGAAAGTCTGCCAAAGTTAAAGGTACTACATCATCTTATGCTGGTGGGACCAGCAGGCAGACAATCACCACATACTGGGCAGGATACAAAAAACAGATTCCAGAGACTTCATAGGAAAGTCTGTCAATGTACTGGGTCTCACCCTCAGGGAAAACCAACTCAGGTGACTCTTTCCTCCTGATAGGAGGCCAGTTTGGTCTGGGAAAATCTGGCCGAGGTCTATAATACCTAAGTATACCCTCCTAAGTGTGTGTGTGTGTGTGTGTGTGTGGGAAAAGGCACCATACAAGCAGGGCAGGAAACAAGAAAACAAGAACTGAAAAATTCTCCTCTGTTAAACAAAACCTAAGCTAGAGGTCCAGATAAAGCTGAATTGAATGTCAAAGAACAGATAGACAACAAATTCATCCAGCAAGAAAACCCTAGGTAAAAGAAGTGAAAACAATCTCCAGAATAAACTAATTAAGGTGATTAAATGCCTAGACACCAGCAAAAAATAACAAATCACACCAAGAAAATTGAAGATATGACTCAGTCAAAGGAACAAACCAACAATTCAAATGACATACAGGAGTTGAAACAATTAATTCAGAATGTACGAACAGACATGGAAAACCTCATCAAAAACCAAATCAATGAATTGAGGGAGGATATAAAGAAGGCAAAGAAAGAACAAAAAGAAGAAACTGAAAGTCTGAAAAAACAAATCACAGAACTTATGGGAATGAAAGGCATGTAGAGGAGATGAAAAAAACAATGGAAACCTACAATGGTAGATTTCGAGAGCCAGAACATAGGATTAGTGAACTGGAGGATGGAACATCTGAAATCCGACAAGAAACAGAAACTATAGGGAAAAAAATGGAAAAATATGACCAGAGACTCAGGGAATTGAAGGACAATATGAAGTGCACAAACATATGTGTTGTGGGTGCCCCAGAAGGAGAAGAGAAGGGGAAAGGAGGAGAAAAACTAATGGAGGCAATTATCACTGAAAATTTCCCAACTCTTATGAAAGACCTAAAATTACAGATCCAAGTAGTACAGCATACCCCAAAGAGAATAGATCCAAATATAAGTACTCCAAGACATTTACTAATCAATATGTCAGAGGTCGAAGAGAAAGAGAGAATCTTTTTTTTTGCTGGGTCATAGGGCAACTTGATATATAATTTCCTAAGGAACTGCCAAACTGTCTTCCATAGTGGCTGCACCCATTATACATTCCCACCTACAGTGCATAAGTGTCCCAATTTCTTCACATCTTCTCCAACATTTATAGTTTCCTGTTTGTTTAATACCAGCCATTCTTATAGGTGTGAGGTAGTATCTCATTGTAGTCTTGAGCTGCATTTCCCTTTTAGCCAATAAAAATGAGCATCTCTTCATGTGCTTTTGAGCCATCTGTATTTGCTCTTCAAAAAAATGCCTATTCATATCTTTAGCCCATTTTGCTATTGGGTTCTTTGTTCTTTTGTTATTGAGTTGCATGGTTTATTTATATGTACAGGATATAAAACCTTTGTCCCATATGTGAGTTTCAAATACTTTCTCCCATTGAGTTGGCTCCCTCTTCACCTTTTTGACAAAGTCTTTTGAGGTGCAGAAGCATTCAATTTTTTAAATTAATTTTTTAATTTATTTTTTAAACACCAAAAAACAGCAAACAAATGCAAACATTCATAACTTTTGATCATTCCATCTACATTTGCAATCAATAATTCACAATATATTGCATAATTGCATTTTCATCATCATGATCATTTCCTGGAACACTTGCATCAGTTCAGAAAAAGAAATAAAAAGAAAACAGAGAAAAATTCATACATACCATACCCCCCATGCCTCGCCGTCACCGATCATCAGCATTTCACTCTAAATTTATTTTAACATTTGCTCCCCCTATTATTCATCTTTATTCCATATGTTTTACTCATCTATTGATGAGGTAGATAAAAGGAGCATCAGACACAAGGTTTTCACAATCACACAGTTACATTGTGAAAGCTATATCATTATACAATCATCTTCAAGAAACATGGCTACTGGAACACAGCTCCACATTTTCAGGCAGTTCCCTCCAGCCTCTCCATTACATCTTGACTAAAAAGGTAATATCTATTTAATGCATAAGAATAACCTCCAGTATAACCTCTCGACTCTGTTTGGAATCTCTCAGCCATTGACACTTTATTTTGTCTCATTTCACTCTTCTCCCTTTTGGGTGAGAAGATTTTCTCAGTCCTCTGATGCTGAGTCTCAGCTCATTCTGGAATTTCTGTTCCATATTGCCAGGAAGGTCCACACCCCTGGTAGTCATGTGTCACATAGATAAGGGGAGGGTGGTGAGTTTGCTTGTTGTGTTGACTGGAGAGAGAGGCAACATCTGAGCAACAAAAGAAGTTCTCTTGTGGGTTACTCTTAGGCCTAATTTTAAGTAGGCTTGACCTATCCATTGTGGGGTTAAGTTTCATATGAACACACCCCAAGATTGAGGGCTCAGCCTATAGCTTTGATTGTCCACACTGCTTGTAAGAATATAAAGAATTCAACTTGGGAGAGTTGAATTTTCCCCTTTCTCATCATTCCATGAAGGGGACTTTGCAAATACTTTCTTATTCATTGATCAAATCACTCTGGGATTTATTGGGGCATCACTCTGGACAAACCAGCAATATCTCATGTCCTACTCAAGGTTCCATGTACTTATGGTGTTCAATTAAGCTGTGTACATAAATTATATTAGGAAAAGAAGCATTTGATTTTGAGGATTTCCCATTTACCTATTTTTTCTTTTGTTGCTTGTACTTTGGGTATAAAGTGTAGTAAGTTACATTTTATTTACTAGGTCTTGATGATGTCTCCCTACATTTTTTTCTAGAAGCTTCATGGTGCTACTTCTTATATTTAGGTGTTTGATTCACTTCGAGCTAATTTTGGTGTAGGGGGTAAGATTGGAGTCCTCTTTCATTTTTTTGGCTATTGATATCCAGTTCTTCCATGCCCAATTATTGAAACAACTATTTTGTCCCAGTTCAGAGGATTTGGGGACCTTGTCAAAAATCAGTTGACCATAGATTTGATGGTCTATTTCTGCACTCTCAATTCAATTCCATTGGTCAGTGCTTCTATCTTTGTGCCAGTACCATGCCATTTTGACCACTGTGGCTTTATAATAGGTTTTAAAGTCAGCGAGTTTTAATCCTCCCACTTCTTTCTTCTTTTTTAGGATGCTTTTAGCTACTTGGGGTCTCTTTCCCTTCCAGATGAATTTGGTAATTAGGTTTTCCAACTCTTCAAAGTAGGTTGTTGGAATTTTGATTGGTACTATGTTGAATCTGTAGATCAATTTTGGTAGAATTGACACCTTAACTATATTTAGCCTTCCTATCCATAAACAGGAAATGTCTTTTCACCTATTTAGATCTCCTTTGATTTCTTTTAGCGATATTATGTAGTTTTCTGTGTACAAGTCCTTTACATCCCTAGTTAAGTTCATCCCTATATACTTGATTATTTTAATTGCTATTTTGAATGGAAATTTTTCCTTAACTGACTCCTCAGGTAGTTCATTGTTCGAATACAAAAACGTTACTGAGTTTTTTAAAACTTTTTTTTATTGTGTAGCATAACATATATACAATGCAAAGAAAAAGCAATAGTTTTCAAAGCACCCTCCAACAGTTAGTTACAGGACATATCCCAGAGTTTGTCATGGGCTACCATATGATCCTCTCATATTTTTCCTTCTAGCTGTTCCAAAATGTAGGAGGTTAGAGGGCTTGTATATATATTTTTTACCATCACAGTCGACTTTTTTCCCTACTTTTTTTTTGTAAAAACTAACATATATACAAAAAAACTATAAATTTCAAAGCACAGCACCATAATTAATTGTAGAACATATTTCAGAGATTGACATGGGTTCCAGTTCCACAATTTTAGGTTTTTACTTCTAGTTGTTCTAAAATACTGGAGACTAAAAGAGATATCAATTTAATACTTCAGCATTTCAAAATTTTCTGCTTCTCTTCCACATTTAACAGACTGATTAGTATGTATGAGCTTCTTTGACTTGTATAATTATATCCTTTACAAGGGTTGGGAAGTTTTCCCCCATTGTATCCTCAACTGCTCCACTCTTTTCCTTCTGGAATATCAATGATTCTTATATTTGTGTACTTTGTTTTGTCTGTCATTTCCCTGAAATCCAATTCAAATTTTCCCATGTTTTTTTTTTTTTTTTTTTGCCATTTTCTGTTTTGAGTGTTTGAAGTCAGTTATCCTATCCTCTATATCACTTATTCTTTCTTCTGTCTCTTCAAATCTGGTGTTGTATGCCTCTAGTATGATTTCTGTTTGGTCAACAGAATCTGTAATCTCTGTGATACCTGTCTGCTATTTTTCTATTTATTCTTTCAAATTCTTCTTATGCTTTTCTACTGTCTTCTTGATCTCTTTTATGGCATTTGCCATCCCACTTATTTTATTAAGCAGAGGTATATGAGCATCTGGTCCAGCAGCTGCAATTGGAGTCACCACCTGGTTAAGTTTATAATAATACACTGTCATCTCCCAAGACCCATCTGTTTTCTGCAGATGCCAAATAGGAAAGTCGAATGGGGATGTGGTGGGAATCACCAGCCCTTCATCCTTCAAGTCCTTAAGAGTGGCACTTATCTCTGCAATCCCTCCAGGATTCTGGTATTGCTTCTGATTTACTCTTTTGCTAGGTAGAGACAGTTCTAGTGGCTTCCAAAAGGCCTTTCCTACCATAATAGCCCTCACTGGATGATTCAGAGAGCCAGTGTGGGGATTCTGCCAGTTGCTCAGTATGTCTATTCCAATTATACATTCTGGAACTGGGGAAATAACTACAAAATGTGTCTGTGGACCCACTGGACTCACTGTGAGATGGACCTGAGCTAAAACTCCATTGATCACCAGATCTCCATAAGCCCCCACTCGGACTGGTGGACCAGAATGATGTTTTGTGTCCCCTGGAATTAATGCCACTTCTGAACCAGTGTCTAATGATCCCCCAAATATCTGGTCATTTCCTTTTCCCCAATGCACAGTTACCCTGGTAAAGGGTTGTAGGTCTTTTTGGGGAAGGCTTGGAGGAAGATTAACAGTATAAATTTGTGACAGTGTAACAGGGTCTTCCCCCAAAGGAATCTGGCCTCCCCCTCATTCAAGGGGCTGTGGGTCTATAAACTGTCTCAAGTCTGGAAATTGATTAAGAATCCATGACTCTGTTTTTGTAATTTAAGTTAGACTTGTTTACTTGACCTAGAACTGTTCTGCTTATACAGTTCAAATAGTGCATCCATTGTATTTCTAGTTACCCCATGATCTACTAGCCAATGCCACAAGTCTCTGCAAGTCAGGTTATTTAGACCCCTGCTTTGGGTCTGCTGTCCATTATGATAGCCATGTCTACCTTGTCTTTGGTGATTAAGTGCTACCACGTGGCTTCTGCCAACTCATGAGCTGATCATCCTCATTATGTTTAAGATTCTAGCTCAGTGACAGCAGTTCCCACAGTAATATCTGACCTACAGAGAGGGGGGGCTACAGAGCTCTTCAGGGATGATGGTGCTAGTCTCACAAATTTATTTCTTACAGTTCTGGTAAAAGGTCCATTCTCTGGACATTCAAGGGGTATATGAGCAGGCTTTCCATGATAAATCCACTCTAACATTCCAGTTTCTCTAAGCCATTGGATCCCCTCATCTACATTATACCAGAGCAGTTCTGTCATTTCAACCTCAGGTAATACTGGCCATCTTTTGATCCATGTTTCAGCCAACCATCCAAACAAACTGTTAATACCCTTTCTAACCCCTTGAGCTATAACATTGAGTGCAGAATCTCTGCTTAGCAAGCCCATATCAATAAATTCAGCCTGATTCAGCTTTATATTCCTCCCACCATTATCCCACACCCTTAAAATCCATTACCACACATATTCCCCTGATTTCTGTCTATATAAATTGGAAAACTCATGCAGTTCTTTTGGAGTGTAGCATACTTCCTCACAGGTAACACTTTGTACCTAACCTTTTGGGGATTATTGGGACCAGTCTAGTTATAGGTCTGAAAGAAAAGAGGGGTGGTGGAGGTGGGATATGAAAATAATTAGAAGTATCTTCCAAGCCAGTTACCTCAGGGAATTCATTTGCAGTCTCTTCTGGTGAACATGATTAATCACTCAGGCAGAAGAGCAAAGGCTGTTTCCCTATGGGTAATTATGTGCTTCACAGGCTTTGAAGGATTGGTGGAGGTTGGGTGGCCAACTCCTCAGGGCAGATTGGTGGTGGGGTGGCTATGTCTTCAGGGCCAACCATTACAGGGTTATCTAGAAAAGACTAAGTATTATCTAGGGTTTCAACATCTCCACAGCCATCATTATAAATCCATATGTCACCATCCCATTTTTCAGGGTCCCACTCCTTTCCATTCAATGCCTTCACTTTAATGGCAAACACCATGCAAAGTTGAGATTTCAGTTTATGTTGTAAAGTTCCTACTCTAACAATGAGAATCTGAGTCTGATTTTCAGAAATCTGCAGCTGCAGGAAATAAGATTTTCCATCAGGGCACTCACAAACTTTTACATCTATCATACTGTGCAGTGCAGGAACTTCTCATTTGAAGCCTTCAGATCATCCCTTTCCTTCATCAGTGTATACAGTATATCTAACAACAACCAGTCAGCATCTCTATACCTCCTCATGCCACAAAACTCTGTAAAGGTGTCAAAAACATTATCACCCCAAGCCTGGCTTCATATAAGCAAACAATTAGCAGAATCAAATGGTGATATCTTGAATATCTCTTTTGCCAGTTCACCCGATGGATTGTCAGTGTCATTCTGATTACAGGAAGTGGAGTCATTAGTGCCTTTGAGTCCAGTCAGAGTAGAAAACCCATCATAAAAACCCATTTTTAAAAATTTCTCTTTTTTTTGGCATGTAAAAACCCATTTTTATGATTCTGTTTCTTAAGAACCACTCCTGGTACCAAGCTGTATTAGCTAGCATTCTCTAGAGAAACAGAATAAGCAGGAGATACCTGTAAATATAAAATTAATAAAAGTGTCTCACATAACCATGGGGATGTAGAGTCCAAGGTCTGTAGGGCAGGCCATGATCTGGCAGCTCCAGTGAAGGTCCTCAATGCACTCTCAGGAGAGGCTGTCTGGCTGAAGCAGGAAGAATGATTGTCTCTCCTGAGTACTCATTAAAAGCTTTCCAGTGATTAGATTAAGCATCACTCATTGCAGAAGACAGTTCCCTTAGCTGCAAATGCAGTCAGCTGTGGATGCTGCCAACATGGTCATGATTTAAGTGCCTGAAATGTCCTCATACCAATAGACAGTACAGCACTTGCCCAACCTGACAACCAGGCACCACCACCTGGCCAAGTTGACACATGAATCTGATCTTGACAGCAACTTTATGGAAGATTCCAGAGGCTTTGTTTTGGATTAGATGTCAAGAAACTCCAATAATTCTGTGATTGGGTATTAATGCATTATATCTAAAAGGTGGGAAGAACGAAGTGAAGCCAAAGCTGTGATTAGGAAACAATCAGTAGTTACTCAAGTGGGATATGGATGAGGGAATATTTGGTCATTTTTGTGCTTCAAACCATGTCCACATTTTTTCTGTGTTCAGATATAATTATGGGGTAGTCTTATTTTTGTCTTGCTCCATTAAAGCCACAGAGTGGCCTTGTCTAACACTGGTATTCTGTGAAATTGTTTATGTTCAGAAGGAAAACACAATTGCCTGTGAGTTCCAGGCCAGTTCCTGGCAATACTGAAGCCTAGTTTACAGTGCCAATCTGGCTCTTGGTTGCCTAGGGCTGCTTTTCTCTTTCTAAGAGAGTAGAATCAATCAGAAGAGAACTATGAACTCTCCTCACCACATCTATTCATTTACCTGCATTCATACCTATGTTTTCTGCCTTCTTTCCTGAAACTAAGAATGGGTAGTCCATGCTACTATCCAAGATCAGCCCATTCATTTGCACACTAGATGCAACTACCCCTGTGCCTTTTCAGTGACTTCACTACAGCAGTTTTCCTTATCATTCCTGCATCAGTAATTTTTTTTACATTTTTTTATGATTCTGTTTCTTAAAAATCTATTGGATTCCCATCTGTAATAAAACATACTCTTGTTCTTATCTTAAAAGCAAGCAAGTAAAACTAATGAAAACTAAAACCCTTCCTTGGTGTCTCAGTAGCAGAATTCTTGTCTGCCATGTCAGAAACCCGGTCCATTTCCCAGTGACTCCCTATCCAAAACAACCACCACCACCACTACCACAACAAAAAACCCTTCCTTGGCTGAACAACCCCCTCTAACTACCATCCTATTTCACTGTCCCGTTTAAAGCAAAACTCTTCTGAATAGTTATTATATATGCTACCTTCTACTCTGCTCTTTCCCTTTTGTCTCAAATTCATTCTTCCACCAACAATGCTTTTGTCAAGATCAGAAATGACTTCCATATGGCTAAATACAGAATTTTGTTCTTAGTTCCCATATTACTTGATCACTTAGCAATGTTGGCACCTTTGATTATTCCATTCTTCTTAAAATACTTTATTTGGCTTCAGGTTGAAGACTTCTACCTCATTGGCCATTCCTTGTCAATGTCCTTACTGTTTCCTTTTCATCTTCCCAAATTCTAAACCTTAAAATTTTACAATGATAAGTTACAGATGTTTTTACAATCTATATTCACTCACATGGTGATCTTATCCAATTTCAGGGCTTTAAAAATCGCTGATATTCTGATAACTCCCAAAATTTATATTCTCTGAACTCCATGCTTACATATGTAACTTCCTACTCCACATTTCCACTTGGATGTTTAATTGGTGTCTCAAACTTAGTGTGTTTGAAACAACTCCTTATCTAGTTCCCCAAACTTGGTCTTATTATAGATTTTATTATGTCAGTAAATATGTACTCCAGGCAAGGAAATACTCAGGAATGGACCCTGATAGTCCTGTGGCCCAAGGAATATTAAAAGTCAGCTATGTGAAGGGGTCTTGGCTTGACATTAAAAAAAATCCAGAAAATAGATGGGTGGATGGATAAATCACTGGAAGAGCTATTAAGAAATCCCAAAAAGTATTTGTGAGAAGGGAAGAGGAAGGACAGAAGTAAAAAGCTAAGTTATAATAATTATATTAGTCATAATGCTCCAAATTGGGGGTGCAATAAGCCCTTGTCAAGTTGGTGGTAAGTGTAGCTGAAGGTTTAGAGTCCCAAACTGTGCAGTTTAATGTTTACCAGGTGTGGGCCACAGAAACTTGATGAATCAGCAATGATAAATTGGGAAAATGGGTACCTGTGTTCAGAGCCAGTAAAAAATTACTGAAGGAAAGTCTCTGAGAAGATTCTGGATGCAGGTCCTCTCCCCAACACTAATCATGCCCTTTTTGATTGGCCCTTTGATAGCCCCAAAGGATATCCAGCTAGGGGTTAGTTTCCTAAAGCAGAACGATCCCAAAGTTGTCAAGGTGGACAAAACAAAAAACTTGGAGCAAACCATAAGGGCAGGAGCAGGGTGCAGAGATATAAATGCCTGCATGGAATGGATCAAATATATAGTCCAGAGCTAAACAAAAGCAACTGTTATGCTTATGCAACAGTAGTTGCATAGTAGTCAGCCAACTAACTGTTCTTGTCGTGGTCTTCCCAGTGGGTATGGAGGAACATGAAAAGGAGTTCAAGTACATGGTACTCCTTTTCAGAATACTACTCCTGGTAAAAATTGTAGTACATTGTCCTCTCTTTTCCCTCCAGTCAGAAGTGGAAAAATCAAGGCCATACTGGCTTCTTGACTTGGTTCAGGAAACCACTCTGCCTTTCTCTCTAGATGGGAAAAAGGGTTCCAGGATCATGGGACCATGGTCTCACATACCTAAGCATGGGATATGGCTGAAGATAGTACTGGCAATTTCTCCAGTTTCACCACACCATGAGCAGGTCTTTGGTGTTATTGTGAAAAGAGCATCCTCTGAGCAGCTTTGCCCAAAAAGTGAAAAGGGACCTGTGCTCTGGTCCAATTGGCCATCCCATTCACACTGGCATTTGAAAAGGAGGAGAATCAAGTTGATTTAAACAATATAGGGGTGCCAAGGGAAATTCCAAATGAGTTTAAGGCTAAAAACCAAGTACCTGAAAGATTAAGTCATCCTTATTCTGGTAGATCACCATCAACAAAAATGTGGATTGGATTAATCAGCAAAGATTTATCAATTATATCAAGGATGCAGTTAAGGAAATAGCAGAACAGTTGGATGCTATAGCTGAATCACCTGGAAGAATAGGATGACCCTAAGCATAATGTTAGTCAAAAAGGGAGGTGCTTGCATTATGGTCAGGGGTAGTTATTGTACATTTATCCCCAATAATACAACCCTAAATGAAACTATCACCAAAGCGTTACAAGGTCTGAGGGCCTTATCTAAAAAATTAGTAAAAAATTCAGGTATTAATGACTCCCTCATGAGATGGTTAGAAAACCTGTTTAGGAAATGGAAAAGGGTAGCATTGTCCATGCTAGTTTCTCTAACCATCATAGCTGGGGTATCTACAATACTTTAGGTACTACATTATTCCAGGTGCCCAAAGGTTAGTCCAGATACTCATCAAAAACCTCCTTAGAGAAGAAAATCCCTATGATAAAAAAGTGTGAAAAGGCTCTTATCAGGCTTGAAAAGAAACTAAAATGTAAAAACTAAAGGTTTAGAAAGAAAGAGAGGGAATTTGTAAGAATAAACTAAGTTTAATTCTCTCACAAAGGTGATGCAGGCAAGAAAAGGGGAAGACCTCTGACACAAGCTTAGAGCTGGTGCCAAATTCTTAATGGCCAGGGTCATTAAAAATGTAAAACATGATAAAGGGGGACCCTTCAGTGGGAAGTTCAAATTAGTTCGATTTCCTGGATAAACTGTAACTTCTGGAGTACCCAATCACGGAGAAACAGAAGAGGGTCTATGGGTCAGGTATGGGTATAACTGTCTCGGCAGGTATAACCAAACAATAACCATATTGTTTGGCAAGCCAGCCAGCCACCAAATTATGTTTGGCAAGGCAGTTGTTCTTGCAAGATCATGAATAAATTCTTTTCTTCTCCACATAAGATAAGCATTTGTTCTCCTTCAGTTGTGGCGTTCTTTCTAACATATAGGAATTCTCACCTGGATACTGGAGATCCCTGGGGATTCTCTGCTGTATGCCAGAGAGCCCTTGGAATTCTTGGTGAAGTTGAGACCTCAACCAGGGTCTAATGCCATGAAGGTTCTTGACTCACTGCAGAAAAGAACTTGAAAACTAGTCAGTGTGAACAGCTAAAGAATCCGAAGACTAGCTGGTATGTAGAGGGCAAAACTTTAATGTTTAGTGGCAGTACATTCTTAAAGGAAGATGAACATGGGCATTCTCCAAAGGAGGAGAAGCAGCCTGAGGTCCTGATCCTTCCATTATAAGGACTTGGAGAGGCCCTTCCCACTCTGATTATACTAATAAAGGATCAGTAAGCTGCATTTTTCATTGATTTTTTTCCAGTGCCAACCTGAGTGAGTGCTGGGTGTGCAGGGGCAGTGGGGTAGCTTGTTAAGTGTGCATGCCAAAAGGAACTTTTTGTTATGGGTCTTGGGGTCAATTCCTCTTCTCTCTTCCTCTATCTAACCTGCCTCACAAGTAGTCATCATCTCTCACCTGAGTCATTGAAGAAACTTTTTAATTGGTCTCTCTGCTTCTGCCCTTGCCTTGTGTCAACCCTGCTCCTAATATTTGTGGGGCTTGGAACAAGGTACAACTGGATGCTGAGATTTGCATACATTTTTTAAAATTATAAATCATTAATAAGTTAAATATATTCTACTTTTCTATCTTGACAAATACACTCTACAAATACCAGAAAGGTCAGTTTGAAGTTAGAATTCTTGGACTCCTTGGGGTTCCATGCCAGGAAAGGACTGATGTGGAAATAGTTAATCCTTGGCCATTAGCCTGCAACCTGCCTTCTTCTCTTTATGTCTCTGGCTCCATTTCACACCACAAAGGGCATTGCATGCATGCATATGGACACACACTCCACCTATCCGAGATAAATTTATATGTATTATAAACAGCCCCCTCTTGGTAACCCCACTGATGTGTATATGGCATACACATCAGTGAGGACAAGTACCCTTG